>NC_134656.1:1645277-1973333 GCF_030463565.1 Pelecanus crispus
CCCCCAAACTTCTCGAAGTCCCAGATGAAAAGCAAAAGCCAGGAGAGCAGGCAGAGGCAACAGTCTGAATTTCCCTTGACAAGTCCCCCTGTGTCCTGACCTTAGGGGCAGCACTAAGAGTTAATTAAAGCAGCATCCACGGCCCGCTCCATCCTGGCCACACGCACAAATCCAACAGCCACGCAATACTCCAGTGGTGGTAAAGCCTTGCAGGAGGCTGGGATGGGGAGAAAAAAGCCCGTCGTGCTGTAGCTGTGGTAAAGGACTGGAGCAGATCCTGTTTCTGACCACTTCCCTGCCACATCCGCATCCTCCCGCGGGATGGAGGAGGGGGAGCGGGGCTTCAGCACTCTGAAAAGGTTCCTCTCCAAGTCCAACCCAGAGAGGATGGATTTCCTTAGTCCAACAAAGTCCTTTTCTTCACCACTGGAGCACTCAACTTGGGCCGAGAGGCTCAAGACACACATGAGCTTTTCCTAAGGCTATATCCCTGTAAAACTAAACATGCCCTGAGAAGCATCGGGACAAACCACACTGCTCACAGCAGATCTTCTGCTGGCTAGAAGCCTTCAGGGAAAACGTACCGCTTAGAGCCCAACACTGCCATTCCCGTAACGGCAGCAAAGTGGGGAGAGCTTTTCCCCGTCACCCTGGGCCATGCTCCCGTGCAGCAGTTTTATCCACGCCCTGTGATGCTGAACAGGGTCCTCCTCCCTGGCATCTCCTGACCTGCTCCGAGGAGGAGCACTTCGGGACATGGTTTAGTCTAGTCTACCCTTGATTGGCTTAGAGTAGACTTGGTAGTGTAGGTTAATGGTTGGACTGGATGATCTTAAAGGTCTTTTCCAACCTAAGCGATTCTATGATTCTATGAGGACATCCCCCACCTTTGTACAAGCAACACACACCCACCCCGAGCGTGGCCACGCACCCGTGGGGCTCCCGATGGCAGAGGCAGAGCTGCCCCGTCCTGCTGCTCTCCCACCTCCCAACAGCAGGGCAACGCGTGGCCTCCAAACAGGCTGGTTTCAGAGCCAGTCCCACCTCTGAGCAGGCTCTTCTGCACGGGGGTCTGTGATTTTAACTAGGAACCCTCACTGGGACTGATGAACTGGTTTGTTTAGGGAGGAGAGAGGAAGGAGAAGAGAAGGTCCCAGTCTGGTCCCACCAGCACCTTCCCCCCGTGCACGCCTGCAACTCCCAGGAGAAGTTCGGCTGACGTCGCAGTCCGGGGCTGAGAGAGCAAGAAGGCTCTTCCTTTTTGACTCTACACCACATAAAAAGAGATGGGGCATAACCCTATTTATAAACTAAAGTAAGGTCTCTCAGCTCAAGCAAAGGAGGTTGCAACATTGGCATACGTGATCTTCCCAGTCTAAGTGAGCTGTCTCCAAGGCATTCCTGGGCTTTGCTGGCCAACACCGACCTGAGCTTCCCAGGATTTGCTCCCATGGGCTGCTGGGCTTGCCTTCACACATTCCTTGTGAAGTTGTTTTTTTCCTTAAAAGATCTGCCTTGCCAAAAGTATAAGCCTATTATGCAAAATCTACGTGGAGCAAAAGCTGCTTAGAAGGAATATGGGAGATGCCTGCATTGAAGCAGAAGAATACAGGCAAAGGCAACGTCACCCTGTGAAAAGAGCATAAAGCCACTGACAGTTCCTGGGGAAAGAGGTGATGCGTTTTTATCCTGCCTACAGGCAGAGACAGACTTTAATTAAATCACAGTCTCAGGCTGGTGTTCAGGAAAACCATAGAAGAATTAAATTGCCGTAGTTAAGACTCGAGAAAAGAAATGCTTGCATAAATAAGCTTTAAATAAGTTCTTGGAAAAAAAAAAAAAAAGGTGTTATAAAGCAGACATACTGCAGCAGGAGCGTTAGTTCATGACCAGACTTCCATTTGGTAGGTCACACTGAGAACCTGTAGACAGCATGGCCCAACCACCACTGGCCATTGAAATTTTCAATGGCCTTATGCCAGCTGGGAACTTGGTGTGGTTCAAGTCCTAAAAAGACCAGGGAAGCATTTGTTGCCCCAAATTATTCCCTAGGCACAAGGATAAAGCAAAGCCATTGGGCAGACCACATTTGGGGCCAGGCTGTTAAGACAAATGTTCAGTGGTGCATTTGCTCTCTCAGCAGCAGAACAACCGTGCCAAAGGCTCTTCCCACCCCACCGTTATAGAATCATAGAATCGTTTAGGTTGGAAAAGACCTTAAGATCATCCAGTCCAACCATTAACCTACACTACCAAGTCTACTCTAAGCCAATCAAGGGTAGACCAGACTGAACCATGTCCCCAAGTGCCACCTCTGCCCGTTTTTGAACACTTCCAGGGATGGTGACTCCCCCACCTCTCTGGGCAGCCTGTTCCAATGCTTGACCACCCTTTCTGTGAAGAAATTTTTCTTAATTTCCAACCTAAACCTCCCCTGGTGCAGCTTAAGCCCATTTCCTCTCATCCTATCGCTAACTACCTGGGAGAAGAGCCCAACACCCCCCTCCCTGCCCCCTCCTTTCAGGCAGTTGTAGAGACCGATCAGGTCTCCCCTCAGCCTCCTCTTCTCCAGGCTGAGCACCCCCAGCTCCCTCAGCCGCTCCCCACCAGCCCTGTGCTCCAGACCCTGCCCCAGCTCCGCTGCCCTTCTCTGGACACGCTCCAGCGCCTCAATGTCCTCCTTGTGCTGAGGGGCCCAAAACTGGACACAGCATTCCAGGTGCGGCCTCACCAGTGCCGAGCACAGGGGGACAATCCCTGCCCTGCTCCTGCTGGCCACGCTATTCCTGATACAAGCCAGGATGCTGTTGGCCTTCTTGGCCACCTGGGCACACTGCTGGCTCATGTTCAGCCGCTGTCAACCAACACCCCCAGGTCCTTTTCGGCCAGGCAGCTTTCCAGCCACTCTTCCCCAAGCCTGCAGCGCTGCATGGGGTTGTTGTGACCCAAGTGCAGGACCTGGCCCTTGGCCTTGTTGAACCTCACACAGTTGGCCACAGCCCTTCGGTCCAGCCTGTCCAGGTCCCTCTGCAGGGCCATCCCACCCTCCAGCAGATCGACACTCCCACCCAGCTTGGTGTCGTCTGCAAACTTACTGAGGGTGCACTCAATCCCCTCATCCAGATCATCGATAAAGATATTAAACAAGGCTGGCCCTTGGCTATCCTCCAGAATGAAGAAGTTTCCGCTGTTGCCCTGCAGATACAAACGAAGAGACTAACCGGAGCATGATCCCGTTCATCCGAATTGCCCGCTTCCAATCCTTCAGGGTTGACTTGCCCGCCAAGTGGACAAACTCCTTGGGACTAATTAGGTGATCGTCAAACTGCAAGAGGCAGAAGGGCATCATCAGTGTGACAAGCCATAAAATAACGAGAGCATGCCCCGCGAGCGTGATTCAGCAGCGGAGCCAGGCCGCCTGCATGGCATCTCCCGGTGCCCAGCAGTGGAGCTGCGTCGCAGCCTCAACGTGCTTTTTAAATAATAGCACCAAAACAGATGGCTGACACGCACTTCCCCACCTTAGAGAACACTGACCGAGTTAAAAAAAATTAAAGCCAAATATTGCTTTCATGGATGGTTAGTTAACAGCTGCTCAAAGCCAAGGGTTTGGGGGTGTGTGCAGCAGAGAGGAGTTTGCTAAACGCCCAGCCCAGGCAGGGCAGCTGGAAAAAACACCCGTAGCTTATGCAAAGTATCATTAACAGCAGCGAGCTGCTCACGCTCCCACTAACGAGCAGACTCACAACAAAAGCTGGGCTTCTGCCAGCGACATTTGGGTCCAGGGACATGCTATGCCCTGCGTAAGCGAGGGAAGGAGAAGCCCATTCGGTCTTTGACCTCCTGCTACCGAGCCCAACCATCGATATCAGCGAAACCTCTGGCCTCTCTCACAGCACACACCCACTTCTGCCGAAAACCAGCTTTAGGGAGTTGGCACGTACCGTATGAGCAGCCAGCTCTTCCCCCTTCTTTTACTGCCCTTCACACCCAGCTGTGCCTCAACCCATGAGCTGACCTAAAAGCAACGTGCAGAATCGGGCAGTCCTCTAAAGAGCTGCTTTACGGCCCATCTCGGAAAGGATTTCCCAAGTCTAGGCTTCCTCTTTTCAATGCCCATGTTGACCAACGTAGAGCTCGCTCGCCATTACGGCATGAGAAACTGCTTCTCTGAAGAAGCGCGTGGGCTTCAGTGCAAAGAGAAGACTGATTTTAGGCAGTGGCAGCAGCATTATCTGCAGCGAACTTGTCCTCTGCCTCGGGGACGGAAAAGACCATCTCTCCTATGAAGGGCAAGGAGCATCCTTTGGAAAGCCCTCTTGCAACAGAGCCCAGAGGAGACACTCGCTCAGCAGGGGATTGTTGAGTCCGTGTATAAATGCCAGCGATTGCTTACGACAGCATCACACACGGTACGGTCCTGGAAATGAAAGTTTGCCCCTGCTCCCCAAATTCATGCAAATTTTAACCATTCAATAGGTCCCTTACCAATAATCTTCTCAACAACTTCTCAACTTTCTCTCAAACTGAGCGGACGCTGCAAGTACCCAAATTTCTCAAACTCTCCAATAATGTGGTTAAATTGAGGCAGCATCTCTCCACCCAGGACTGCTCAACTTGGCCGAAAAAACAAATATCAGGTACAACAGTACCAAGAATTTCCTCCTCTCCCACCACAATGTGGTTCTAATGCAAAGCAGCTTACTAAAGGAAATCAAAAGCAGGACAGGCCAGGTGAGCCTGCAACGTGGGCATGGGAAGGCATGAGTCCAGCGCCAGGGACCTTTATTCTCACCTGCACACACTTCACATTGATCCCAGGGCACACGAATTTTCTCCAGATGAGGTTGGCTTTGCTGTCCCCGCAGGTGATGGGGTAGACAATCTCTGCCTCCAAACTGTCCTCATCTTCAGCCATCTTCACTTCTCACAGGGAACAGAGGAAGGGACAGATCGAAAAGAAATGTGAGTTGCAGCCCCCGATTCACCACCCTGATGCACACACAGAGCGATAAAGCAGTTTTGAAGCTCAGAATTAAAAAAAAAAAAAAAAGTAGACGATGCATGGTGGGGTGTGTTGGGGTTTGTGACCACCATACACTTGCAGTTTGCTACTAAAGCATCCAACCACCCCAAATTCTCGGGCAAAACAGCACAGGCAGATTTATACTGATCTGGCCACAGCTGAACGTGTGAAATCTGAGAAGTCAGTGGCCAGGGCTGAAAAAATTCAACTCTTGATAAAAATGAAAGGAACGATGTTGTTCAGGTAGTTATACATTCATCTCTGGTTTTAGAGTGCAACCTGTTTAAGGCAACTCCAGCCCAGCTGGTTACGGTCTTTGCTCACTAAATTCACTTTTACTTGTAACCAAAGCCAGCCAGTTTGCTGCAGAACTGCCATCCCCGTCGCAGGCTGGAAGGGCAGGAGCCAGCGCTGGCCAGGGACGGGGTCTCATCCTGCACCAGGAGAGGGCAGCAGCAGCCCAGGCAGCAGCTGCCAGCTCCCTTCCCGTCACCCAGCCCCTGCGCCTCTCCAGGCTCCCCGTGATGCCAGGGAGAGCATCCCTGGCATCCCCAGGAGAACAAGGAGAGCATCCCTGGTACCCCCAGGAGAACGTCCCTGGTACCCCCAGGAGAACAAGGAAAGCATCCCTGGCACCCCCAGGAGAACATCCCTGGTACCCCCAGGAGAACAAGGAAAGCATCCCTGGCACCCCCAGGAGAGCATCCCTGGCACCCCCAGGAGAACAAGGAGAGCATCCCTGGCACCCCCAGGAGAACAAGAACATCCCTGTTACCCCCAGGAGAACAAGGAAAGCATCCCTGGCACCCCCAGGAGAGCATCCCTGGCACCCCCAGGAGAACAAGAACATCCCTGGTACCCCCAGGAGAACAAGGAAAGCATCCCTGGCACCCCCAGGAGAACATCCCTGGTACCCCCAGGAGAACAAGGAAAGCATCCCTGGCACCCCCAGGAGAGCATCCCTGGCACCCCCAGGAGAACAAGAACATCCCTGGCACCCCCAGGAGAACAAGGAGAGCATCCCTGGCACCCCCAGGAGAACATCCCTGGCACCCCCAGGAGAACATCCCTGGCACCCCCAGGAGAACAAGGAGAGCATCCCTGGCACCCCCAGGAGAGCATCCCTGGCACCCCCAGGAGAACAAGGAGCACATCCCCGGTATCCCCAGGAGCACATCCCCGGTCCCAGCCGGCAGCTCTTCGCAGCAGTGCCCGAACCCTCTCGTCCAGCACCAGCGCAGCTCTGGTGGAGCTGGCACGGCTCAGCCGAGGGGCTATGGCACGGGCTGAACCTACCTAGGACCGCTTCCTTCAGATGCGTGGAGGCTGTAAAGGCAGCAGCAGCCGCAGCAGCTGCATTTTCGGTCTCCAGCGTGTCCTCGTTTATGTCACCGCTGGTAAGAGAGTCGGAGAGGCAGAGTTAAGCCACGCGGATGTGCCACCCCCCCACACCCGATGCCCCACGGAGACACTGCTTCCAACGTCACGCAGACTGCATTTTCTTACAAGAGCTAAAAGTCGGCTCTGGTTTTGAGAGGCTCAGCTCTGTTTTTCCGCATGGAGCTGAAGAGCCCCGCAGCAGGCAGGCAGGACGGCTGCCAGCAGCTCACCTCCCTTTTAATCCCAGCCCCACGGAGCTGCCCCCAGCGCAGCCCGTGCAGGGGAGCTGGCGTGGAGGGATGCTGTCAGCACGGTCCCTCGCTCAGAAGTCGCTGCCAGCCTCTGGCAGCTCTGCCTGAGAAGATTTCCCCAGGAAAAACACATGTGAAACATGCTGCCGCTGTCTGGGCGATGGACTGGCTGAGTCCCCCCGGTAAGCGGGATGCTCCCAGGAGCAGGACCTCAAGGAGCCGCAAACGCTACAAAGGAGTTCGACAAACCCCAACAGTGGATCTGTGAGCAGAGATAACATAACGTGAGCTACAGACCCTCGTGATCCGATCTCTGAGCCTCTTACCACTCAGTATACCCCTGATACTAACTAACAGCTGGCTATCCGACCGCTTTCATCCCCCCCACCCCGGAGACCTCCGGTTTCTCTTGGTGCTTTGCAGATGGAGACACACAGCCCGTCCTGCACAGCATCCACACCCTCACTGTTCGCCCGTTCCAGCTCTCGCTGCGGCGTACAAAGCCCCAAGCCCTTCTAACGAGCTTTGGTGGACGCTCAGATGGGAAAGGCATGAAGGGCCGCAATCCGGGACACGCTCCTCACCCCCTCGGCTGGGAGGCTCCTGCGCAAGGGAGGAAGCCCACGGTGGGACCCTTATGGATCCGCCCCGTGCGTCACGGCCAGCTCCCAGCAGGGACCGTTCCTAATGGGTTTTTGTGCATTTGGTTTTGTTGTTGAAGATGGCTAATGACCATAGCAAGCGTGCTGGACCTCTTTGAGGTCCTGCAAGAGTGGGGAAGCAACAGTTAACTTTTCACATATTTCAGCATATAAACTTCCTAAAGACGACTGTAAGGAGAAAATAGGTTTAAACCTGAAAATGACCCCATTTTGGCACCACGGATGAATTAAAAGAATGGTCCTAGTGACTCACTGGCAACCACATTTCCCGTCCGCGGTGCCACAGGGACAAGCAGATTCAAGAGCAACTGGTTTTTCCATCCTGGCCTCCTAACACACGGCTCCGGGGTGGAACTGCAGCTTCAAAGCATCCCTCCCCTCGCCAGCTGCAGGGCAGGTACCTGGCGGGGAGCAGCACCCAGATAAGGGAACCGGCGTGGGTGGCAACTCAGCCTCACCGGGTGAATAACTCGGGAGATGCTGCTTAGAATCATAGAATCATAGAATCATTTAGGTTGGAAAAGACCTTTAAGATCATCCAGTCCAACCATTAACCCACACTACCAAGTCTACTCTAAGCCAGTCAAGGGTAGACCAGACTGAACCATGTCCCCAAGTGCCACCTCTGCCCGTTTTTTGAACACTTCCAGGGATGGGGACTCCCCCACCTCTCTGGGCAGCCTGTTCCAATGCTTGACCACCCTTTCCGTAAAGAAATTTTTCCTAATTTCCAACCTAAACCTCCCCTGGCGCAGCTTAAGCCCATTCTTCAGAGAAGCGAGAGCTGAAGGCAGCCCCAGTTGCGGAAAAAAGGCACCACGGGATGCCACGCTGCCTCTGCGGCTCGCAGCGACCAGCGACGCAGACCCTGGGAGGGGAAGGCGTTGGATAACGTAAAAGGACTGGAAAAGGTAAACTCGGAGCCAACGCATTTGCACACAGGGGAACGTTACAGAAGCGGCAGTTTGGCACGAGAAAAATGGAAGAATTGTAACCTGGTTTTTCTTCGTCGGTTTGCTGCTTGGTTCTTGTATTTCTCCAGATGCATTCGGACAAAAGCCAGCAACACCGCATCAGCAGGGCGCCAGGGCTGCAAGAGGCAGCAGCCACCTCCGACACGCACTCCGCAGCCCGGACCCCGACCTGCCTCCGCCCGCCACCAGCCCAAAAACCTCGGCCGCCTTGTCAAAAAGAAACAGCCCAGCAGAAAGCCAGCACCTGAAACAGAGCTCCCTCCAGGAACGCATCGCGTTCGCACCGCTCCAAAAAAATGACTAAAAGGCATGATTGGGTTGGGAGAAATAACCCAGCCCACATCTTAAACCCCCATCCTCCAGAGAAAAACAAACAAACTGACTTCAACAGCTTGTATGAAAAATTCTAGCAACCAAAGTCTGTATCTGCCACGGAGATGTAACCGGAGGGGAAGAGAAAACCACAAAAAAAGGTGAGTTTCTCCACAAACTCAAACACCTTCCAAGCCCCAGCGGTGCATCCCACCAAGCCGGTCCTGCCTTCGCCAGTTGCCATGACGAAGCCGGGGGAGGATGGCTCTCATCTTCCTCCCCAGGAGGATCCATAAGCCAGATGGGAGGAAGAGAAGAAAGCGCGTGCTGATAAAGCAGCGGGCTCGCGTCTCCCTTCTCCTCCGCTCCTGCCTCGCCTGGAAACTTGAGAGAGGGAAAAAAAGTCTCCACCAGAAAGCTGCGCTGGGGATGCTGATCAGAAATACAAGCACCTCGTCAGAGCATCAAGTACAGATCCCTTCCCATCGCAGATGAAAGAGAAAAGCTTCTTGCTGATTATTACTTTTTTCCCATTCCCCTCTGCCTTTTCCAGTCAATCTTAAAAACACAGGAACTAATTAAGCTCTTAACCGTTGGTTGTACGCATTTTTTTTTTTTTTTAAATAGCAAAACCATACCCAAAGGAGCACTAGAAAAAGACATCAACCTCCAAGCTGAGTTTGGCTTTTAAGTGCCACACAAGTTGAAAGCCCGCTTCCCATGTGAGCGGTGACCGAGCCAAAGCCGAGGAATCCCAGCCCGTGCCTGCAGCCGCTTTCCTTACACCAGCTGGGGCTGCAAAGGGAAAGCAGAGGGAGAGGGAGCCAGCGCCGCTACGGCGGCTCCCCGGGAGGAGCGGAGCCCGGCGGAGGCAACCGTCCAAGGCTACGGGGAGCCCGCGGGTGGCTCGTGCTGCCACCCACCACCAGCCCCACAGCCCTGCTCGGCGAGGGGAGCCCCAGCAGCCGGCGTCGGGCGGGCTTTGCTCCACGAGCCCGAGATCCACGTGCTTCCCATGGACCCGCTGCCGTCCCGGGGGAGTGAGGAGCCTGCCCACCGGCCCTCCTCCAGAGAGCTGCATGGGAAATCCTCAGGGAATCTCCTAATGCATGCTAAGATACGCTCCGCTCATAGCTGTGACTAAATAAAAACCATCCTCTCTCCGCAGCGTAGAGCTGTCCTGCTCCTGATCGTCCAGGGGACACTGGGAGGATGAGAAAAGCTTTTCCCTCAAAAAAATAGGAGGGGAAATGAGAACGAAAGGAAACCAAAGCGACTGAGCCAGCCTCTGCCATGATCCACGTTCCCGGACAACACCGTGCTGCTGCACGTGGGTCTGCAAAAGCTCAGAGCTACATTAAAACCAGAAACCAAGAAGAGCCACATCCCAAGTTTCACATCTGGCTGCTTCGCTACCGAGGGAGCCAAGGAAGTTACCACGGGCCAGAAAGCAAAGAGGAGCGGAGCCTTTCTTCCCCTCCACCACCCGCTCTTTTGGGAACGGGAAAGGCTCTCGGAAGCGCTCGCAGACCCGGGACGTGGAGGAGGAGCGGGGCAGCTCCTGCCCGTACCGTCCCCACTGCCCGCCCCGGCGCTGACGGCTCTCGCCGCTGCCCGCCCCTGCCCCTGCCCTACCAGAAGTTCACCTGCTCCTGAGTTTTACACCAGTTACAGCAGAACAAGAGGAATGGCACCCGCGCTGTCATGTAAAAGCTGTGTCCCGCCCCGAGCCACAGGGAACCGACGCAGAAACAGCAGGCTAGATTTGAGGAAAGGAGACAAATGTCTCCTTTTTGTGGAAAGCAATAAACAGCCGCTTGCTACCCACTTATTTCAAGTGCAGGAACTTCTGGATCAGACAAACCTGCCCGGATCCAGCTCCAGGCATGAACTTGGATTTTCTGCCCACCAAAAGAGCAAAGTACTAAAATGTCTCTGGGCACCGTCCCATGAAAGACCGTAGAGAAATAAAGCAAAGAGCCCATCGCTACCTGGGCCGTCAAGGTACCACCCAGGCACCGTGGCCACGGAAGCAAAGACTTGACCGACCTGCAGCTGAACAGACCAGACCCGCACGAACAGCAGTCCCGGATCTGAAATGCCGACAAGAAAGGCAGAAATTGGGCAAAGCAGCAGCACTTTAAAAAAATCAGACATATTCACTCTGGGTTTTTTTGAGCAGTGCCTCTCCATACAACGCTGCGTGGTTTCAAGGTCACCTCTCTCGCCCCTGCTGCCGGCAGCGGAGGTTCCCGAGAGCTCTGCCGAAAAACACAGCCCCGAACCCGCCTTGGGAAGGGGAGCCCCGCTGCACCGCACCCACCGCGCTGCGGACACAGACTCAGATCTCAGAGGTCCGCAGCTCAGTGAAGCAATCATGAAATAAATACCAGAAAACCATTGATTTAGCTACTGGTGTCCTGTTCCAACCGGATTTCTGTCCATTCCAACATCCACATCCACTCAGAAAAGATGTTTTAGTTTGGTTTTGGGGTTTTTGTTGGGTTTGGGTTTTTTTTTTTTTAAAAGATATTGTCCCCCATCCATCCAAAACAAACTGTTGCATTGCTTTTTATCCATAGAATCATTTAGGTTGGAAAAGACCTTTAAGATCATCCAGTCCAACCATTAACCCACACTACGAAGTCTACTCTAAGCCAATCAAGGGTAGACTAGACTAAACCATGTCCTGAAGTGCCACATCTACCCTTTTTTTAAACACTTCCAGGGATGGGGACTCCTCCACCTCTCTGGGCAGCCTGTTCCAATTCTTGACCACCCTTTCCGTAAAGAAATTTTTCCTAATTTCCAACCTAAACCCCCCCGGCGCAGCTTAAGCCCATTTCCTCTTGTCCTATCGCTAACTACGTGGGAGAAGAGACCAACACCCACCTCAGTACAACCTCCTTTCTGGGTAACACCGGCTTAAAACCACCAGTGGAACTCAGCTTTAACAGGAAAAAAAAGCGGAGCCTGCTCTGCTTTGTAAGCTCGGAGCTGCGGAGCCCGCAGCCCTGGTTCGGTGCCGGGACGTCAGCAAGGACCTAACGAGGAACCAGAGATTGCCTGGGCATCGCTCGGGTCCCCGCTGCGAGAAGCGACGCAGGGGTAATTAGTAGGTGATTAAAGACACCCAGCTCAGCTGACTACGACCCCGGGTGGGAGGTTTTCCAGCAACGTCACCTCGGCGTACGCTGACCCCGTCCCTTACCCGTGCTGGGACAGGTTGGTGGTGACCAGCACCGTTTTCACCTCCTCCACGCCGCCTCCGTCCACCGCGCCGTCGGGCGTCGTCACCACCACCACCTCCTCCATGTGAACGCTGACGTCCGGAGTCGCCATCGCGAGGGCAGGGGCAGGCGGCGAGGGGCAGCCAGGCGGGAGAGCCCTCGGTCACCGGCTGCCTGCAGAGAAACGAGGGGGAGCCCCGCGTGAAAAGGTCGCTCTGCTAAAAGGGGTTGTGGAAGGACCGGCGGCGCGGTGGGAGCAAGGGGGCCGCGGGGAATCCGTGCTCCTAAGGAGAAGGGGGTTAGCGAATCCCCAGGCGCCCCATCCCGAGAGCGGGGATGAGGGGAGGCTCGTGACCCAAACGCACTCTGCACGCTGGGCGAGGGCGATGGGCACGGGCAGAGGCGAGGGGGAGGAAGGGACCGGGCGCAGGTGGCGAGGGGCAGAGTGGGAGCAGAGAGCAAGCAAAAAAACGGTCCCGGCGTCCACCAAAACCTCTATGAAGAGACACAGTTTGAAGGCGCATTTCCAAACGCATTTCGAGCTATCGCAGAAGGATTTCGCGCTGTTGGAGGAGCTCATCGCTGCCTCCTCCATGGCAGCAACGGGGACTCTCCCCTCCTCCAAAGTCACACACCAAAAATGAAATTAAGAACGCGCTTCAAGCCTGCAGAAACCAAGTGACATCTGAAAACTATTTCAAAGCGTGTGCTTCTAATAAATCAGCAATAGATTGAAGACAGCATTTAAAACCGACTTCGGCGCCCACCCCTGCAAAGCCAGTATTTCATAGGCAAGAAGAAACCTGGGGGGGGGGGGGGACGGACCAACTAGTTAGCCAAAGGCACGACGAGCCGTGCATCTTCACGCTCACGGTTGCACCGCGGCCCCGGCTGCTCCAGACCCAGAGCACAACGTAACTCAGCGGGGAAAGCCCCGGTCCCCTGAGGACACCATCGCCCGCCTCTCCCGCCCGCTTGCGCCCTGCGGCTGAGCCCATGCCCGCCTTCCTGGGGATTTTAGGTAACTGTAGAATTAAAAGCAGCTTTAAGCCATTCAAGAAATAGGAGAGGTAAATATCCTTTACCAACACACGCGTCTACGTGCACGCGTGACCGTCCTCCAAACACCCGTGCGTGTTACCGCTCACGTTACGAGGACAGTGCGATAAAATCGATGCACTCGAGCCATAAAACCATTTATTTGCAAATCAGCCCGAGTGAAGCACGTCTGCGTTTCTCCCCCAACACATACCCAAGCAGCGCCCGCTTGCGCGCGAACGCCCAGGTATCGAGGGTGACTACAAAGCATCCCCTATGGTAGCGCACGGGTGTCACCTATAGCGCCGGTGCAGCCTCTACGCGGGCGTAGCTGGGCGAGCGCTCCCCTTGTCAAGCTCAGGCTCCCGCTCTGCTCCCGCTTTTGTTTTCAGCGTCACCCGAGCAGGCCCAGAACCGCTGCTATTCCTCCGCAGAACTTTTATTTCAAGCCGAGCGCCTGCTCACGCCAGCCCGCATGACGCTTTCATCGCGTGGGAAAGAAGCAAGGTGAAAGAAATTAATTCTCCCTGAAACTTGGGGTTTCTCGAGCAAGCAACACCCGCGCCCACATACACGCGGTGGCAGCAGCACCTTTGCCTTTCCCGAAGGAGCCACGCTCCGGAGCGGCGGCACAGAGCGTGGTGGAGTAGCCACTTGGCTCCCACCAGCTTCCCCCGGCCACCACCGGAGCCACGTGTTGACCCGACGCGTCCGACCCAACACGTCCAACCTGATGCATCCAACCCAACACGTCCAATGCAACACGTCCGACCCGATGCATCCAACCCAACACGTCCGACCCGGTGCATCCAACCCAACACGTCCAACGCAACACGTCTGACCCAATGCGTCCGACCCGACACATCCAACGCAACACGTCCGACCCGACGCGTCCGACCCGACGCGTCCGACCCAACACATCTGACCCGGTGCATCCAACCCGACGCATCCAACCCAACACGTCCGACCCAACGCATCCAACCCAACATGTCCGACCCGACGCATCCAACCCAACACGTCCAATGCAACACGTCCGACCCGGTGCATCCAACCCAACACGTCCAACGCAACACATCCGACCCGGTGCATCCAACCTGACGCATCCAACCCAACACATCCGACCCGGTGTATCCAACCCGACGCATCCAACCCAACACGTCCGACCCGACACATCCAACCCGATTTTGCAATGCAGTTCATGCCTCACAGAAACTCCCACCCCGCCCCACGCAGACCCCAGGAGCTGATCTTCCCCTCCGTGGGAGCCACGGGGTTTATCCGAGCCGAGCAGCGAAAGGCGGCCGGGCCCCTCCGAGACAGCCCGGCATGAAGCCACCCGCAGAATCAGTTTCGTTTTTGCAGCGGGAAGGACGAAAGCGAGCAAGGGCGGCCAGACGGAGGGCAAGGCGAGAGAAACGGGTGGGTTTTATTACAAACCATCGTTTTAACGGTGACAACAGCGGGCAGGGTTGCCGCGCACCGGCCGCATGCTGGCTCTCCGCCGCCCGTTCACCGCGCTCCCGCACTGCGCCGGCAGCTCCCTGCGGCAGCCGCCGCGGACCCCGCACCCCAATAAGCGCTGGGTGCTGCGCGTCAGCGTGCGAAGCCACGGAACGTATTGCAAACCGAATCTAACCGCCGGGAGTTTTTCATTGCTCTATCCCTACGTTTCCTTTCGGGGTAAATCCCTTCTTGCGGCATTAGCGTCACCCATGACGGCCTCCGCCCCAGCGTGCGGTTTTGGGATGCTCCGGACATCCCGCCCAGCTCCCGCTGACAGAGGGCTGGCTGCACGGGCACGGCGGGAAGGCTTGAACCCCAGGAGCACGCGTGGCTCAGATACCTTTGGGCAGGAACCGGCGGTGGGACGGAGAAAAACTGGGCTGAAAACACAAGTAATCAGCAGGAGCGGGGCGCAGCGGGGCGGGAGGGCTGGCAGGGAGCACCCCAGCTCTGCCGGGGCTCTGCGCACCCATGCACACCCCTCCTGGCGCACCCCACACGGTGCTGAGCAAGCTTTGGTGGCGGCAGAAAGATTTGGGGGGTGAGGTAGGGGGAAAAAAAAAATAAAAAAGGAAAAAAAAAAAAAATAGCATTGCACCACTCGGGAAGGAGGAAGAGAATTTTGGGGTGCACTGTCAGCGGAGGAGGGTGGAGCTGGGGTGCCACAGCGTGGGGAGAGGGGCTAGGGGTGGCACTGCTGGGGGACAGGGGGTGCGCGGGGGGGCAGCGAGGGAGGGGGTGCACGGAGGGGGTGCACGGAGGGGGGGTGCATAGGGAGGGGGCTTCAGCAGGGGTGCAGGGGGGTCGCAGGGGCACAGGGGGGTGCATGGGGGGTGCAGGGGGGGTCGCAGGGGTGCATGAGGGTGCATGGAGGGTGGAGGGGGGTCGCAGGAGGGTGCAGGGGGGTCGCAGGAGGGTGCACAGAGGGTGCAGGGGGGTCGCAGGAGGGTGCACGGAGGGTGCAGGGGGTGGGGGGGCGCAGGAGGGTGCATGGGGGGTGGGGGGGGGGTCGCAGGAAGGTGCACGGAGGGTGCATGGGGGGGTCACAGGAGGGTGCATGGGGTGGGGGGGGTGCAGGAGGGTGCACGGGGGGGTTGCACAGGCGGCTTCATGGGGGGGACAGGACGGAGCGTAGCACGGCGGTGGGCTGCAGGGAGAGGGGGTGCCTGGGGGGCTGCGGCTGCACAGACGGGGGGTGCACGCAGGGGGAGGCTGCACAGAGGGGGTGCCCGGGGGCGGGGTGCACGGGGGGTTGCGGTGGCACAGACGGGGGGAAGGGGCAGCTGCATGGGGGGGGAGGCTGCACGGAGAGGGGGTGCATGGAGCGGGGGTGCACAGAGGGGGAGGCTGCACGGAGAGGGGGTGCCTGGGGGAGTGGGATGCACAGACGGGGGGAAGCTGCATGGAGAGGGGGTGCACGGGGGAGCGGGGTGCATGGAGCGGGGGTGCACGGGGGGGGGGGAGGCTGCACAGAGAGGGGGTGCACAGACAGCGGGGGGTGCGTAGACGGGGGGGCTGCCTAGGGGAGCAGGGTGCATGGAGAGGGGGTGCACAGACGGGAGGCTGCATGGAGAGGGGGTGCACAGACGGGGGGCTGCACAGAGAGGGGGTGCACAGACAGCGGGGGGTGCGTAGACGGGGGGGCTGCCTGGGGGAGCAGGGTGCATGGAGAGGGGGTGCACAGACGGGGGGCTGCATGGAGAGGGGGGTGCCTGGGGGAGTGGGGTGCACAGACGGGGGGAGGCTGCATGGAGAGGGGGTGCACAGACGGGGGGGTGCACAGACAGGGGGGTGCGCGCAGGGGGGAGGCTGCACGGAGGAGGGGTGCACAGACGGGGGGGGTGCACAGAGAGGGGGTGCAAGCAGGGGGAGGCTGCAGGGAGGGGGGGTGCACGGAGAGGGGGTGCCTGGGGGAGTGGGGTGCACGGAGGGGGGGGTGGGTGCACAGACGGGGGGGTGCCCGGAAAAGGGTTGCACGGGGGGGGGGGGAGTGGGGGACGCTCGCGCCGCTCCGCGTGGCGCCGCGCGGGCGGGGGGTGCTCCCCCTTCCCCCCCCCTCCTCCCCCGCGGCGGGGCGGCGCGCGCGCTCCCGCTGGCGGCGCCGGGCGCGAGGCCGGCGGGGGGGGGGGAGGCGGGGGGGGGGGGGGGGGAGGGGGGGGCGCGTGGGCGCGCTCACGCTGGCAGCGCCGGGCGCGCGGGAGGGAGGAGGAGGGAGAGGAGGGAGGAGGAGGAGGAGGAGGAGGAGGAGGAGGAGGAAGGGGGGGGGGGGGGGCGCGGGGCGGGCGGCCGGGCGCTGCCGCCGTCTCCTGCCGCTGCCGTAACGTCCTGACGCTCCGCAGGGACCCGCCGGCCGGCGCGTGCGGAGGCCCCAGGGCGGCAGAGGCCGGGCCCGGCGCTTACCTCAGGCCGGGGTCCCGCTGCCCCGCTCCGGCTCCGGGCGCTCCGGCTGGGCGGCGGGCGGTGGGTGCGGGGAGGGGAGGGAGGGAGGGAGGCAGGGTGGGGGGGGAGCGGGGCTCCGCCGCGCGCGGCTCTCGGCCCCCGCGCAGGCGCACGGCCGGGCCCGGCGCCCGGGACTTATTTGGCGGGGGCGCCGCGGCCCGCGCTGCCTGTGAAATAGGTGCCGGGCCGGCGCAGTGCGCATGCGCGCGGGCGGGGCGGGGCGGGGCGGGGGCACGGCGCGCGCTGCCCCGGGGGTGCCCGCGCGTGGGGCGAGCTGCAGCGCGGGGGGTCGCTCCGTGGGGATCCACCGGGGTCCTGCGTGTCCCCCCCGGGCCCCTGCGTGTCCCCCCCGCCGGGCCCCGCGTGTGTCCTGCGTGCCCCCCGTGCCTCCTGCGTGTCCCCCCCGGGGCCTTGCATGCCCCCCGTGTCTCCCGCATGCCCCCCGCGTCTCCTGTGTCCCCCCCCCGGGTCCTGCATTCCCCCCGTGTCTCCCAAATGTCCGTGTCGTCCCCCCCCCCCCAGGGCCCTGCGTGCCCCCCGTGCCTCCTGCGTGTCCCCCCCCGGGGCCCTGCGTGCCCCCCGTGTGTCCTGTGTTCCCCCCCCCCGGGCCCCTGCGTGCCCCCCATGTCTCCCACCTGTCCCCCTCCAGGGGCCCTGCGTGCCCCCCCGTGCCTCCCATGTCCCCCCCCCCCGGGTCCTGCATGCCCCCCGTGCCTCCCATGTCCCCCCCCCCGGGTCCTGCATGCCCCCCGTGCCTCCCATGTCCCCCCCCCGGGGCCCTGCATGCCCCCCGTGTCTCCTGTGTTCCCCCCCCAGGCCCCTGCATGCCCCCCATGCCTCCCATGTCCCCCCCCGGGTCCTGCATGCCCCCCATGTCTCCCACCTGTCCCCCTCCAGGGGCCCTGCATGCCCCCCGTGCCTCCCACGTCCCCCCCAGGTCCTGTGTGTCCCCCCCGGGCCCTGCATGCCCCCCGTGTCTCCCACATGCCCCCCCCCCCCCGGGCCCTGCATGCCCCCCGTGTCTCCCACATGCCCCCCCCCCCCCGGGCCCTGCATGCCCCCCATGTCTCCCACATGTCCCCCCCCCGGGGCCCTGTGTTCCCCCCCCGGGTCCTGCATGCCCCCCATGTCTCCCACCTGTCCCCCTCCAGGGGCCCTGCATGCCCCCTGTGCCTCCCACGTCCCCCCCAGGTCCTGTGTGTCCCCCCCGGGCCCTGCATGCCCCCCATGCCTCCCATGTCCCCCCCGGGCCCTGCATGCCCCCCGTGTCTCCCACATGTCCCCCCCCCCCGGGGCCCTGTGTTCCCCCCCCCCGGACCCCTGCATGCCCCCCATGCCTCCCATGTCCCCCCTGGGCCCTGCATGCCCCCCATGTCTCCTACATGTCCCCCCCCCCGGGGCCCTGCATGCCCTCTGTGTCTCCTGTGTTCCCCCCCCGGGCCCTGCATGCCCCCCGTGTCTCCCACGTACCCCCCCCGCCCCCCGGGCCCTGCGTGCCCGCCCCGGGCCCTGTGCCCCCCCAGGCCCTGCGTGCCTTCCCTGGCTCCCCGCAGCCTTCCCGGGGTTCCTGCGTGCCCCCAGCTGTGCGTGACCCCCCAGGGCCTGCGCGTGACGCCCTCCCCTTGCACGCCCCCGGTGTTTGCATGCTCCTGGGCCCCCAAACGTGCCCCCCAGCCCGCGGCATGGCTGCGGCAGGCGTCTGTCCGCGCCCCGGGGTGTCTGTCCCCGCTGCCCCCCGAGGCGGGGTGTGCACCCGAGCGCCGGGGGGGGGGTGCTGGGCGGGGGTCTCTTCCCTCCCGCCCTGCGGGCGCACGTGCAATTTGGGAGCGCAGAGCAGCGCTTGTGCGCGTATTTGACGACAGCCTTTGCCGTCGCACGGCGCATCCCGCTCCCCGCAGCATTTTGGGCTGTCCCGCACGCAGCCCAAGGCGTTTGCCCAGCGCCAGGCACGCGCTTGCTCCTCTTTGCCCGAACTCTCTGGCCCCGAGCGAGCGGCCAGGCCGCGCTGCTGGGCAGGGCTGGAGGCTGCCAGGTTTCGGAGGAGGCGTCGAGGTGTCACCAGCGACCATCCAGCCTCCCGCTCCCCGCGCTGGGACCGGCCCCGACGGAGAGCTCCAGGCGGCTGCTTTCCAACACGGGCTTCGCTCGTGTTTGCAGCACACACGGCAGCCCTGCGAGAGCTCCCCAGCGCTGCTTCGTCTCCGATTCCAAAGGCCAAATAAAAACCAAAGAGAGAAAGAAGTTCTCGGAGGTCTCTTGCTGTCCTTATCAGCAGTGAGTTATGAAAGGGGAGATGGAAAAGCATGGTTTGTACCTGGAGGAGAAAGCGGCCGTGGCCGTGGAGGTGTTTGGATTCAGCGGCAATTTTCCAGGCTGCAGGTTTGCGCCGCCGCGCTGGCCGCCTCCCTCCCGCCCAAGATGTCTGCGAGCCATCCCCGAGCTTTGCAAACTCTTCCGCGGGCGTCCCGTGCAAAGGGACGCAGAATCGCCCTTGTCCCTGGCAGGAGGGGGGCTCGGCGGGGGGCGCGGGGGGCTCGGGCACCGTGCAACGCTGCGGTGCCGCTGTTTGATCCGGGGTCGGCGATTTCCTGCGCACCGCAGAGCCCAGGAGCCGGCCCCGAGCTGCTGCACCCGCGACGTGCCGCCGCACATCAGCGCTAAATATCGCGCTGCGCCGCTGCTCTCCGGGGTTTCCCTCGGCCGCCGCGAGCTCTTGCAGGTTTTGGTGTAATTTCTGCCATTTCTGGGCTTACCCTGCAAGCTCTGCCCGCGAGGTCTGGGCTTTGAAAGGCGTGGCGGTGATTTTTCCAGGGAAGACTTTTCGCGCCATCTTACCGCATCGCGCTTTTTCTGCAAGTGGCTGGTTAACGCGTTCTGACAAAGGAAGAGCCAGACCAGGCACCTGCAAAGTCGCGAATCCCTTTTTCAAACACCCTCGAGCTGTTTTAGTTCTGCCGGCTTTTCGCAGCGCCTCGGCCAGTGGCTTTTTCTGCCTTGCATTCGGGTGGTGTGGCTGGCCCGTCGCGTGCGTGTTTGGTCTGCTTAGCAATATTTTTTTTTACAGGAATCGGTTTATTTAGTGCTTATTTTTTCCAAAGCTCTTCCTTTGCTTTTTCCATCCTCCCCATCCAGACCAACCCTGCCCGATCAGCTGCCAGCTCTATTTCCCTCGCGTTCCTTCTTGCTACCCGACCTAATGTTCATTAAAGCGATACTTCACGAGGACCTCGACTTCTCCTCCTCCTCCCAGATAACCAACGCTAACCAGCGATGTTAATTCACCCCCTAGAAACTGTGAAGCCCTTTTCCAGGGAAGCCCGTCTGCGTTTCCACCAGCGCTGCCGTCAGCGGCGCCGCGGGGATGTGCCCCGGCAGCTGGGTGCTCCGGACCGGAGTGGGGCTGGATGGGGCCGATGAAAGTTCCTCTGCCCCGTAACCGGCTCCCTACGGCAGAGGCATTGGAATGGTGGCAAGAAGGCGGCAAACCCACGGCGACGCTGCCCTGCACCAGTTTTCCCAGCGGCTGGTGGCCTCTTGGAGAGCAAAACCTGGCTTTTGCCGTCAGACGCTGGGCAACGGGAACGTCCCGGGGCTCCTCCCCAGCACCCGTGGCCGGGAGGAACTGGGAATTCGCCTCCTGGCACCTTGTCGCCCGCTGCTCCTGCTCTGCCCCTTTATCAGCCACAGGTGCCCGGGAGGTTGCTGAGAAAGGGCGGCCTGTCATTTTTCAAACCTTTAGCAAATTACTCTGCAAAATCTTCTCTTTTGTTTGGTTTTTGGGGTTTTTTTTTGCCTGCGCAGGTGTACTTTTTGCATTTACCGTGCCAGAGTCGCTGTTCTCTTCCCTTCCCCTTGCTCCGACACGGCTCGAACACTTTGTAGGGATCCTGCTAGGAGTGACTTACGATATTTTGCTTTGTTGGGCCGGTTTTGATCTTGGAGGAAGCGTTTTGGTGGGTGCTACAAGCTGCTTCAAGACTTCCGCGTCCCGTCTTCAAGCCCCCCGGGTGGTGCCTGCATGGGCAGAGGCTCGAGGGCGGTGGGAGCCTCTCCGCAGTGCCTGCCTGCTCCTCCCGCCCGCCCTCTCCCCGACGCATCCCATTCCGCTGCCCTTTTCTCCTGCAGATCACCAGCGGATGAAGGATCTGACTTGAATTAGCTAGTTAGAGTGCGACCACGCTTGGTCCCTCCAATGCATCCTGAATTTCGCGGCTCCGAGGCACCGTGCCTATTTTCCTAAGAGGAACGCAGAGGCTGACGTTACTACACCCGCTTTTTTTTTTTTAAGAGCCTGGGTTAGTGCTCTATAGCAAACCTCGGGAGAAAAGTGAGCAATGCTGCGTTTGCAGTTGGGTCGTTATCTCTAAAATCAGGAAGGTCACGCTGCAAAAATAGAATTCCTGTTTGCGCGGGCGGCAGCGTCCTGCGCACGCATGGGAAGAGCGGCGGGCGCAGGGTGCTCGGCCGCTGCCGTGACGCCGATGCGGTGATGGCCCCGGCCCTGGCTGCCCCGCTCTTACGGAATTGCTGCCCCGGGAATGAAAATTCACCACCTCCTGCCTTCCCCTCGGTTTAGCTTCGCGTACGCCGAGGTGGGGGAGCGGCCAGGCACCTTCCCCTCGGGCGTCCCCGTGGATTACCAACCTCCCTGCTTTGCATTGCAGCTTTCTGGGCATTTTTGCGTCCCTGGCCCCGGGGCTGTGATTTGGAGCGCTGGCCGTGCGCGGTCTCCTGGGTTGGGGTCTCCTCTCCTTGGCACCCGCAGCCCCGCTCCCCCCCGCTGTGTCCAGCCCCGGGGGAGGGCCGGATCGTTTCTCAGGAAAAGCTCGTTAAGCGAGCGCTGGATTTCTTTTTAAAAAGAAGCTCACGTGTTTTCCAGAAGTGGATTTATTGTATTTATAATTGTCTCATGTTTTCTTCCTCCGTGAAGACTTCACATCCCCCCACCTTTCCTGCCGCAAGGGATGTCAGCAGTGCCCTCGTTCAAGCATTTTATTATTTTTTCCCTCTGAGAATGGCAATAAACTATGGCTCTCCGCATCTTTTATGCTGGGTGCAAAGTACTCATTTAGCATACTGATGCTTGAAGTCTGTTTTGTTAAATCTTTAGGTCAATTCTCCGTTTAATGCATTTTATTAGTATTCTCACAATACAAAGAGAAGCCTCAGAACTAAAACAATCCATTTATGGAGAGAGACGGACACATACGGTTTCATACCAAGTTTATTTCTTTTTTTTTTCCTTTTTTTTTTTTTTTTCCATAATCACTTCTTTTGCACAACAACAACCTCAAGTTGACAATGAAATGCACGCGGTAGACCGAAGGGAACCAGACAAGGCTCTGTTAGTGATGGAAAGTCCTTCCACGACACCGCGCCAGCTCCCCACCCACCGCCCACCCGGCACGAGCAAAGGTGGCCCAGGCTGCGGCAGGAGGAGTGAATCCTGCCCGGGAGGGCAGCTGGGTGCTGAGCCCCGGGGTTTCGGCTCAGCCCCAGGGTTTCGGCTCAGCCCCGCAGCCACGCAGTCATCTTCCAAACCTCTGCCTGCAGCCCTGGGCCAGTTTATTCCTCCCGGGATGGACGGTTGCGTACCACGACTCGGGACTTTGGTACTTTCCATTTTCAGAGCACTTTAGAGACGTGGATGCGTTGGCTCTCCCGCCGTCCCCGTGGCGTAGGGAGCGTCGGCGCCCCTTCTCGCGGGGCGGGGGGAAACTGAGGCACGGGGGATGCCGGGGCTGGGATGCCCGGCTGCCCCCCGCGCTCGGGTCCCACCGTCCCGGCGCTGGGTGGGGGCGGCTGCCTCCCTGCACCCCGGGGACCACGGAGCACCCAAACGTAGGCGTCGGCCAGTGCCCCTCTCCTGCTTTACTTAAAGACAACTGACTACAAAGGTGGAGTTTATTGGTCTTACTACGTCAGCTCATCCCTAGCATGGATAGTAAGAAATCTCTAGCACCGTAAACAGCCATTCCCTGACTCATTTCAAGTGGTATAGGAGTGTATGTGCATATATCGTTTCCACGTACGCATTTCTGTGTGCGTGTGCACGGCCGAGTGCACAGCCACCGCGAGGGAGGAAAGTCACGCAGCGGGACGGGATTAAACGAACCCCAAGAGACAGGCTTTGCAGAGCTAGGGCCAGGGAGACACACCGGGCGAAGCAAAATCAAGCAAGCTGAAGGTTATATTTTAAAAGGAGCAGCAATACTGACCTACCCCCAAGGTAGGATGCATGCAATCGTGAACTGCCAGCGTCCCTGGAAGGTCAACTCAAAGGTGACCCCACGTCTGGGTTAAAGCAAGATCTTTTTAATGACTCAGAAATAATAAGAAAAGGACTAGGCTCAGTCCAGAAGCAGTCTGAGGGGCCAGCATCCTTGAAAGCACCGATTTCCAGGCGGAGCTGAGCACTTTGCTGCAAGGGATAACGCGGGCGCAGAGCTTTAATTTGGGACGTGAGGCCAGTTGGCCCAGCTCTCGCACAGCTTCGCTCAGCGCCCAGCTGGGAACTCATTTAGCCTCAGCTTCTCTGTCTTGCTCGAATCAGAGGCCCTTCTCCGGGAGAGCTCTTTGAAAGGTGTATGCGTGCGCGTAACAAATGGTCACCACCTCATCTTTCCTCCCTCGCACCGCTGCAAACGCTCCGTCGGTCGGTGGTCCAGGCAGGGATGCTGCCGGCCGCCTCGAGGATGCTCTCCCTACCAGGCACCGTCTCGCGTTCCTACGCTGCTGCAGAAATGTGGCCGCGAACCCTCGTTACAAAGCTTGGCTCATAGACGTCTACGGGAATCAATGAAGAACATCAAGCCCTGCCATAAGGAAGGTGGCCCCGGGAATTGGGGGGGTTGCATGCCACGTCCGCAACTGCGGTACGTGGGAATGGTCTGGGAATGAGGGAGGCTGGGGCGGTGAGGATGTTAATGAGGATACTTAATTAGTCTCAATTGAGGCATGAAGTATGCTGCTGCACACAACCATTAGCAACCCTGGGAGATGGAAAGGCATGAAATAACCGTGATCCCGGACCGTGCCACGTGCTGCCAGCCGGGCACGGCACCGCGTTAGCTGCTGGCGCCGGCAGCACCGGCACCGTGGGTTTGGAGCGGTGCGGTGGGTGGGCAGACACCCCCCGTCCAACCGGAACGGCGGGAGTTGGGGGACGTAGCCAAAGCAATCGCGCATTTCCCTGATAGCGTCCAGTGGCACCGGACGAATGTCAAGCTCCCCATCATCCCTACTACATTCATCTGCACCGGGCAAACATCGCTCTGCTACACCTAAAGCATCTGGCCCCGCGGACGAGGCCGTTTCCGCGGCACGACGTGTCTCAGCAGCAGTAACAGAGCCGGTCCCCTGACGTTACCGATGCAAAACTCTCCCTGCGCATCCCTGCTCCTCTGACGCAGGAGCTTACCCTGCAGTAACACGTTTTCCAGCCACATCCACGGTCCCTCACGGCACTGATCCGACGGAGGCGAGAAAAATGAGTTTCCCAGTGCTCACACCTGCACGAGCACCGTGTGCCGGGCCGCTCTCCTGTGCGTTTCCCATGGGATTTTTTTTTGCCAGACAAAGCTATCGCAAGAATAAGTCCCCAGCTGAGATCCAGGCTAGCCTGCGGGGAGGGGGAGGAGAGCGGGCGCGGGCCCGAAGCCGGCAGCACAAAGGCGGATCCAGGCAAGAACCGAGTCCAGAGACTCGGTAGCTGTTTGGGGAGGACGGCTCTAAGCAGCACAACCAGCCACCGACCGCTCCTCCTTCAGCACACGCCAAGCCTCGCAGCTCCTCCGGCTTCCCCCGGGGCCGCCGGGAAGAGCCTGGAGCCCCTCACGCGAGGAGCTTTGGGTTAACGCTAAATTATAGGTACCAGAATGGAAGCATCACCTCTATTCCACCTCGCAGCCCTTCCTTCTCCTCCCAGCACGAGGAGCAGCCCGGCCCTGCTCTCACCGCCCTGCCCGCAGGACTCAGGTGCCTCCAGCTCCCGACTCCGTGATTTTCCAGCTGCTCTCTGCTCCGGCATCCCACCCCACCGGCACGCTGCCTTCTCCCGGCTCAGCCTCCGACTCCTCCTGAGCCCCAGGGAGGGAGTGAAAACGGTCGTTTCTCTTGTTTTAAACTCCTGCTCATGAGCACAACATCTCTGATAATAATAATCATAGTAATCATAATAATCATAGTACTAAAAACAGTATTTACAACAAGCTCCAGGTCAGAATTACACACCAAGCAAACACTCAGCACCACAGAGAGCAGGACAGGGTTAATATCTCGCAGATACCTTCTCAGATCCCACCAACGCGGGACACAGACATTTGACAGCTTCAACCATTTCTTACACACAAACATTTCGTTTAAATTACTTTTAAATTTTTTTTTTTTTTAAACTTTTTAAAATTTCTCGTCACTATATGAATGAGGTGATGCTGGCGGTGATGCTGCGCTCTACACAGATGCTTACCTAAGACAGCTGCTACTATAAACTGATCATTAGCTACTGTTAAGAAATTCAACCCTCAGTTTCTTTCCTCTTTGCCCCAAATCTCATTTTTTTTTCATCACTGGGCGGCGCTGGGACTTTCTAACAGTCCTGTCCTCCCGCCGGCCCAGGCGGAGGGGTCTGGGAGTAGGGCAGCCCTTCCTTTTCGGAGCAGAGTGTCCCCTAACATCAAACCGCGGCCATCGAGGGATCTCTCCCGAATCCAGCCGGCACTTTGGGGAGATTAGCAAACAGCCCTGGGATTTGATCTCTAGCAGCTTTCTGCGACCGCCTGATGCGGCCGTAATCAATTTTTTACCTAATTAAAGCACAGGGCAGACAGGAAACTTCAGCTTCTGACAAGAGTCGGGGATGATTTCTTTTTCAGAGGGGAGCAGAGGCGAGGGCATCGTCACTCCCCGTGCAAACCCCTCATCTGCTCTAGCTCCTCGTCGCTGCCGGGCCCCGCCGCGCAGAGCACGGTCCCCGGGAGCCCCGGGCTGGGCTGTGCCCGTGCCCACCCCGTGCACTTAAATCCTTCCCCAAGGATCCTGCAAAGCCCACCGCAGGAGTCCCTCATCCCGCCCGCAGAACGGCTCTTGGGAGGCACAGCGTGCAGGGGGCACCGATTGCTAATAATTAAAGGTCTCGGTGCCTTGGGTGCCCCTTTGGTTCATTCTGGGCTCTGAGGGGGCAGCCAGGACGGCGGGGCCGCGGCGAGGCGGAGGGGAGCGGTGCCCCGGCGTAAATCCAGCCAGGCACCCTGCGCCGCCCACCCCCCCGCCCCGAAACACTGCACCCGTCCGTGAAAAAAATAACAGCCCGGTAACCCTTAAGCCCTGGACGGAGGGGAATTCTTGTTACCTTCTGCCTCAAGTGAAAGCGGCTCCCACCGTCTCCTCTGCCAAACCTTGCCGCAGGACCGCGCTCCTGCAGGGCTGCGTCCCCGGCACCACGTCCCGCGAGGCCCCGCGTGCCGGGAGGTGGCCATTCCCTGCTCTCCAGGCGCAACGTTTCCGCTGGGATTTTCAAGGCAGAAGCAAAGCTGGGGCAAGGTGAGCAGGTTTGTGGATCTCAGCGGGAGGGTGGCAGCCCCTGGCAGGGCACGGTGGCTGCTCGGACCTTGGCTACCTCCGTAAGCCGTGACTCGAGAAGACGAGGAAGTCCACGGGCTTTGACAGTCTCCTATTTAGATCAGACATTACTGCCACGCTTGCATGTTCTCTGCTCACCCCTACCTCCATCAAGAGACTTTTTTTTCCTTAAAAATAGGCCTTGCAAAGCTAAAGATAGACAAGGAATGAGCATGGGGACATCTCTTCACCCTTACCACAGAACTGCTCCCCTCTTAGCTCCCTCTCACCCAAAGCCGCCGGGCTGGAGATGCCCTCTCTTCCCAGGGTGCTGCCTACAAGCCAGAGCTCGGGGGCTCACCGGCGATCTCTGGTCTCAGTGTCTGCCCCGTGACGGCACCGAAGAGTCACAACCGTCTTTGGAAAGAGGGAGGGATGATTATTCTGTTCACTATAAGGCTATTTTACAACCGTGCACCGTCTCTATTGGATTTGCTCTCTTACCGGAGTGAAACCTCGTGCTTTGGGAGCGCTGGAGAACCCACAGACTGAGCGCCCTCTCCCAGGGCTCCCGTGGAGCCGGGGATGCAATCGCCGTCTGCAGTTCTCCCAGGCTGCTCGGCCAAGACCTCTCGGTCCCCGCTCTGCCGGGGAGCGGGCGGCTCAGCCTACCGGCTCCTCCAGCCCCTGGCCAAGCAGCGCATCAGGCGGTGCCCGCCGTGCCGTGGCACCCGGCACCGAGCTCTGCCTGGAGACCCTCACCTACTTTCACACGGGCAATCCAAGAATCATCCGAAGATGAGGACTTTGGGTCACTGCCTGCCTGGGCTGGCTCCAGATACAGCCAAGAGATGGGACGCCTGCACGCCATGACTCCTGAGCCATCCCATCCCTCTCTCATTCCTCTCTCCTACCACTGGCAAACATGGGCTGTTCCCTATTCCACCTCACACACAGAAATTATCACTTACTTCCCATTATTCTGAAACTGATATTTGGCTCAGAGCAAACGCCAAGAGGAGTAAAAGCCCCGGATAAGAAATCCGTATCTCCGTGACACTGCTGGTTGAATTTATTAATATCTTAATGTTCTTTTTTTACATCAGTTTAAGAAATATTTTTTTTAAAAAAGGACAAAACCCTCCAAAGAAGCTGTTTGATTGACTGATCAGTTCCCTATTTCATGTGAACTAGTTGCTATTCTGCTTAGGGGTCCCTATGATCTGTGAATCCCCACAAGTACGGACGATTAAGGATGCAGAGATAGAGAAGCATGTAGCTGGGGGACAAACACCAGGGGAAGGGGGATGGAGAACCGAATGTTGCATCTAGACAAACAAAATAAAATGTGTCAGTCGGTCGATTGGTTGGTTTGTTAACAGGAATCAGGTGCTAGATGTGTAGAAAAGCCCTTTATCCAGAGATCTCCTCCCGCTGTTCCTTGTTCCTGCGAACTTCAGCTGCATGCAGTTCCTGCAAAGACGGGAGAGACGACAGCAGGCTAACACTTTCTGCTCTTGCAATCTCTATTTTCCTTCTCTCCTGCACACAGGATTTGCACCAGACAAAAAAGAAAAAAGAGACCAGTTTCCCATCCGACACAGCCTGAGGACAGGGGGTTACGCCCGCAAGGAGCGAAGCCGCTCATCCGCGGGAGCCTGGAGGTGATGCAAACCTACAGCCAGCGCGTTCCTGGCTCCCCTCGTCTGCAAAGCCCTTCGGCCACGCAGCCCCTGGCCATGGAGCGGGCCCGATCCTGTGCTTTTGAGCTTGCGCTTCTCAAGATCAGCCAGACTTTTCTCTACTGACCTTGAAGGACACATCCCCCCTCCTCGTGCTGCTTCGGAGCGGAGCTGCTCCACAGCCCGCTTCCCACCAGCAACGAAACGCCCGCTCCCCCGTGCCCCTTGCTCTGGGGTGACCCCGCAGGGACCAGACCCCAAACCGCCCACGAGCATCGGCACCCAGCCCTCTCCCCGGGATCGCACTCGCCTTCTCGCGGAGCCGCTCCCTCAAGGCGGCGAGATGTGCTTCGCGGATCTCCCTGCTCAGCTCCATCTTGTAGTTGAGCTTCTCCTCGGCCAGGCGGCTGAAGTTGTTGTTCTCCTCCAGCGCCTTGTGCAGCACCTCCCGCTCGTGTTCCCGCTTCTCCGCCAGCTGCTTCAGCACCTGCGCCTCCTGGGTCTGCCGAGGCAAGGCGTCGCGAGAGGTGTAAGGCAACCGAAGAGGCTCTTCCAGCCTTCAGCTCCCCAGAGAGGCTTTCTGACCATCTCCTCTGCTCAAAACCCCTCTGCCACCGCCCTCCACCCCATAACGCTCTTGCTTGGAAGACGCTTTGACACCTTTTTTCTTGCTACGGGGCAATGTCTGCTGGGTCCGGTGCTCCAGGCGGGCAGGCGATGCAGCCCTGCGCCCGCTGGCTCAGCAAAGCTGAGGTGACATCTGTGCGGATGCAGAGTCCCCTCTCCAAGTGTCACCTCACTCTTTGAATTATTTCAGCTTGCTTTCCTCTTACCCACCAACATTTGTAACGTTCACGCTTTGTTTTACTCGGCCGGTTTTCTCCTTTTCAATAGTTTTCACCAGAATACATTTTATACAGCACTTAGAATAAAATGTGGCACAGCCAGCTGTGGGAAACGCAAGGCTGTGCTTAGGTTTGGAGTTTAAGCTGGGTGTGTGACCAACTGCTACATCTCCTGCAGCATTAGCTGGTGAGAACTGCTGCCCCAGCCAGGTCACACGCAGAGGACCGAGGGGACCCCACACTGTGTGCTTTTAAGAACAGGAGGATGATGATGCTCATCGAGTCCAATTCCCTGCCTAAACCAGGCTGCAGAACCTCGCTCCGCGACTCCCATGCCCCACCTGACAATTTATAGCGGAATATAGTAAGAAGTGCAAAAACACTATTTCCAACCATTTTAGATTGCTCCTGCTAAGCCAGTTTTAGAATCATAGAATCACAGAATTGTTCAGGTTGGAAAAGACCTTTCAGATCATGCAGTCCAACCATTAACCTAACACTACCAAGTCCACCAATAAACCAATTAAGGGGAGAGTAATAATTTCATGTTTCCTGCCTTGGTGGCTGGATTATTTTTTAATGAAAGTACAAACTAGGAATCATTAAGGTTGGAAAGGATCTCCAAGATCATCAGCCCAACCATCAACCCAACACCCCCATGCCCACTAAACCATGTCCCCAAGTGCCACCTCTGCCCGTTTTTTGAACACTTCCAGGGACGGGGACTCCCCCACCTCTCTGGGCAGCCTGTTCCAATGCCTGACCACTCTTTCCGTGAAGAAATTTCTCCCAATATCCAATCTAAACCTCCCCTGGCGCAGCTTGAGCCCATTTCCTCTCATCCTATCGCTGGTTACTTGGGAGAAGAGCCCGACCCCCCTCCCTGCCCCCTCCTGCCAGGAGCTGCAGAGCGATGAGGTCTCCCCTCAGCCTCCTCTTCTCCAGGCTGAACACCCCCAGCTCCCCCAGCCGCTCCGCATCAGACTTGTGTTTTAGGGTTTGGTGCAATTAGTAGCCGTCACAGAAAAGTCACTGCCTGTACAGGACATCTCGTTACCTTCCTCCTCTCTTCTGCAGCCTCCAGCCTCCTCTGCAGCTCCTCCAGGGACAGGTCCTTCTTCTTGGGGGGGGAGGAAAGGATGGGGCTCTCGGGAGATAAATCTGAAGGGGACTTCAGGATCACTTCGAAGCTCTGGCCTGATGCCCTCTTATCCAGCTGCTTCACCTCCATATCTTTGGGGAGCAAAAAAAACCAGAGGCTCTGTGGACCTGTGGCACTCAGGAGAGCATTCACCTGAGGGCACCAAGCTCTTCACATAGGAATTAGGGTGTTCCCATGTCCTGACCTGGGTGATTTTGTTCTGTCTCCAAAATTTCCCCATTAGCGATTGGCTTCACCCCCCCTCCACATCAATGCAATGAATTTAAATTCACAGCATAATTACAGGCAGGCATATTGCTGTTAACACCTTGCCTGCCACCCCAGCACAGAGCAGACGGCCTCTGCCAGCAGTTTCTTTCTGGGAAAATACAGGGTTACGTTAATAAAATAAACCGCGAAAGGAAACTAAACAGAAAGACCCCAGGCTGAGACACGGATTGCTGCTCCGGGATGGGACAACCCAACGCGCTGAGCCGCTCCCGCGCTGGCCTGCAGCTCCCGTGGGAGCTGGTTACGTACCTCCATACTGGTAGATGGTATTAGGATGGGGCTGGGTGTGGAAACAGGAGCAGATGAGGGAGAGCAGAGACAGCTCCTTCATTTTCTCCTTGTAGGCTGAAAAATACGAAATAGCAATGAGAAGAGAGTCTAATGGCAATGGCAGGTCTTTTTCATGGAGAAAGGAAGCAAGTAGACACAAGGAAACCCATTTGCAGCTACCAGACCCTACGGAGGCTTTTCCAGGCTGCCATAGCTTGCCAAAAGGTCCCCAAGGAGCATCTGTTCTGGAGCAGCCTAAATTAGCTGGCAGTGTAGCAACTGTCATGGGAAGACACACAGTAAGAATTTACCACATCTGGAGGCAGAATCTTCTGTGCAGGATTTTCCCTCCAAAGGAGCCGAAACGCTGCAGCCCGTGCAGTTAACCACGTCGGGACAGCTGCCCAGACCCTTTCTCCATTCCACTTCCAGACTCAGAGGCAAAATGATGCCCATCAACACCTGGAAACATTGCTCAACCCCTGGCAAGCTCCTGCTGCTTCACAATTCAGCATTTCTGACCTCAGGGTGAAGAGGCAAGATGCAGCCAGCTATGTGGAGGACAAAAGGGCATTGGAGTGAAGAAACAGTTCGGGGGTGCTGCTAAGTGCCGTAACCCGACTTCCCGAGGTACCTCCTTCCCTGCGGAAGCAGATAAGGGAGGACGTACGTGGATTCTGTCACTGCCTCAGCCCACGCAGGCAGAGGTTGATACTGGTCTGCAGTCACAGTAAATGCTGTCCCCTGCAAAGGACAGGGAAATACACCATCCCCTCGAGCTCCGCTGCCGCGAGCCCTCCAGTTTGCCCAGCATTCCCGTGCCTGGAGGACACACCGCAGCAGCCTCGGTGCTCACAAGTGCACCGGGCGCTGCCCTCATGGCAGCAGCACCCACAGCTTGCAGTGGGTCTTTCTGGGGCAATCTTCACCCGTATTTTTGGAGTTTAGCACATTTCAGACAGCAAACTGTTAGCACACACTTGACAAAGAAGCTCAGAATAGAAGGACTTGAAGACAGAGAGGTGTTCTGTCAGGCTGTCAGGTTCTCTATCACGTCAGTGTAACCCTCACAGCATCACTGCTACGTCGCAGGTCAGCAGCTGACGGCTCCGCGGTGGGTGCTGCTGTCTCATGGATGCTGCGAGGCTCTGCCCTGGCCTGGCTGCTCAGGGGACACCCAGGCACAGAGGGACAGGGTCTTCATGGCTGCGTGTCCTGCCAAACCTGCCCTGAGCCTCCTCGTGCCATCCTTCCTCCTGCCTCCACCACAGGGCACAGGCATTCTGGTGTCCAGCCTTGCTCTGCCTCGGGATTTCCCACATGTCCTCGGGCTTCTTGGTTTGTCCCTTCCTTACTGAGCTCCTGGTTCGACCTCCAGCCGGAGGTGAATCTGCAACCTGGCTGCCAGTGCCACCTTCACAGCAAGACGCTCCACTGGGCCAGGAAAGGGAAATCCCCAAAACTTTGTGATACAAAAAGGCATTAACAGCAGAACAATTTGGAAAAAAAAAAAAAAAAAATCAACCTGTGTACCATACGCCCTCAGGAACACCTTTCAGATCGTCTCCTCTGCCTTCCTGCAGCTACTCAGGTGGGAAAACAGTGGTTTCATACGCCTGCTTCATACTTGCACTTATTTTGCCTCCTAGGTACAGAACTTGGTCCTAATTAACTCCCCCCTTTTGCTGACCGACAGTCCCTGGAGCTCAGATCTTTATTGAACATTTTCCAGTTTGCTCCATGTTCTGATTTTGAGACCCTGCCCCGTCCTGCTGTTAAATGTAAGCCAGGTAGGAACAGCTGACATCAGCAGTGCCAGCCACAGCGCAGGACATCTTTGGTTTTGTTCTTCATGAAAAAAGACTTTGGAAAGCCTCTGGGAAGCCTCTGAGAGTGCCGTATCGCGCCAGCAGTCGCGGCATACAGCAGTAAGCTAACGCATCTCATAATGAGCTGTCCGGAGCCCAGAGGAGGGTCCCCTGGACCAAATGAGAGACATTACCATTTAACGAACCACGCATCGAGGTCATTGCTCTACCATTATGTCTGGTCCCGGGTGAAACCAAGACATTAAGCACATGTGCCACATCCCTGACCCACTCGTTTAATCGTCTCCTAGCGCTTGGCACAGAGCACAGTGCTCTGTATTTCATTACTTCCACACCGGTGGGTCTCCCCAGTACCGGTTTCACCGTGCTCTGTAGATGCGCATGCTGCAGTCCCTGCCTTTCAGGAGGTCTGTCCTAGGGATTTCGCAGCTGCCTCCATCCCATCGGGATCTTCCCTGTCCCGCTTTCCCTTCTGCAGAGCAAACCGACCGTCCCCCTCCGTCAATTAAAATGAAAAGGAGCGAGAGGACAAAAGGACACCGCTCTGCTGAGCTGTGGCAGCGCTTTAATGAGCTGTGGCAATGTTTCGCGTCCTTCTCCCGGCGCCGCGGCCTGCAGCTGCACCCCGGCGCCAGCCACCCGATGCAATTAGCAGCGTGCGGGCACCCGGGCCGGGGGAGTGGGGCTGGGGGCCACCGGCCCTGCAGACCAGCGGGGAAAGAGCCCAAAGGGCCCCGGCCGGGCAGCCCTCGCTGCTGGGCAAAGCCGCTGCCACCTCCCCGCTGCTGGCCGGGGGGGACGGGGAGAGCAGTGGGAGCGGCAGCAGTGGACCAAGACCCCCAGCTGGCACTGGGGAGGGTCCGCTCGGCCCCGGGACGCCCGGGACCCCTGGGACCTTAGCCCAGGAGGTGTCTGTTCAGTGCTACCGGGACCACCGGGACCGCCGGGACTGCCAGGACCCCCGCCCGGGAGCTGCCCGTTCAGCACCTCCGGGACCCCCGCCCGGGAGCTGCCCGTTCAGCATCCCGGGACCCGTGGGACGCCCGGGACCCCCGCCCGGGAGCTGCCTGTTCAGCACCCTGGGACCCCCAGCACCCTCAGGACCCCTGCCCGGGAGCTGCCCGTTCAGCAGCCCGGGACCCCTGGGACCCCCGGGACACCCACCTGGAAGCTGCCTGTTCAGCACCCCCGGGACCCCTGGGACTCCCGGGACCCCCGCCCGGGAGCTGCCTGTTCAGCACCCGGGACCCCCGGCACCCCTGGGACCCCCGCCCGGGAGCTGCCCGTTCAGCGCCCCTGGCACCCCCGGCACACCCGCCCGGGAGCTGTCCGTTCAGCACCCCGGGACCCCTGGGACCCCCGGGACACCCACCTGGAAGCTGCCTGTTCAGCACCCCGGGACCCCTGGCACCCCCAGGACCCCAGCCCGGGAGCTGTCCGTTCAGCATCCCCGGGACCACCGGGACCCCAGCCCGGGAGCTGTCCGTTCAGCATCCCCGGGACCCCCGGGACCCCAGCCTGGGAGCTGTCTGTTCAGCATCCCCGGGACCCCTGGGACCCCAGACCGGGAGCTGCCCATTCAGCACCCCTGGGACCCCCGGGACCCCCACCCGGGAGCTACCCGTTCAGCACCCCGGGACCCCTGGGACCCCCACCCGGGAGCTGCCCATTCAGCACCCCCAGGACCCCCAGGACCCCCGCCCGAGAGCTGCCCGTTCAGCACCCCCGGGACCCCCAGGACCCCCGCCCGAGAGCTGCCCGTTCAGCACCCCCAGGACCCCCAGGACCCCCGCCCGAGAGCTGCCCGTTCAGCACCCCCGGGACCCCCAGGACCCCTGGGACCCCCGCCCAAGAGCTGCCCGTTCAGCACCCCCGGGACCTCCACCCGAGAGCTGCCCGTTCAGCACCCCTGGGACCCCCGTCCAGGATCTGCCCGTTCAGCACCCCCGGGACCCCCAACACCCCTGGGACCCCCATCCGAGAGCTGCCTGTTCAGCACCCCCGGGACCCCTGGGACGCCCGGGCCCCCCGCCCAGGACCTGCCCGTTCAGCACCGGTCCTGGGGAGCCCCCAGGCAGCACCAAGGCCCGGGGGCTTCCGCATGAAGAGGCGGAAGGACCGACCCCTAAAGAAATCACTCCGGATCCACATCCTGAGAAATAAATGGACCCCTGACACCCCCCCACCGCCTCTGCTCCGGAGCCAGCGGTTACACCCGTGGGACACGGAGGCATCCACAGTGACGCCCTCGTCCTCCCGCGTTTTTGATCCGGCACGTCCAGTGACAAACAACAGGCGGTACCTGTGCCCAGCGCACTGCTAATAGGCTAAAATAAGAAAAGGCATCCCGTGAGGAGAGGCAGATCCTGTGATTCAGTAAATAAAAGTAAGGAACGTAACCTCTGGGTCACTAGTCAGGACGCTGCGTCAACGGAGATCAAACCCGAGATCTCCTGAAGCAGGACTATGCCTCAATCACAGCCGCATCAGAAAGGGCGCGCTTAAAACTCGCAGGGGTAAGAGATCCGCATTGCAAACCTTAGCACTAAAATTGGCTTCAGAAGTATCAGCGCTCAACACATATAATGGTTCGAGGACATATTTATGCCAGTGGACAAAATCCTTGGCCCAAGGTAAGACAGCTGGCTGGCCAGAATAGGACATGGCCAACAAGTCCCTTCCAGGAAAGACTGTGTGTCTTCCAGTGCACAAATTTCCACATTTTAAGAACAATTAGACAGGAAATGCTGAACTTCTTATTTAAGCACCTATTTGCATTTTTTACAAGGAAAAATAAATAGGAAAAGTAAATTCAGCTTACACAGAAGAAATATGGTATACGTGTATAAATTAGTGAGGAGATCTGACTCGGCTCCTAAGGGACTTTATACCAAAGCATCACTTCAGTCTCAGAGGTGCAACAAGAGCTTTGTCTCACCGACGGGTAGAAGATTAGGACAGGCTGCTCACTCAAGTATGGAGTACCGATACTTTACGTTTCTTTTTAGGCAAACACTGCAATAGAAGGCTCAGATAGCGAGTTCGTTCACTCTGGTATGGTCTTCATCACTTAGTCATAATGCTTCACCGCTTTCCTACTTGGATAATGCCCTTAATAACATGCTTTAACTTTTGGTCAGCCTTGAATCGTTCAGGCAGTTGGACTTGATGATCATTGTAGGTCCCTTCCAGCTGAAATATTCTGTTCTGTTCTGTTCTATTCTACTCTATTCTATATTAGAATTGGGGTGAAACATTACAAATAACTGAGTTTTGTAAACTAAGAAGTGAATAAACTGTAGAAGGTATAGAAAATATATCAGAGTCCCATCCTGGAAAGTGGGGTAAACCTGCGTTTTAATGGCTTCATGAGACCTCGGGTAGCTATTAAGCTACGATCCTATCCAAAAGATGCAGTCAGTCACTTAATATTTCTGAATATTTATGCCCAGGAATCAGCACGGTCTGATCCTGCAGTTTATATTCCATTGCACACCCCATGCAATAATTAATCTTGTTTACATCTTTGCACCCAGCTTTCCTCTGCACTGTATATACTGCAGGGGCAAAATTACTTTCTCCCCCTTGCCAGGAGAAGAAGGGAGATAACCTGTGCCTTCCCTAAGCCACCGAGAGAGCCCGGGTGCTCTCAGCTTGCTCTCCCTCTGGTGACTCCTTTCCTCTGCTCCCTCTGGTGCTGTTCAGCTCGTACTGCATTTCCACGCCTTCGCAGGAGCACTATATACAGCATTTATCCATGCCAAGTGTTTATCTCCAAGTTATCCCCCCGAGACGCTATCCAGCTGCTCCCCGAGCGGCTGCAGTGCGGGAGATGGAGGAACGGCCGGGGATGGGCGCGGTGCACGAGCAACGGGAAGCATCTTCCCGCTCGTGACGTGCCTGGACAGTGGGGCTCGCCACCTCTTATTCATTAAAAAGTTTTGTTCTCTGCTTCCTAACCAGATAAAATTAAAGGGCAGACTCTTCGAGCAGCCTGTCTTTTTGTTCGGTGTTTAATGATGTCCAGCAAAAGAGAGTAAGGCCGTTTAGGCACAACACCGGTACAGAGTCATTCATAATAAACCAGAGGCACAGCAAAACTAATTTATATGAATTCAGGCAATTTAAATGGATGAGACTGGATGTGCTATGTCTGATAGCAAGGTCAAAGGAAGGTTATTACAGGAAAATAATTTGGGTTGCAAAGATAACTTTGGAGAAGTAAAAATTGCTTCCACAAAGAATATTATATCATGAAAAATTAGAACAGTCCAATTATAAAGGTAGCCAAAGCACAAACAGAAGGTAGAGAAGCTGGAGAGACAGGGAACCGAGTCCTTCAGCACGAAGACCGCGACGCCACATACACAACAAAAGCAACCATAGTGCTCGATAAGCCTTGAGCGCGCAACAGACTGCAGACATTCTCACCTGCTACCACAAGAATAACGGCCAGCCCTTCACTTCAGTCTAACTCACTTCCATTTTCTTGCTCCCCAACTTCCAAAAACAGGCCAGCAAGAGAGCTCACGCAACCAGAAAACACCAGCGGGTTTTTCTTTTTTTTTTTTCCAGACCCCACACTGATGCCATTCACCATCTCAGCTGCTTGCCATGAGATCTGAGGCCCAGAAGTTACCGCGGGCTCATGTGGAATCATCCATGAGAAGAGGCAGATGTGAGGGTTACTCTGCCTTCTGTCAGACATCTGCTACACTATCACCCAGGAATGGTTTCCAATCACCCGGCTCCTTCCCTCCTGGTTTCATTTGCAGCTCATGAACGCCACATCGACCCGTGCTATGCACAGCCAATGGGTTAGCAAATCACTCAAGTTCTAGCACTGGAACATGTGGGCTGCCCTCAGGAAAATCAGCAGGGAAATCTCCTCTTCTATGGGCTCAGCAAGAGAGAAGGGCCCGAGCCGTGCAGCAGGGACCCGGCAGCCCGGGCTTGTCACGAAGGAGAAGCACGGCCACGGTTGCTTGCTAAAGCAGATGAAGGAGCCAAATGGAGGCAGCTGTCCCAGAGTGTCTGTGCAGTTGGGGCAAACCTAGGTTCAGACGGTCAGGTTTGGAAGAGACAAAGAGCTACAAAGGAGCTGGGGATGGTCAAAGACAGGAGTCCAATGCCATGATGTGCCAGGTATGGACATGCCGTGTGACCACGGTCACTTGGTCTCTTGGGATCTTGGTTTCCTTTGCATTAACCGAGGATTATCGTACTCACACGTTATACAGGGATATTATGTGTATAAATACATTCAGAAAACATAAGATTCTCTAGTACAGCGCTAAACATGTAGAGGTACCTTGAAAGAATAAAAGGACTGTTGGGAAATACGCTGAGCAGCTCTTCACCAGTTGGGATGTGCCAAAGTGCTACAGCACACGCACATGATCTTTGGTTGCTCTCTAGCTCTTTTGTATTTCTAAATCACAGCCAGAGATCTGACCATCAGTTTAACTCCCCTCTGGGTAGGAGACATCTGGTTTTTGAATGTAGGTGTACAGCTGGAAGAATAAAGCCCATGTCAGTAGGGCAACTGGGGGGGATTAGGCAGGCATGTTGTTCCCAGTTAATTTAGGGGTACTGAAGTTTTAGTGAGCTTCAGGTCCCTCCAAGCATTATCATCAAGAACCATCAGCCCCGTTCACCATAAGAAAGCCTGAGGCTGCAATCCATCCTGCTGTCACAAAGGTCTGCTCTGCAGCCTTCCAGTTGCCACACCAGACCACTAAATCTCAGCTTTTCCTCTGCAGAAGGAGAACGTGTTCATCTGATAAAACAACACCTTCACCAGATCTGAACCAGCACCGACAGGCTCCAGCAAAGCCCTTTCTTGAGATATCTGAGGGATCCTCACAGACTCTACATGGTACCATCAAAGAAGATATGATTTATATTTTAGAAAGAACAAACGTTTTCCAAGGAGTTAGATCCCTTGTTTGGATACGGTGGTAAAAAGAAAATAAATAGATTCTCTTGGCTCGTAAAACTGAAGTCCCAGTAAAAGTACCATAAATTTCTAAGACCATACACACTCTATCAACGCCTGAAGAGAATGAAAATAGTGATTTCTTGAGAACGGAGAGAGATGGGGAGGTTGACTGAAGGGCCTGCGGCTCTCCAGCGTGAGCAGTGGAAGTGTAGGACAGGGCAATACCATATGGGGTCCACCAATACAGAAAGGGATTAAGGGGATAGCCCAGCCATAGGTAAAGTCACGTGAGTCTCACATTTCAATGTAGGAGGAGAAAATCTCGGGATCTATCAAGGCACATTTACCATGCCCAGTCGTGAGGCCAGGAATGACAAACCGGTGTTTCCCCTTGGCTCCACCTTCTCAGACACGCTAATGTCAGAGCAAAGCCCACGAGGCTGTCACCTTACCGCATCATTTCATAATCTCGTGTCTCTTTATTCGACCCCTCCGCCTACAAATGGTGGGGAAAGCCATAAAGTCCTGCAGAGTCCAGCCAGACACCCCTTCTGCGGTGTACAAACGCACAAAGCTTGGGGCAGATGCTGTGGGGAGGAGGCGCGAGGGCTCTGCCCCTGCAAGCTCTGCCCGGCGGCGCGGCCAGCACCGCAGCTGAGCCCGCACTGAGCATGTGCCGCTGCGTCCTCTGCTCCAGCACCAAAACCAGCCACCGCGGCCAGCAGAAAACGCCTGAGGTGGCGGGGGAAAAAAGAGGTGACTGCTGGGCTGAGGGAAGCAAGCCCGGTTCCTTTTCATCCCAGGGATTTGTTTGTGTGTTTAAACAAACCCAAGAAAATCTTCCCAAGGGGGATAAGCCCCCGGGCATCAGCTGCAGACAATTACTGCTGCGCTCCCTTCAGCACGGATTTGGTTTTGCTGCAGATTAAAGAAAATACAGCAAGCAGCAAACAGGACTTTTTCCTTAATTTAAGGATTTGCTTGCCTTTTTCTCCTGCCGTTCCAGGCTTCTCTCCATTCCTGCTGTAAGTGCTATAGGCGATGGGGAGCTGTTCCCTGCGGAGGCAGGTGGGCGAGGCTCAGCCCCGCTCCCTTCCTTGGCAAACATTGCCCTATTCTCTTTCCTCCTGCTACACCACTGCCTCCCCATGACTTCCTACTCCTTGAAATTGTTCGTCTACTTGATCTGAGCCACAAGGAAGCGCGGTTTCCCTGAAGCACACGCTTCTTCATGATCCTAAGTCTCCTTTACAGTAAAACTGCATCTTCGGGAAGATGAACTATGCCATCGGCATGTGGTGGGTCGGGAGGGTGCGAATGCACCAAACGGAAAATGCACGTTATGCCTACGCGCGTTTCATCCGCCACCTCGTCCACCTCAAGTTCGATGCAACCTTGGCTTAGATGGCTGGTAAGCCTGAGCCGTCCCTCCCACCCTCGCTCTGCAAACAAGGTCCAATCCTGTTCTGTAGGAGAGGAAGGCAGATGGGTGGGACCTCCTGAGCGTGCGCTGGCACACACGTTCATTGAGACAGGGATACTCGCAGAAATATGTACAATAGCTGGAGAATTGCTATCAGAGACACATTTTTTCAACGCTTTCCCATCTTTAATTGCATGCAAAGCCCACTTGGGATCAGCTGCACCCTTACACACCCCACCCCTCCCGCCCCGTCTCTCCGTCCTTCTCTCTCCTGCATCTACTGGTCTTTTACAAGGAGAAAGGAATGGAAAATGCACAGCAGGAGACACGGGCAAAGGCCAGTGAAAGACGCAAGAAGTGTTGCCTGGTCTCCTTCTAGCTGCTTCCCTGCCGGGGGGGCACAAAGCACTGCCTGCTTGTCCTTTTTGTCTGCTGGTGCTGTTCAGCCCTGCATCCCAGCCCTCCAGGATTTCGCTTCCCCCGCCCAAGCCCCTCTTCATGCACTGCAGAATTCAGAGCCATTTCAAGGGAAAACTTGGGTTTTTTTAAAGAAAAACACCCTCTAAACCCACCCACCGTTCATTGTACCATTTCAGGCTTTTCTTCTCCTTCACCCACGTTCCCAGTTTCAGCCATTTGAACCCCTCCTCCCCAGTTAAAAAGGGACAAGACCCATCTTCAGGAAACGTCTGGACCGGAGAAGCACAACATCCGCAGGGCAGCCTGCCATCCTGCAGCCAAACCCGACCCCGGCGCCAGGCTCCTGGGCGGCCGCGCTGTGATTCCTGTTATTGCTGCAGGAGGGAGGAAGGGCTTCCCTTGCAGCATTTGATTTCACCCAACGCCATCAGAGGACCGCTCCCCTGTAGCATCTTCTAACGAAGAAATGTGAGCTCTGGAAGAAATCTAGGGACGGGAAGCCCTGAGAGTACACAGAAACGCATCTAGGTTATTTTGGTTGGGTTTGGGGGATTTTCTAGGGCATTAGTGTCAGTCTCTTGCCTGTGTCTTTCTTTCCATTACCCGTTTAGGCAATACATGATCTTCACAAAACAAAATGTAATTACTGATTTCTCTGCATCCAGCTGCACAGCGTGCATGTTTTTCTTAGGGGAAAAAAAAAAAAAAGCCGTATCACATTACAAAAATAATAATTGGCATGCGGCAGCATCTTCTTACGGCACAATGTAACGGTAGCGATATTTTAAATTGGCAAGTTTACCACATGTGTATTCATATTAAAATAAAAAGCCCACCTGCTCTCTCGCATCAGAGGGGTGCGTGTGTGTATGGGGGAGGAAGGGGAACAATGCTGCCATACCAGCTGCCTCCTCATCAGAGAAATCCCCCGAAACGCACAAGAAAAAAAAAAAAAAAACCCAAACCCTCAGAATAATGACAAAAACCCCCCTGAAACCCGATGTTTCTATAAGCGGGTTGATGACAATCCCCCCCAAAAGATGTCTGTCCTACCTGAGACGGTGCTGGCCATGCTGCTGCGGCGGGCGCGGAGCGGGTGCTGCAGGAGCGCAGGGAGCTGCGGAGGTGCTGCAATGCTGCGGGGAGGGAGGACTGGCTCAGCTGGAGGGGGCTGCAGCCATCCGCGGCGGGGAGAGGCTGGAGAGCCCAGAGAAAGGGAAGGGGTGGAAAGAAAAAGAAGGGTCACTAGTTCAGAATATTAATTAGCGTATCAGGCCTCCTTTCCTGGGTGGCTTTGACGCCCGGTCCCTCCCAGACAAGACTGCCTGCCAGAAACACAGACCCGCTGCGGGGGGGGGCGAGGAGACACACCCAGCCGGGCTCTGGCAAAAGATGACAATTCCTCCTCTTCCTCCCTTTCTTATCTGCTCTAGATGGGCTAACCTGCTTTTTCCCTTGCTGAAAGCAGAAATAAGCAAATTCACTGATTTTTTTTTTTTTTTTTTTTTTTTTTTTAAACCAGCTATTCCAAGGCGGTGCCCACCTGCAGCGCCAGGCCTGGGGTCCGGCTTAGCTAGGCTGGGGTGTAAAACCCAAACCTTGCAGCAGTTTTAGGTAAACAGCGAAGGCAGGAGGGATCCCAGGCAGGCTTGGCATTTAGGCATGGGGTTTTTTTTGCACCAGCGCTGGGGCACAAAGGAGCTGCAGCTTGGGAGGGAAACTGCCGTAAAAGTAGAGGAGGAAGAGCAGAATGGAGCCTTCTGCATTCAGTGGGACTTCTCCGGGTTTCTTGCCCCCGCCTCCAAGGCACCAGGACCTCTTTTCCTTTTCTGTTCTGTTTTCTATAATTTCTATCATTTCCATCTGTGGCTGTTGCTAGGGGCCAACACAGCTGTGCTTTCAGAGTATCGCACACACATCTGGGACCAGGGAACCCTCCCCGGTCCCTATTGCCAGAGCACCCATCCGGCCACGGCTGCACAAACCCCACCTCGGGGCCAGCGGTTGCGGTCCCGTGCGACCCTCCCAGCCCCTGGCCCTCTCACGGCACACGTTATCCTGCCGGCTGATCCCCTCTGGTTGAAAACACCCCAAATCCCCCAGCACGCTGCAATGCAGGCACTCCCAAACAATTCCAGCAGCTGCAGGGAACTACAGGTTGCTCGAGTAGCTGCCGGCGCTCTGGCTTGGCCAGGGGCAGAAGCCACAGGCAGTGCCTACTAAATTCAGTTAAAAAGACAGAGAATTCCCTTTCCCCCCCCCAGTCTCCAAGTGTCCCATTCCCTCAACACTGTATGTAAAAAGAAAAAACAGATATTCTAGAAAATAAGTACAATTCAGAGTAATATTAACACTATCCACAAATTTTCAGTGCGCGTTTGGAACAGGAGCTTTTTTATTACCATTAACTGCTCCCTGTTCTGTCCAAGGCTTGTTTTGTAGTTGCAGCTCTCTCTACTTTCTCCTTGGGTTGAATCTCTAAGACTTCATAGGTTATCTTGAAGGCAGCAGGCTGAATTGCATCCGTTTCAAAAACACAATCCCCATTAACAGATGGAGGCAGCTATCCCAAGGACCTGAATGCTGGAATAATTTCCCCCCTCTATTCAGGATGAGCTCCGGCTTTCACTTACCTACCAGACCTGAGAGGGTCTGTCTACCTCTTGTGATATTCTGGAGCTTCTGGGTATAAATCACATGCATTTTATTCCTTTTATTTAGAAAAAGGTACAGAATGCTTCCAAGGTGCCATGGCATGCGGCCCATGGAATACACTGTATGAGAAATGGTGAGCAAACTGGATTTGTGTGGCTATGCCACACATCATACACCATAGGTCCAATATTGCTCACACTTTCTACATAACCTGTCATATAAATAATGTTAATACAATTAATTCTGGATCCATCTGTAACACTGGGATATATTTCTTCCTTATTTTACATGTAACTATCTTTTCAAGTTCTCCCTGATAATTCACGAGAGAGCATCTGAAGGCACTGGATATTTTTTTCAAGATGGGGATTAGGGAAAATCAGTGACTGTCTGGTTAATGTGTCCTGTGCCTTCATCACACATGACGTCTGACCAGGCAGACTATCAGGAAACAATAAATTTTCATAGAGAACCAGCAAAGAAGTCGGTTTTGTAGCATGCACTTCTCTCACTTCTTTATTACAAATGTTTTCAACATTTTTTAACACCTAAATATTCCTAGATGTCTTTCAACACAGGAAGGGCTTCTTCCAATAACTCATGCTTTCAACAATGCTGAAAAAATGCAAGTCTACAGCAGCATCTCTGTGCAAACTGCTAACGGCAGCTCTTCTGTTGGTTTTGAAGCACTGAAGTGTCCTTTGAAGGAAAAAAAAAAAAAAAAAATTCCCAATCTGACCAAAAAGATTCTCTCTTCAACACATCCCAAAAGCAGGGACCTGGGACAATCCTCACGTTTCATTACGGGGAACGCTCACCTAGGGCTGTTCATTTGTAAGCTGTGGTTGTTACCAAAAGGATCACGGGCTCGGCACACTTGATGTTGCTATTTGTGGCTGCAAGCCTGGCAGAAGCACGGCTTGCAGCAAGAAATATTTGGGGAACAATTTTATCTACTGACTAGTGAAATAACACTGAAAGATGAAAATCATCTGGTCTAAAAGGAAGAGCATGGGCTGCGATATGGGAGGCTCTAACACCTGGTACCCAGGCCATAGCATTAGTGTGAGACCTTCCAGTACCATTTGCAGTCTCAAGCTGGGAGAAGCTGCCTTAGTTGGCAAGAAATAATAATAGAAATTCCACATAGGGCAGAAGTCAACCCCCTGAAACTGTAAAATAATACAAGAGAAAGGAGAAAAAGAATCGAGGGAGAGAAACCAGTGACAGCAATATCAGCACTGACTCGGGAAAATGTTTCCCCAAAGGCAAGAGAAACAAGAGGGTTATTCTGATGTTTCCTCTTTAGTATCTGCCACATGCACTTGAGAAATGAGGCCAAGTTGTACAAAGGATCTGGATCAGGAAGAAGAATTATTGCACTAATTCAGTCATGTAGAGGTGTAAAGGAAGCTGGGAATTCAGGTCACCCTAGGGTCTGCTCAGCTACAACGGGTATTGCGCGTACATGAAGTTAGCGGTGCCAAGCTAGATGACTGAGCAACTACAAATGGTAAAAAGAGCAGCAAATGTTGAACACGTGAAGCTGTGAACTCTGCTCTAGCAGTTCCCTTCTGGCCTCCACCAACTCACTAATCCCACCTGCTTCAATTTCTTCATGTGTAAAACGAGTATTTACTCACCTTCCTAATAACGGGATGAATGTGATTAAAATTGGAGGGTCAAAGTGGAAAGCTATTTTATTATTTCCCAAGAGCAAAGGGACAGAAAGGCTCTGGATTATCAGGATTCAAAGGAATCAGATAATTTTGTGGTGAAACAAAAGTTTTAGACTGTTGCATCATCACATCCCAGAAAGGCAACAAACAGCAACTTAATCCTCTCCTATCTGAAAAGGGAAAAATAACCTTCATGCAAACGGCAGGAGTTTCACAGCCGGTCACTGCAGCTCTTCCAACTCTTTTGTCCCATTCCTCAAGGTTCTTGCTTGTCTGGGAAGAGACATCCTGCCTAGGCGGCCTGCGAACAAAAATGACGATAATTCACTTTGTATTTCTGCACCACACAAGCGTTCTACTTGCCGGGTTCTCTGCAGTTCGGTTCAGCCACTCACACCCCCACTTCCCCACAGAGTTTAAGGTTCATCTTTTCCAAGGTTTTTCTTTTGTACGTTTTTTTTCCTTGAAGGCACCATTTCAAATGAAAAATAGTTCATCCAAGACCTTCACTATCCACTAACGAGCGAGCAGAGGAGACGCCCTGGTTCCTGCTGTCCAGGTTGGCACATAGAGGCCGTTAAGGGCGTAGGGACTGGCCTTTCATGTAATCCTCTGTGCCGCTCTGACAAATTTTTTAAACCTCTCCTCTTCTCCCTCTTCAGTCTCTCACCTTATAAGAACTCGGGTTTTATCCTAGGGACCCAAACACCACAACAATAATCCAGGTGTAAGACCCATGCCTGCCTTTATCAAGTCTGTATCCTGACATAAACAGATGCTGCAGCTGCAGTAAACCTTCACATTTCTTTTGCAACCTGAACAAGAAATAAGTTTTTCTCTTTAAACTTTAAAAATTGGGTTTTCTCTGTTCTCAGTTTTTAGAAGAAGCTGGCATAGCAATGCTGAAGGCAGGCTTGCCAACGCTGGCACTGCAGCCTTGGTCAAGTAAGGTAAATGGTGCAGAGGAACAACCTTCCAAGAGGATAAAGAACGCTCAGCCGGTGCTGACTCATGCTTGCCCCTGGACACCGCGCATCTGCTGACTCACACTCCTTTTTGGGTTTGGCAACCCTCCAGCTCTTCCCTCTCGGAAGGTAGCACTGCTTCAATCAATGTTACTTAGATAACAGTTAAAATAAGCTGATTTGATACGCTATTGATATTATTCTTCAATGTAGGAAAGATATATTTACAGGAAATAATAACGATGCAGTATTCCGTATATTTATGATGAGTTTTAAACCTTTATTCTCCATTATAAATACCTTATCCCGCACTCTCATTTTACAATCTTTGCAAAGTCATTTCTTCTGCAGCTTCATTTTGCATAACTGGTATCACATTCAAGAGTTCACCCAGTCAGAAACACGAACAAAATCGGTTGTTACATTTTGTGCGGCGCGCTGTGAAGATCTGAAGGCATAAATCAATGCTCTCTAGCCCATCCGCTACAATTAAAGACAGTTTACAATCCAGGCAAGTTCAGCTCAAGAAGTTTAAAGGCTGGCAACAAACAGCAACACCCGTAAGTTCCCCTAACAGAACACTCAGAAGACACAGAACATGCCAGAAGTATGAGAAGAGAACAGATTACATAATATACTCAAGTTTAAGGTCTGTTCCTTTTAATACTTATTTTTCTTTAAATATTATAACACTTCTACATACAAACAAGCTGTGCAGCTTGCTAGGAATAAAGGCATTTTAAAGTTACAATAACACAAGCCACATCCTGTTCTGCATCTACACAGTAACCGCCTAACAGCGTGAGATGCAGCAATAAAGTACAGAGAGATGCGTGTAAAATGTTTTCCTCCTACCGTCTTCCTCACATAACTGCATAAAATGCAGTTTTGCAAAATTTGGGGATCCAGGTAAACCATGCCTATGCATTTATTCAAACACTTGCATGGTTTGCTAGTCTTACAAAGCGAGTAATCCGTCAATCCAGAGCAACTGAGAGTTCACTACAATCGCACACATGTGGAACCAGCCCTCAGGCTGAGCAACTGAAATGCCGACGCAGCCACGGCCATGTCCATGGATACGCTGACGGGGAACCATGCTGAAGCAAAGCAGGGAACAAAGGAGCAGCACACTCACTCCTAACAAAAGCTACCCCTCAGAATTCATTACTGCTCTTAATGCAGAAGCTTCAAGGCTCAACATAATGACACAGAAACCTTTGTATCTTAAATGCTGAGAGTTTCAACAAAGAATCCTGTAATATACTGCCTTCTCCTATATGCACTACCACTGAAGGGTGGCAGACACCCAGCATAAAGCAGAACTGCGTGCTGGTGAGAAATTGTGGGCAAGGGCATCGCTTATCACACAGCTCCCCTGGGTTGTCAATGGAAGAGAAGGGGAGAAACGCCAGTCCCTTGCCCCGGGAGCACTCACACGCTCTGGGGGAACCAAACGGGGCTGAGGCGCTTTAGAGATGCAGCTGGTTTGCTCCTTTTAGCAACCAAACAGCGGATCTTCTGCCTCCTCGGGGCCAAACCGTGGCCTCCGCCCCGGGCACAGCGGGGGAAGCGGCTGAGGGGCCCTCCAGCTGAACCACCCAGCGTCTGACGGCGCGGGCGGGCCTCTCCCCAGGCCCGGGTCCCGCTTCCCTCCAGGCCCGGCAGGGCCCAAATCCCACCTGCCCGAAGCCCCTCGGGCCTCCACAGCAGCTCGGGGGAGGCGGCACCAGACCCGCTCCCCGCCACCCAGGCGGGCTGGGTCCCGTCCCCTCCCCTCCGGCCCCGGCCCCCGCCCCCGCCCCCGCCCCAGGCCCAGGCCCAGGCCCAGGCCCAGGCGCCCCGGCCGCCCCGCAGCCGCCTGCTCGCCCCGTTCCCTGGGCAACGGCCGCAGCTCTCGCGAGAGCTCCCGCCGGAAGTCACGCATGAGCGTGAGAGGCGGGGGCACGTGATCCAGGCGCGGGGATTCCGAACGGCGGAGGGGGAGGTGAGGGGCGGCCGCTGGGCCGGGCCGGGGGTCCCGGGGACGCGGGCCGGAGCGGGCGGAGGGGCCCGGGGGCGCCGGGCGGAGCGGGCGGAGGGTCCCGGGGGCGCCGGGCGGAGCGGGCGGAGGGTCCCGGGGGCGCCGGGCGGAGCGGGCGGAGGAGCCCGGGGGCGCGGGCCGGAGCGGGCGGAGGGGCCCGGGGGCGCCGGGCGGAGCGGGCGGAGGGTCCCGGGGGCGCCGGGCGGAGCGGGCGGAGCGGGCGGAGGAGCCCGGGGGCGCGGGCCGGAGCGGGCGGAGGGGCCCTGGGACGCCGGCCGGGCCGCACCGGAGCGGGCGGGAGGTCCTGGGCCACGGGCCGGGCCCCGAGTGCCCGTGAGCCTCCCGCGGTGCGGGTCCGCCGGTAACGCCCCGTCGCGATATATGAGGCGAAAAGCCGGGCCTCTCGGCATTTCGTGGTGCAAGTGGGCCTGCCCCCATTCCGGTTCGTCGCTCGACGGGGCGCCGGGGGCCCAGCCCCCTCCCCGGCGGCCCTGGAGTCACGGGCCTGCGCTCCGTTGCAGGTGCTTGAGGGGAAAGATGCCCAAGGTAACGCTGAACGGCATCACGGTGGATTTCCCCTTCCAGCCCTACGAGTGCCAGGAAGCCTACATGGCCAAGGTGCTCGAGTGTCTGCAGAAGGTGAGTTCCCTTTGCGTTCGGCTCGTTTACTAACCGCGTTTCATTTCTAACTGCAAAAAAAGAAAAAAAGGCTTCTCTAAAAAGAAGTTGTTACGGTTTACTTTTTGTTGTCCATATCCCGCCTTTTCCACATCTTCTCTGACCTTCTTTTACTTGTATTTTTATTTTACTATATAGTTATTAAAAACCCAGAAGTGCGCAAGTGGCGGTCAGTAAAGGTGTAGATAGGATGTTTCTGCCTAACTTGGGAAAAGGAAAAGCTGAGCAGGTATCTGTGTGTTCATGCAGTCTGTCCTGGGATATCTGGGGTTTGGTTTTGTATCGTTAGTCCTTGGACTATTAGTGTAATTCATCATTTTATCTATAATAGGATAATCTTACTGAATAAACGTCAAATAAGAAAATGTTTTTGGGGTTTGGGGTTTTTTTTGCAATAGTTATCTTTGTTCTGGAGTTAACAGATCTCCGTGGTCCCTGTTCTTCTGAGACACCAAACAAGCTCACTGTGGAAGCTTTGGCTTCCCACGTCGGCGTTCCTCCGTGTCTCGGGCGGTGGCTTGGGACCTGCTTGGGGCCTCCTCGTTTTAAAGTAAAAGCGTTGTAAGCCTATTCTATATAGAAATCCTTTCAGTATAATCAAGCGCGAGTTGTCATGGCAGCACAAGCTCAGCTGCTAGTTTTTCTACAACTTGTAGTATTTTTATGCACTTGAAAATTATAACAAGCAGTAGGACTAAGTGTTTAAAAGTGCTTGGAAAATTTTCTGCCTACGCTGTGATGTGGGACCAGCCGGGTTAGCTCAGTTGGTTAGAGCATGGTGCTAGTAACGCCAAGTTCACAGGTTCAATCCCTGCTCACTGCAGGGGGGTTGGGCTCGATGATCTCTCAAGGTCCCTTCCAACCCAAAGCATTCTATGATTCTATATAGTCTTAATTCTAAAGGAAACTGGCAGTCTGTAATCTAAGGGTCACTTTCTGGTTTTGGGTTTTTTTTTCCAATAACTTCTAATATTTACATGTATTTTATGCTGAAATGTGATGCATTCTAGTTGCTCCAAGAGTGGAGAATTCCGCTGCTAAATGAAGGATAATATCTGGCTCTTGGTTTTAGACTGAGCCTCACTGAGTTGATTAGAGGGTCTTGCAGGTCGTGCATTTATAACAACCTTACGTGGGCTATGTGTGTGTTTCTGTCTTGTGGTATAGTTTACCAGGTAACGATTGGTTTTTTTATGGAGGAAATGCAGTACTGCACAAAGACCTGGTCTAGCTGAATCTCCAAATAGCTCATTTTTCCCCTTTTTATTTTATTTCTTTTCAATAAAGAAGGTAAACGGCATTTTGGAGAGCCCTACAGGCACAGGAAAGACCCTCTGCCTGCTGTGTTCCACTCTGGCTTGGCGGGAACACTTCAAGGATACTATCTCAGCCCGCAAAATTGCGCAGCGTATGAATGGAGTGGAACTCTTTCCCGAGAGACCCATGTCATCCTGGGGCAATGCTGCCACAGATGCTGATATCCCAAGTAAGGACTGTGATTCTTATGTTCAGCAGGGACGATATGGGAATGTTAACGAATGCGTGCTTGTATCTGTCTTTTGTAATAAATATGTAGTTACAGAAGTCACAGAGCCATTGTTTAGTAGCTGAAGCAGTTTCACACCTTTTTATAGATTTTAAAGGTGTTTTACTTTTTTTTTATGTTTTCTTAGAACATTAGAAACTGGTTTAGCTCATTTTGTGTGTGTGCGAGTAGTAGATGACACAATTTCTTGCTGTCTCTACAAGGCAAACTGTTACCATAGTACCAGCTGGGAAAGGAGACTAATAATATCTCTAGTTCTTCTTTCCATGGTAATAATGTTTTTCTGCTTTTTTTTTCTCCTCTATTTGGCAGCTTATTACACTGACGTTCCCAAAATAATTTATGCTTCCAGAACTCATTCACAACTGACACAGGTCATTAACGAATTAAAGAACACAGTCTACAGGTAAATATGATTTAGGATAATGTTCCTATTTAAAGAAAAGGTGGATAAACCCATCTGGTTTAGTTATTGTTTGAATTTATGTGGGTGAATATATGAAAAACTGATATCCACTGAAATGTAGTTCTCTTAATCTGCATGTATAGAACCTGGATTTCTTTGTTGTTGGGTTTGGGTTTGTTTTTTTTTTTTTATACTTCAGTGCTTCTCTTATCTCCTTCAATCATAGAATTTCCTGAATTTAGTCTGGTTTTGGTTCTTTACTTCACATGCTTGCTTCTAAAATCCCCCTTTTTTTTTCCTTTTTTTCCTTTTTTTTTTCCTTCTGGGGCATTTCTTTAAGGCAGCGGGAAGCCATTACAAAATTAAATTGCTCAGGCTGATGTAAATCTATGAAGAACTTTGTGGTTTTGCTGTACCAACATCTGTCACAGTTTCCAGCTGTTGACACGCCAGTGTGCTGACTGAGCTCTTTGGACAGGCAGTAATCATTTGTTTATGTGTTTCTTGTAAAGATACAGCCTTGTCATAAGCAAAAAAAGCGAATGTTTGTAGTGCATTAGTTCTTGTCATAACCTGACTCTAAAAATCACAGCCAGCTCTGGAATAGCTTGTAATAAATGACAGGCCCCAGCTTATTTGGCTGAACTGTCATAACAGAACCCAGATTTTATAGTGGATGATGTAAGCTGCTACTCTTTGCCTCCTGCTGTGAACTGCTGCTTATTACCACCCACTGCTACCAGGAGAAATGCCGTCCCATAAAGTCAAATAACATGTGTAGCTGTTACACGCAAACTTAGTGTTTCTGATTGTGACCCTTATTTTGGGCTCATCTATTTCTCCTGAACTTTTTGCTTTTGATATATTATACCCAACATAGGCACGTACGACTGCATTCTTCTTGCCTTATTTTTAACATTGGTTTTGTATATTCTGTTTGAACAGGCCAAAGATATGCGTTTTGGGTTCCAGAGAGCAGCTTTGCATCAATCCTGAAGTGAAGCGACAGGAGAGCAACCACATGCAGGTGAGAACAGAGCCTTGAAAGCATGCACAGTGAGAACCTGGAGGTTTTTTGTTTTGGTGTATGGTGTGAAATTCTTAACTCTGACATTGTTTAGCTACTGGAGGCTGTAGGCCAAGATAGTAGTTCTAAATTCAAGTTTCTATAAGTTTTGAGGAGCTTTTCGTTTCTAGTTTTGTAAGTGCAAAATTTAATTCTGAGTCTCTGGTAGCATTTTCCATCCAGAGAAGGATGTCATTGTGTAGAACATGTGAGTTAATAGTTTGCAGTTTATTTTGTGATCTGCCATTTAAGTGTTTTTCAAGAGCAACAATAATTTCAAAATAGTGCTTCAGTGATTGATTTACCTGCTATTTTTACAAGTAATATCAAAGATTACTGTTTTGAAAAGTATTAGTGGCAAAATATAACAACATTTCCTCTGAGCATCTGAGTGTTCAGTGCTGCATAAGAGAGCCTAACTTTTAAGGTGGACAGAGGGACACATGATTTTAAAACTGAAGAACTGTGATTAGCACTTATTCATTAGCTGCTGTTACAGAAATCGAATAGCTCTTTCACCCCTTAACATGCTTTTCAGTGCTTGACAAACTGTGCCGCTCTTGCCTAAAATATAGTATATTTTACAGATCTACATGTGCCGAATGAAAGTGATGGCTCGTGCTTGTCATTTCTATAACAATGTGGAAGGTGAGTTTGGCTGTGGAAGTAAAGCCCTGGTTTTTGGAGAGGGAGAGATTTGCTAGGCAGATAGAGAAGTTTGGAAGAGTTGGCAGAATCTGCCTCTGTGTGTGTGTTGCTCTGTGTTAATGTCTTTCAAGAGTGAAAAGTTAGGAAGTGGATGAGCGTGATGATGAGGGTTAACAACAAATCTTTGCGTGATACCTTTACCTAAGCTTGTGGTTGTAATGTAATTTTTCACAGAGAAGAGTACAGAGAAAGAACTGATTGAATCAATCATGGATATCGAAGACTTGGTTAAAAATGGAAGCAAGCACAGGTGAATGATCCCCTCTGACCTTCCTCCCCCTTACTTGAGAAAAGTTTCCACTATTTTCACTGCTCATTTTTATTAATCCCTTGGTATGAACTTGGCATACACTAAAGTAGCAGAACAATGATGACAGCAAAGTGGAGTGGCTAAATATGTTGCAGAGACAGCTTCCAACAAAATCATGTGTGCACTAAGGCCTTAACTTCTGTTACTGCAGTTTTGATCGTACAGCAATTTATTTCAATCCTTACTTGTGTAAAGACTGAATCGGATCTGAGTCAGGTTCACCAATGTTTTATTTCCCGCTTGGGCGGAGGCTGCCAATATCATCTGACATGACAAATGATATTGCAGTTTTGTTTCAGATCTAAGAGGATGAAGATGACTGTTTTGTTGAGATAAAATAGTCTAGTGCCGCTTTTACTTCTAGCCTAAGGGGTGAAATGATAATGCAGTAATGAATGCCACTCTTTCTCCTTTAATTTCTTTTTTCTTTGTTTTGTTGAGCTGCACAGTTAGGTATTATTTTCTATGCTTCTTTTTACTTGTGTTGTGTGAATAGAGCTAACCATTTGCCCTAGAATTAAACATGCAAGTTTCAACTTCTTAAGAAGTTGATTAGAAACCCTTGAGATTGTGAAACATAGTACACGAATGCACTCTTAATATTTCTGCAAGTATTACTTTATCGTTTTACTACTTTTTTTTTTTTAAACAGAGCTTGTCCTTATTATCTCTCTCGAAGCCTGAAGCAGCAAGCAGATATTATTTTTATGCCTTACAACTATTTACTAGACTCGAAGGTAACATATATCTTTGCTTTTAAATGCAACTGCTCTTCTATTTATCTTCTATTGGCTTTCTAGTGAAGAACTGATGCATAGCAAGTGAATGTATTATGTGGTATACTTCAAAAGTAATCAAAACCCAGTTCAAATTCAGAACCACAGAGGATGCCTTTTTGTGTTTTTCTCTGTGAAGTTCTTCTTTCCCACAGGTAAGAAATATTTTCTTTTTTCTTTTTTTTGTTTGGGTCTTGCTATTTTTATAGAATTAGCTTTGCAGAATGTGATGGCCTTGTTGTTTGATATTCACCTCCTGAATACAAATCTTCAGTCACATACTATGCAGTATTTTTGCATGCATTCTAAAACATTTTTGTTTCTGCAGCCAGCTACATGATTTCTAGAATAAGGAAACTTTTTCAATAGAGATTGGACATCTCTCTTGGAAATAATTGCTGGCTTCATAAAACAAACAAACAAAAACCAAAACCAAACAAACCCAAAAACCAAACCTGTTGCAATAAGTTGTCCATATTTCATGGATAGAAAATGAAACCTTTCAAAACTGTTGAGGAAACAAATCTGCTGACATCTTCATGCAACTTGGAGTAATTAATGAATTATAGTAAAAGCCAGATTACATTCCACTAATACAAAAGGCAAAAAGACCAAATGTTTAAGAAATGAAAAAATAAAATAAAAAAAACTCTGACCACCTTAAGCCCAGAAGCACTGTGAAATGAAGTTATGTCATCTGGTACTGTCGGGGGTGTTTTCAGAGCATCCACTTCTTGCAAAGACGACACGAGCATAAATTTGTAAAAACCAGGCAAATCCCCCTACTTCGCACCCCACTCTTCCCAGGTCCCTGTCGGCAAAAATAGCGACTGAAATTAATTCTGATAAACTTGTGTATCTTAGTATGGTACAACTGGTTTGTTTTTTTTTTTTCTTTATTACGATGTAAGATGTAACCTCCATGAACTTTTACATGTTGAATTTTATCACCTTCATTTCAAGAGAAAACGATTCCATGGTTTATATATTAGGTAGCCACAGTGATTACTTGCTGTTTCCTCAAAAAAAAAAAACCACAAACCCAAAACCCCAAATCTGTCTGATGAGCCAATTTCTCTGTATTTCTGTGTGACCTTTTCGTCCATTCCCTCGTTCTCTTCTTTGTCTTTAGAGCCGGAGAGCGCACAACTTAGACCTGAAGGGGACTGTAGTAATACTTGATGAAGCTCACAATGTGGTAAGTTGTTTCTGGTCTGTTGCCATTTTTCAAACTTCATCCAAAGAGAAAAACGGACCCGTGCCCTATTGCACACAGTCTGTGAAATCTGTACTCGGCTATTTCAGCGGTTAACGTTTGTTATCATGAATATTTCTTGTTTCTGTGGCAGTTAAAGCATTGTAGGTTAATTAACGGTTCTTTGATGCTACTGTGATTTTTCTACAAGATGATCCTTTCTTCCTGAAAGGTGGATCTCCAAATTTATGAGGGGGCTTGTTTCCTTGTTTGGACAGTTCTCTTCCAAGGTATAATAAATCATGAGAGATCCATTCTTGAAGCTCAGCTGCATCAGCTGTCCAAGTGCAGTAGACGGCAAATGTGACTCTTGAAATATTTCCAGTTCTTCACTTGTAGAGGGGAAAAAACAAGTCCTGCATTATGAGATCTTCCTCTGAGCTTGAAACTGCAGCCCTTTGCCGAAATTGGAAGTGTTCAAAAAATGGGCAGAGGTGGCACTTGGGGACATGGTTCAGTCTGGTCTACCCTTGATTGGTTTAGCGTGGACTTGGTAGTGTAGGTTAATGGTTGGACTGGATGATCTTAAAGGGCTTTTCCAACCTGAACGATTCTAGGATTCTATGATTCTAAATAATGAAATGCAAAGGAACATTTGAAATATGTCCCTTTTTTCTACCATGCGAACAACCTCCCAGAGGGATTTCTGCTAAACAGCTGAGAAGTTTATTTTCTGATTGCCAGTTCTTCTCTCAGAAAACAGGCCACCAGAGGGTGTGCTGTGTTTGACTGGAGAGAATTGCAGAGTTATGTTCAGTATGTGCCCTTTTCACCAGAACATTTTTTTACTCTTGCAAAATGGGTGGAAATCTAGTCATAGTTGTTGGGATTTTGGGGTTGGTTTGGTTTTTTCCCCTTTGTGGTCTTTTAAAAATATTAATAGATGCTTGCATGCAGAAATTAACCAGAACAGCCATTTGAGAACTACTTGTTTTGCAATAATTCTCCCATGGTACCGTCTGTTCCAGGTTAATATGTGGAAATTTAGTAGTTACTCCGAAACAAAATCGACTTCTTTCCAATTAGGTTGTTTACGCATGCAGCTAGTTCAACATTTTTTTTTTCTTTATAACTTGTTTCTTCATAGCTATTGCAGTCAAATTTTTGTGTAGGTTAGTCCTTACTATATCTTTCCATTCCTCAGGGAATATGTTTCTTTTAGTGAATGATAAATTGGTGACAAAACAATATGTGACATATTTTTCAAGGTCATAGAGAATTTTGTCAAACTTAGGAGTTTGGTGAGTGTTCAAACCATTACTTTTTTTTAAATAGAAAGTTCCTTCTCTATAAAAATATTTGTTCTGCATAGATTTTGGCCCAGATTTTACATATGAATAATATAATTTTATTGCTTCTTTTTTTTTTTTTCATGGCCCCCCTTCCCTTTTTTCTCCATATGCTCATCTCTGAATGTAAGATCACGAGGGGCAAGGACCATGTCTTCATCTGAGTGAATATAGGGATACGAGTATTTCCTAGGAGTGTGAGAGGGACCAGGAAATAGCTCTTTCAAAGGACAAACCAATTCTCTAACTAAAAAATTTGCTACTCGGACAATTTGTCAGCAGAGAGCAAGCTATTTGGCGACTGCGCAGGAGAAACAAAAGGATGTCAAGAAAAATCTGTTAGCAGCCACAGTAAGAACACAGAGGATGTGACACCTATTAAAAACAAAAGGGATCTTAATGATGACAGTGATTTGCTATTAGATGGGAGCGGTAGAATGTTGATAATGGGAAGAGGCAAAATCTGTTCTACATTTCAGAAAAAAGGATGCCTAGTAATAGTCAGAGTCTTCAAGTGTTTGTAAATTGTCCTCTGGCCTGAGCCGTCCAAATAATGCTTCCATTCCTTCATATTTTAGGAGAAGCTGTGTGAGGAGTCGTCATCTTTTGACTTGACGCCCTACGATTTGGCTTCGGCAATGGATGCTATAAATGTCGTACTGGAAGAACAAGCCAAAGTAGTTCAACAGAATGAAATAAATGCTGAATTCAATATGGAGATGGCCAATTCAGGTGTGTCGAGAACCACAAACCAGTTTCACTGGGATTATAGGGTGCCATTAGCAAGAACAGGAAAATAACTTTTCCTAACTGTTTCTGGAAAATTGACTGTCATTAATAGATAAATTATCATTAATTAGTAATTGCTGCCAGACAAACATGAAAAGATTTGGCCAAATCGGTGTGACATGAGGGGTCATGAAAGAGAACGGTGAGTGGAATACAGAAGTTGTCTTTCCATATACACAGTTCTAGCCTTCATATCCATAATTTCTGAAAAGGCATAAAGAAGCTAGGAATGAAACAGAAATGAAACATCCTCTTTGAAATCTTTCCTTTCTTCAACAGGACTGAACATGGAACTTGAAGACATAGCAAAGATAAAGAGTAAGGCTAATTTTTTTTTGTGCGTTTGAGTTGAAAATTGTCATTGAAACAGTTTCAGAAGGTCAACAACTATAAATCGGTTCACATAGCATTTCTGTAGACATTTCACATAACTGAGAAATTTGTGGAAGTTTAAGTTGTGTCTCTTTTTTTTTTCCAGAGAATTTTGTGGAAAGTTTAGTTACGGGTTTTTTTCCAAGAAGTTGAGAGATTTGGCAGATGAATGCATTGCTTCCTTTGCTAGAAGTTCCCTTGTTTTCTAATCTTGTTGGTGTGCTGGCAATTTATTAGTTTCATTGTTCTGCTGTAAGAACATGTTGCTACAAAAAGTTAATAGCAAGAGCTTGAGATGTCTCATGTTTCCAAAGCATTTCCAGGAACAACTTTCCCCATGTGTAGAGAAGAATTTAACATCTAGTTGACAACTGTGTTTTCTAAGAGTATCACAGGCTTTATCTAAGAATTGAGGGCATAGAAGTTCTTAAAGTTGAATACAAATATTTAGAAATGATATCTAGGAAATTGGTTTTGATCACTTTGATTTATTTATAGAATCAAGCAAGCAGCTTGGTTGCTGTCTTTGGTAACAGCCTTTGTAATAAAATACATGTGAAAAAGAGGCTTAGCCGTGTCCCAGAAGTGAGTTTCTGTGAACTGTAACTTTTTTTTTTTTTCCTCTCTTGGTTCTCTTAAAGAAATTCTGCTTCAGCTAGAAAGTGCTATTGATGCAGTGGAGCTGCCACTGAATGACAGTGGAGTCACCAAAGAGGGAAGGTAAATTTTTTTCTCATTGATATGCTTACACATTAAAAGTACAGCAAATTCTACACCCAGGTGAAACTGGGTCAGCTGTTAGGGTTGGTAGCAGCTGTTAGGATTGGTAGTACTGTTCTAGTTTCTGGGAGTAGTATTTATTCAGGGTTTTGGCTTTCCTTAAATCCCCTTTCTGTAGTAATCGTTATTTCTGGTGGAACTCCCTTTTAAAGTGTTTCAAGGGTGGAAAATCCTGTGCTGTGTGTATGCCTGTCAGGCATTCTGAACCAGAAGAAGCGCCCCACGGTGCTTCTTTCAATTTCGATGTCATGATTTAAACAGAGGCACTCGTGCTGCAGTGGTTTGGCTTGAGGTACCTCAGAGCTCTGCAAGGCTATTTCTAAAGTAATGCATATTGTACATTGTAAAAAAAAAAAAAAGATGGAAATTGCACGCAAATCTGTTTCTAAATTAAAACATACTGTATGTTGTAGAGAAATCATGGAAAATATGAAGGATGTGGTCAGTATGCTTTCTGTCATGTCAATATTGTCTGCTGTCTTTATAACCAAATGCTTGGTTTTATTCCTGTAAATTTTTCTTTCTCATGGAGACAAGGACATGTTTTGTACTAGGTGGTAAAATCGTTGTTGTTATACAAGAGTAACAGTAAATGTGTCCATGTGATTATTTACAGTGTTTACCCATTTGTGCTTTTTCTTTGTAAATTGCAGCTACATCTTTGATCTGTTTGCAGAGGCCCAAATAACATTCCAGACCAAATCCTCGCTCTTGGAGTCGCTAGAGCAGATTTTACAGTTTCTTTCAGGCCGTAAGTGTAAATTTGTTGGTTGTTTCTCTGTAATGTAAGTAATTGAAACTTTGCATTGTTCGGGGAAAGGAGGAGAAAGGCTTCCTTGTTTAGCTTTAAATTGTAAAGCTTTTAAAAGCTAAAATCTGACCCTGACTGAGGACCCGTGTCTTTTTATTAAGACTTGCTGTGAGGTCCTCTGCTGGGAAACACGTTTTATGTCTGCTCATGCTACAGAACTAGTTCTAACAACTGCTTTGTGTCAAAACCTGAGCATGTACCAACTTGTGTGTGTACATACACGTCCATATGTAGAGGATTTTTGCACACAACACTATTTCTCTCCAAAACCAGAAGGACTGTGGGGTAGAGCTTGTTGACATTTTGCTGATGGTACTTTTAGTGTCTTGACTTCTTCCCTGGTCATGGAGTTATGAAAACAGGAATCATGTAATGTGGTTTCTTTGGGGTTTTTTTCTTTTTTCTTTTTTTCTTGATGTAGCCAGCTTCTGCTCTACCATCTACCAGCATTTTGTTCTTAATTTGCCTTTCTGCAAAGAAAAATCTCCAACTTTTACATGTGCTAAGATGATGATTTATTTAGTTCTTACTAGCAGACTCTTCAGTAAAAGCATTGAAGAGAGGAAGCCCGCTCCGTGGAGACTAAAATACAGACTGTCAGTTCTGCAAGTGCATCCTTTGAGAACACATCTATCCTTTTTCTTCCCCAGCATCTTTCTCCTTTCAGGCTGTTTGCACTCTGACTTAATAGGCGCATCTGTTTATCATTTCTGCGGTCAAATTCTCATCCTCAGTGTATTTCATAAGTTTTTTACTGATCCTCTGTAGTCACTGTTTTAAGCATACTAGAAGCTTGGAGGTGATTGTGAAGGGCTATTTATAACTCTAGCAAAGGTTAGTTTTGTCTCTCTGCGTAACAGGGGAGTCAGTTTTCTGTTCTTTTTGTCATGAGACTATTAGTTGTGTGAGCTTTTGAAAAAGTAACAAAAGAGTTTAAGCATGCTAATTTTTGTTTTAATTATCTCCTTTCCGATTTTTAATGTAGAGGAGCCTTAAGAAGTTTATATAATTGTCTCGGGTGACAGCTTCCCAATGTGTCAGGGACCTGAAACTTCCTCTGGAATGCCAGTTTTCCATTTCCCCTTGCATCTTGAATAATGATGAAAAACTTGAAATAATTTATTTGTTTCAGATAATATTTTCAAGTCATTGTATTCAGAGTGTTGTGCTGTTCAGATAAGATATGGATATATACAAATGGATGTGTATTTGTGTTTGTAAAAGTAATTGTGTGTTATTCTCTCTAGGTACTGGGATATTTGTCAATACATCTGGATTGCATAAGCTCTCAGATATTATCCAGGTAAATAATTAATGCTGTTTCTATATACGTTTGAAGGATAGAAGAGTTGGTTCTAAAAATGTGGAAAGACATTCTTGAACGCGTGTATACTTGTGCAGGATGGAAGTCTATGGGCTTTTAAGGAGAAAGCTGCTGCCTAATGGGATGGTCTGCTTTGATTTTTGCACAGGTTGTTCTTTTACAGTTTTGATGTCCCTTTTTGGAGGTGCTTGATGTAAATTTGTCTGCTTTTAGCCTTGTGGTTTAACCCCAGTCGGCAGCGAAGCACCGCACAGCCGCTTGCTCACTCTCCCCCTGCCCTGCCATGGGATGGGGGAGAGAACCGAGGGGGGGTGGGGGGGGAAGTAAACCTGTGGGTTGAGATAAAGGCAGTTTAATAGGACAGCAGAGGAAGGGAAAGTAATAATAATAATGATAACAGAATGTACAAAATAAGTGATGCACAATGCAATTGCTTGCCACCCGCCAACCGATGACCAGCCTGTCCCCGAGCAGCGATCGCTCCCCCAGCCAACCCACCCCCAGTTTCTATACTGCCCATGGTGCCGTATGGTATGGAATGTCCCTCTGGCCAGGTTGGATCAACCATCCCAGGACGGACCAACCATCCCCTCCCAGCTTCTTGTGCCCCTGGCAGAGCATGGGAAGCTGAAAAGTCCTTGACTGGCATAAGAACTGCTGAGCAACAACTAAACCATCAGCGTGTTATCAGCATTATTCTCATACTAAATCCAAAACACAACACTGTGCCAGCTACTAGGAAGAAAATTAACTCTATCCCAGCCAAAACCAGGACAAGCCTCCACCAGGTGGAGCTGGGTTATTGAGCTGTTTAATTTCTAGCAGCAATGTTTGTGAATGTGAGACCTTCTCATGAAATAACAGGACAGAGTAAGAGGGGGAAAAAAGCAAACAAAATATTTTTTTTATTTAATTATTAAATTAAGAGATCTGTAAAATAAAAATCTTTTTAGTGCCACAGGAACTGAATGTGACATTTGTGGGTATCCATATGGTGCTGTCAGTCGTCTCCCCGTTGTGCACTTGCAAAACATTGATTATGAAAAACCTGGGCCCCATAAAATTAGAATGTACAGTGGGCCAGTGCCTGAAATTCAATTTCTAGCTTTCCTCTGAAGTTGACCCAAGCTCTAATATTCTGGAGTGATACTCAAAAACAGGGTAATGTTTGGGCAGCTTAAAGTTCAAACAGAATAGCATCTTAGCCGTAGTGTTACATATGGAAAATCTGACGCTTGGGATTAAGTTCAGTACATTCACAGAATTTAGCGATTTCAGGGCATCATCTTGGCCTGAGTTACGGGGCATCAGGTTGAATTAGGCCTTTTCCTGACAGTTAAGTAAGACCTTTACTTCCCAAATACTTGTGTTTTTTGGATCAAAAAGATCTTTTGCTTCCCCCCCCCCCCCCCCCCCCCCCCCCCCCCCCCCCCCATCTTTAATAGGTGGGTGATAATAATGATGACATTTTAATGTGCGTTAACCATTGCTTTTCTGTCTTGGTTTAATTTTTTTTTTTTTTAATTAAAAATTATAAGTCAACCACTGAAGCAAGAAATTCCATCACATTGAAGTCTGTCGTGGCTGGCAATGTTCAGTCTTGGATTTTATTTATTTGTTTTGAATGACACGGCTTGGCTCTATTTTGTCATATGTACCAAAATCTGCTGACGACACTCAGGTTGTTTTCCTGCTGATTGCTAGAAAACCTTACAAAGAGGAAGTGTGAATTGTTCAGTATCGTTGCTTTTCACCTAAGAATTTACTTGGTATCTTAGCTTAATTGTGAATCGTCATCTTCTAGAATTGGAATTTAATAGAAAAGGGTAATCTTTATAATTCAGAATTTTCCTAAAAAACACTGAGATGCTTGTAGTCAGCTCAAGTGCACACAGTAATTCCTATAGATGATTTATTTTTCTTCCTTAATAAGACTTTCTGTGCTTACTTTGTCTAGTAGTAGTGTATGAAGTCATGTTGCACCTGTTATGCTGGCGGAGAGCAACATCTGTGTCCAAAAGGACACCACAGAATAACACCCCGTGTAAAACTAAAAAGGAAGAAATGTATTCAAACTTTGCAGACCTGCATGATAAAGACAAGTTATCTAGCTGTATTTTGAACGGTCCTGGTAGGTTTGCAATACTGAACTCGTCGAATGTGAGGGTGTATTTGCAGTGGCACACACAGTATTTAATTTTTATAGCAGTGGTTCAACAAAACCTGTATGTATGTTCTGATACGGCAGCAGCAATTTGTGTACGCTGATACCAAAATGATTTGTACTGGAAGGTGAGTGTCACTGTTCTGCGGGGAAGGTGAGGTATGCTTAATTTAAATTAGTTTCCTCGGGTTTCAAAGCTGAGAGATGAGAAGAGCCAGAAGTAGAAGCCAGGCCTCCTGATCCCCGTGACCGGAGCCCACAGATTCCTGTGCGCTACAGGACTGGGGACAATTGTCTGTGTGCGCTCTTTTAGCCTGCAGGTAGATGAAATGTGATTTGAATTGGAAGAGCAGTCTTTTGCTGAAAGCTAAGATCCCTTTTCTGCTGCTGGGGATGTGCATGCAGACAGTTATTGCAAATCATCTGCCACGAGATGGTTTGTTATCTTGAGATATTTTTAAGTAGAACTAGATCACAGAGTCTTCGTTGGTTAAATGCAGCGCTTTCTTGTTACAGAGCCTTGTCTTTGTGACTTAATTTATAACCAGCTTGTTTTTGTTAATAATAATTCTTTGTTCTTCCTTTTAGATGAATGCTTACTAAAATCTCTTGTACACCCTATCTCTGCCTGTTTTTCAGAAGTTAATATTTCCAGGAATTGTACTTTTTTTGACTGGTGGAGACATCTTGTTCCAACTAGCTGATATTCTTATGAGCTTGGATAATTCCTTTTAAATGTCAGAAGAAATTTTGTTTAGAAAAATTAACAGAATCTATAAATATTTGAGAATCACAGCTGTTTTCATTGAAGTTGTACTGGAATGCTGTTTGAAAGAGCATCACCCTTAGTCATAAGACATCACATACAGGAAAGAGGAAGCAGCATAACTCTGTGCAGAAGAGTTGATAGGAGCTTTTAATTTAATATATGGACAGCTAGATATGATTGCAAGTTGATTTATTTTTTTTCCTAAGCAGAGTATTATTAGTGTAGGGTATCATGGCTGAAATCTTAAACTAAGGAAATGCAAAAGGTTTTTACACTCTGTTGTGACTCTGATCTCACGAACATGTGGCGTGTTTTATGTTTATCCACAGCCAGAAGTCATGAACAGTGTGAATAATAATGCTGCTGTTTGTATAGTTTGAATATATTTAGATATTGGCTTGCATTTTTTGGAACAATGAGAAAGCCATGTGGTTAGCAGGAATTGCCTGTAAAAAAAATGTATTTATTCAAGATTCTCCGTCTGTCTTTAATAATGGCAACAAGGAGATGTATTTAAGATTATCACAGCAGTAACTTTTGTGGAGATGCTTCTCAGTGCAAAGATACATTAGGGATTTTGCCGGAAACAGTTGTTAAATCTTTCCATTTGTTTACATCCATTTTCCAGACAGTATTCAACATCGATCCTCCAGAAGGCACAACAGGTTTCATGCCACGTCAGTCGATATCTAAATATTACAAGGTATGGTATGCTTTGTGTTCCACATTTTGCCTCGCTGCCATTTGATGCTTAGTGTGTCCAAGACTCGGAAGGGTGTGGATAGTATAGCAAATGATGATGTTGATTACAGGGAGGACATGTAAGTTCTTTTGGGGGAAAGGAAAAAAAAAAAAATCACCAAAGGAACTGTGGTTAGTTTAGGTCCCAAGGAAAAAGGGGAGCTACATGGTAATTTTTAAAGAAACTCTAAAATGAAAATAGGAAAGTACAGCAAATGTGAGTTATTGAAAACTTTGATACTGCATATTATGCAAGAATTGATGTGTTCTTCCAATAATCTGTTCTCTTGACTTTAGTTTAGCCTATTACCCCCAAGCAAGTACAATAAAGCCACCGAACAAAATTCCCTCCCAAAGTCCTTATAATTTATTTAGAGTTTGGGACTTATGGGCTGTGATGCTATAATGAATTTTAGGAACAGATCTTTTTTTAGATAAAAAGTAACTTTCATATGAAGTTTAAGACTTGATACTATTTTTGTTGCCAAATGAAGCAAGTCTTTCTAACACAATAAATTTTTTCTAGTCTGCGTGTTTTATTCTGGTGGGCAATACCCAAATAACTGGGTTTTTGGTCTCTGCTCAGGGCAGCCCATGAAAAGCTGCTCCCATAAACTGTCTCAGAATGGCTGGTTAAATGGTGATATACTTCTTTGCTTCTTGTTAGATACATTATGAAAGACTGGAAACAAAATAGGAAAGACAGACAGGAAATAATATGACCTTACTAACACTAGAAGAGTGACACTAATTACATTAACTACATTTAATATGGACTAGCTTTTTTGAGGGATGGAGCGCAAGTTCATTTCTGTAGCCATCTCTATAAATGTTTCTGTTTTCCTGCAGGTACATATTCATCTGGATAACAGTAATCAGAAGAAGAAACAAAGGACAGATCTCTGGAATTCATCATCTACAAAAAAACAAGGTACAGGAATTGTTCTTGGGAAGGCTCATGCAAAAGCTGGATTGAAAATTACTCAACTGCTCCTTTCGATTCAAATAAGAGAAAACAATTGAAGACATCCCAATCTGCATTACTTCACATTTGTGAACAGGGAATCCTCTGGCAAATTATGGAATGTTATGTAGGATTTCAAGTGGAAGACCACCCGTGTTACCTTAAATGTTAAAAATGACTCTGAGGAATAAAGGGCTGAACAGAATAACTCAGTGAGGGCATGCTGCAGATCTGTCTATGCAAAAAATTTTTTAAACCCAAATGGCATAATAGTGTTCCTCATAGAGCTGGAAGGTCTTAAGTGCGTGATTTGTATGCCATGTTGCCATGGTCCAAGTTAAAACCATCAGTAGATGTGGGACTGCGAAAGATGTTTTTGTCCCCTCCACACACACACTCAGCAGAGAACCAGTGGGTGGTTTGATTGTAGGGTGTTTTTTGGTCATCTTCTGTAAGATGAAGAGACTTGGACCATTAATGTTGCCCAGAGCTCTCTTTCTCTAGAACAGGGTAGAGGCTGTGGGACTTTAAGTTTGAAGAATTCTAGGATTGTTTGAGGGAGTTCCTTTGCAGTTTTATGTTTCCAAGTACAGCTTCATTATGGATACGATGAGTTGAGGAGGTGTTTTTCACTTTTATAGTTAATTCTAAAGGGGAGGTGACATAAGCAATCTCAATATAAAACGTTCTTGTACCAGTGCTGCTTTGTGCACTGCTGGAGTTCTTGTAGTGCAAGTTTTCCAGTGAAAGAAGATCATCTTCATTATGAAATGGTTGCTTGTATTGGTGTAGAGACAATCTTCAGACCAGCCCAAGAATGGGAAACCCTCCTTCAGGATTGACGTTGAGGTTTATGAAATGTTCTGTTATCCTCATACCTGCTATATTTCTCTGTATAACTGTGTTGTGTTAAACACAAAATTAGTGTTGCTAAGGCTGTAACTATCTTTTCCAAGAGGAAGGGTTTTTTTTTTTTTTTATAGATACAATACTGAAAATGTGTGCCAAAAGTGTTACAAGAGTAAATTTCATGGAAGTTCTTAATCTGTTGAAATTACTCATATATAGTGGAGGAGTTATAATTGGTTTGCTCATTCTGAAGCTCTGTAACAAAGGTTCATGTGATGTGTCAGAAATAAAGCTTGAGACTGAATTCTTGGCCAGAAAATGCTATGTCAGGTAACAGCCTCAGGGCACTCTTACTGTCTCTGAGATATGACCTTTTTTGAGCAACTTCTGAAGTTCTTCAGGGCACGTTGTCACTTCTTGACAGTTTCAGCCTCAACTAGACTTTTCAGTCCTTCTTGTTCAACTGAGATTTCCCCCTCTCCTTGTCTCTCTCCTCCCACCTATTTTGTTCCTTATGCTCTGCAGAACTTGGTATCTGGAACTACCTCAATATAACCATGCTTCAAAACAACATATTTAGAAGAAAAGAAACTTGTCTTCTGAATCAAAGGTTTATCCTAAGGTTTCTGTAAAGCAGGACCAAGCTTGGCTTTGTTGGACTTCAACATTCATTCTTTCTGATACTTTTATTTATTTTTTTAATAAGTACAGTTAGGTGGAAAACAAAACATTTTTTGATTAGAGAGGACAGATGCAGATCCCTTTACCTAAGTGTTCTTACTAGAATAGTCTCCAAGGATCTTTGTAAATACCTTGCCTCATGACCATCTGCTTAATTACTCAGTTAATGCTCTTGAGAATGTATTTGTTTCACAGAAGTCCTTTTCTCTTTTCGAAGAATGAGTTTCCACGAATTTAGCGGTATTGCGCGTAATGTCCCCTTGTGTGTTTCCGCAAAGTAAGTTCTGTTCTGTTTCTAACAAAGCATGCTGTTTGGTATTCTGCAAATAGGGTTTTCCTGAGCTATTGCTCAATTGGAGTTTGAAGTTAATGGGAATAATTATAAGTAGATTTTGTTAAATATTTGTGCAGCAAAAGGCTAATAGAAACACTTTAGGCTTATTGCATAATTTGGAGGATACATACATAAAACCAATACAAAGCAGTCACAGAATTCTCCTGTGATTTGGTATCCACATACTGATATATTTGGTTTTCAAATAAAAACAGTATTTGCAAGTACCTATGCAACAGACTAGCAATTTGTTGAGGCTTGCACTATGTGCAAACCTAGCAGAGGCCAGACAAGAATGATCAAGTCTCCAGTTTCCTGTAGTGGTGTAGCAGATTGTATAGAAATGATGCAAACCTTTTAAGAATAGCTGTTTTCAAAGGATTTTGTGGAAATTATTCACTCAAGTGTAATTCTCTACAAACTGTAGTTGGGGAGGAGAAGTAGCATAGCTTGGGATAGCTGATGAGATTACTGCCCTAGCTATCTGTTCTGTGCACGGATGCCACTTATGGATGCAATATTGAACTGTTGCAGTTTTACGTTAAGACAAAATGTTCATGCTCTTGGTTTGCTCGAAATCACCATGTTGTAAATTATTAGCAAACCACTTCTCCATGGATTAGCTGTCCTTGTACTAGGATGGAAAAAGCTGCTGCAGAGCTCTACTTTGTGTAACATCCGACAGTTCCTGCTGGTGAATGGGACCTTTAAAATGGATTTAGTATTGTTAAGCGTAAAGATATAATTGCAGACCACCAGGCTAAAAATGCACAATTCCAGCTTCTCCAAGAACTGGGCAGCTGATGCCTGGCAGTCATCCTGCAGGCTTACAGAGAAGTGTGTTTCAAACTGAGCATCGGTGAGGCAAACGTGAGTGGCTGGTGTTCTTCTAGGCCATCCCATATCAGCACAGTCTGCTTTGATCCTGGAATTTCTTAGGCTCTGACATAAGTGACTTTGCTCTTGTCTGTAGATACTTACCGGCCTGGCCACATACAGATCCTAACTGTAATTTGTACCAATTGTTAGTGTGAATTAAAGAGATACAGAATTTGCTAAATTTTGGAATGTGATTCTTCTACAATCTGGACATTGTCTGGATGGATTTGTCCAAATGAGATGGAAGGATAAAACTTTAGCTTAAAATAAATGTTCTCTTGTAATCTGAAGCAGTAAGTGACTCACTGGGCACATATTACTGGAGATTTCCTGAAACTGTCAGCTCCTTTTTGGAAACATAGTCTTTGAATGAAGCATGTACACTTAAAAGATGTGCACATGATATGTGGATGCAGATTTTTTTTTTTTTTTTTTTTTTACTGAAACTAATCATGCAAAACAGAATTGGAAACAGAAGCTAATGTTTCATTTGGCTGCTCTTGTTCTTGACGTAGATGATTTTTTTCATTCCCTTGTTCCTTTGGCTGTCTCTGAAAAGCTGATGCTAAGTTTTCAGCAAGACCACCAGTGGTACAACTATAAGCTGAGCAATGAAAGAAATGACTAGTGTGGCATCCATTTTCTTCTTTCTATACTTTCTGTTGGTAATTTATAGTATGCCAGATTTTTAGTGTCATGCACATTTGTATATCCACATCCCACAAGAGATTTGAGCAGAAGTTGAAAGGTTTGGCAGTTGATTGTGGGAAGAGGGAAAGTCTAGGTGAAAGGTTTATAGCCATTGGAAATTCCTGATGGAGAAGGAGTTCTTCTCTTTTCAAGCAAGAGCAGGGGTGGAGATATTTTTTAGTAACTTCAGCTGCTTGTCCTTCATCCCAGCATTCTGCAGTTCTTCTACCATGCTTCCCCTTCCAATTGTCATTGACAGCAGGAAGCAAATCAGTGGATGGAGGACTGAGTAGTTTTAGCTGCTCAATCTGCCTGTTAGTTGCCCACAAAAAGATCTGATGTTCTGTCTTTTCTATAACCGTCTTTTGACTGAAAGTATAATCTACTTGAGGTGTGAGGGAGCGATGACCTTTTAAACTAATTTTTGAATGGGCATAGTAATTAAATCTGGGAAGGACCAAAGCAGAACATGCCATACATCTGGAATTTTAGCTTCAGGTGCTGGCTGGTTTACTTTCAGAAGTTCAGGTACAATGTGCTGTATGCTAGTCATATTCTAATTTTTCCACTTACAGACTTGCTTCTTAGTGTTTTCTCTTTATTTGATACAGGAAAGACCTTAAGCTACTGGTGTTTCAGCCCTGGATACAGCATGCATGAGCTTGTTCGACAGGGAGTCAGGACAATTATCCTTACTAGTGGGACTCTCTCCCCTCTCTCGTCATTTACTATGGAAATGCAGATGTAAGTACCTAGATGTGTGAATGGTACCATTAATGAAAACGCACAATCCGCTTCCATGATTTTAGGTCTTATCTCAGGATTTTTGAGTGTTCTGGACTGGTAGCTAGTAGGGAATCATATAATGAGTATGACTGGGATCTTACTTTTGTGTTTCTTTAGCCCTTTTCCTGTTTGCCTGGAGAATCCTCATGTTATCGATAAACACCAGCTCTGGGTTGGGATCATTCCTAAGGGACCTGATGGAGCTGTGCTTACTTCTACCTATGAAAGAAGGTAACGGAATTCTGCTTTGAAGTCTGGGGTTCCAATATTTTGGGTTCTGCTTACAGGAGGGTGGTAGTGAAATAAGTGGTCTCTGTAGTTCTTTTCTTGGATAAACACTGTGCTGACTAACAACACCCTTTAGCCACTACTGTTGAAAATTTGGAACTGGAGGGCTGGAAGGGATCGTATGCCAGGGTACTGAGTGCACTGACAGTCCTTAATGACCCTGACCGGCCTTAGCGGGGACCTCCACCCATAACCATCACCCAGGAGCTCCACTTAAGGTCTGGCATAGGCCTTCAGTCACTGCCCAAGCTGCAGGAGTATCTGTCTCCAGCTCCATTGTACCCACACCTGGCCATGGACCCTGTTGATCTGACCCCGACCTACTGATTGACTTCCTGGTTTGACCATGGACCTGCCTCGCCATCCCTGGGCTGTGACGCTCCTTACTGTCACTGGACCTGCTCCTGGTTTACTGACTTGCATTCCTGGCTTGACCTTGGACCTTCCCCATCACCATGACTTTGTCTGATGGTCTGGACTTGTGATTGAGCCTGGCTGCTGCATCCAAGTCTTCCCTGCTTGCCTTGCTTTGTTACTGTGGGCCTGGGCCCTGGCTGGCAAGACCCCTGCCCTGCATGCCTTCATATCATGCTCAGGTACCACCTCCCTGTCCCTTGCAGAGCGGTCCACTCTCACTGACATGGAGCCCAATCCTAAATTTCTTTGTTGAAGGCTTAATTGATTTGAAACATGACTGGCTTTGCAACAACTATTTTTATATTTAAAGCTTGTCACCATGACCAGCCTGTCTTTTACCTCTGCATTCCCTTCTTAAGGAAAATAATCCAAATGTTTGTCAAGCTTTTCATCATCTTTTTTCTTGCTTTTCCTCTGGTTTTTCATCATTTTGCCTGCGTCTTTCTGGTCTTCAGAGTAGACAGTGCTTCTGCTACAGCTTCTGCTGCCAGCAGAATATACTGCCAGCAAGGAAGGCCAAAACTTGATTTCACTGTATATTGACTTCCATTGTGCAATATGATAGTCTCACTGACATCTCTGCATATAATTTTAAAAGGCAGTTTCATGCTTTGGTGCATATGGCAGAAGGTTCTGTGCTTGCCAGTTCTCTGAATTTCCTGGCATCACATTGGTGCTAGTACTGTGTTTAGGGATGTAATCCTTCTGTAGTATTTGGAAACGATGATTGGTTCTTTGCGTATGATACATGTGTTCTTCCATTTAACTTTCTTCCTGTAGTACCCCAATTTTTATGTATTGGCACATTCTTAAATCTATTTCAATTTCAACATTATAGTCAAACCTCTGGCTCAGAATTCTGTAGCTTAGCCTGCTGTGGGCCTGACTTACTCTTTTTCAGCAATACCAGAAAAAAAAATAGAACTCCAAGAGCTTTTACTGAAAAAAAGGGAAAAATGCCAGATGTTCCACAGAACTGGAAAGGCTGTCAGCAATTGTAATTGATTTTTACAGAGAAGAAGAAGAAGCCTGGAAAACCCTCAGACTGTATTTTTCATTTTCAGAAGCTTAGTGTGCTGTTTCGGTGTATTTTGTTGAAGATTCTGTCTTTCAAAGGGTGAAGGATGGGGATCCCCCCCTAAGGCCTAGAACACCTTTTTTTTTTTTTTTTTTTTTTTTTTTTTTTTTTTTAAAGGAGGGTAATTCAGTGTTTGCTCTGTTTTGGCAACATCTGTGTGGTAATACTGGTATTTGTAGGTTTTATAAAAATCAATCTGTTCGGTTCCTTCCCCCGCCCCGCATATGTAAGTTTCCTGGGAAAACAGTATGCAAAACTGCAGGGCACTAAAAAGAATCATAAAGGCATGAGGGAACAGGTGACTCCTCAGTCAGGGCTGGAAGAAACAGATAAATACAGCTCATTGTAGAGCAGTACTTCTTCAGTCAAAGCAAAAGTGATTGACTTGGCTGATGCCACAAGTAAATAATAACCATAGTAACCAAATTCACCCTTTTTGCCCCTGCAGCCTCACCACACCTAATTCATCCATAATTATTTTAAATACTTGTAACATTAGTCAGGCTTGGCAGCATCTGCAGACTTTTGTGGCAGACCTTTCACTCTTCAATTGTCAGTGTTAATCATAAAACTCATATGTCTGCCCATTTCCACTTGTTACATTTCGATAATATTGAAGCTTAGATCATCTTCAGTGCTACTACTAATATTTAATAGTACTACTAATGCATAGTCAAGATATTACTAATTTTGTGCCCTTGATATGGGTGCTTGCCACAGGAAGGAGAGCAATTGGGAGTATGGATATGCTATTTCAGATGAATATCAGAGGAAGTCAACATGTATGAAAGACATAGAAAAGGAAATACAATTGTGTTACTTAATTTTTCTTCTCTGTAGGTTTTCAGAGGATTATTTATCTTCTCTGGGGAAAACAATTGGTAAGTGAAGTGTGCGGATTTCAGAAATGGGTTGTTGCCCAGGATTTTTAGAGACCTCCTAGAAGGAGAAATACTAAAGACATAATAAGACAGCCAAAGGTAAAGGATTGCGTTACATACCTAAATGCTGTCTGGCTTTGTATGCTTCTGTGTGCTCAGGCAGCTCTGGCTGCTGTAACTGCATGCAAAAATGAGTTTGAATTCTTGGTTTAATATTTCCAAGTTAGGAGTTCATTTCTATTGTCAGATGTTTGTGTTTGGGTCCAAAATGTGGTTCCTAAACACGGTCAGAAAGTGGCGCAAACTAGAAAATCAATGCGCAGAGATGATGCAGCCAACCGTCCTTTGCAGAGCAATTAAGGATCACAAGAAGTCATTGCAATTTCTTGTGATATTTTTAAAGGCACTGTGTCAAGCCCTCCTTAAGTTAGCATTTATTGTTTTGCTAATGTTTTGCAAATATAATAGAACTACAGAATTTAACACATGAGGACAGAATAAAAGAAGAGCATTTGTGTAGCTTGGCTGAGATATGATTGAAAGTAATCTGTTAAATCTAGAAATGTTTGAAGGAAATGGAGGAGAGTGCTCTGAGGTGTTCAGCTTGGCCTAAAAGGTGAAATTAAGAAAATGCTTTCACAAAATACCAGATTAATGTTTTTTCAGTAAAGTATATGCTATTTGACTAGAAAAACTCTCAAAAACAATCTTGTGGTACCTCATCCATTGCTTTGAATGTTTAGCCTGCAGAGGACAAAGGGTGGAGAAAATGATCTAAAAATAGATCCTACTGTCACAAGGGAACATAGGACAGATGATGATGTATCTTTTGTCTATAGTGTTTGGTGTAGCTCATAATATCTTTTATCCTGTAAGCACTAAGCTTTAGAAAGCTAGTTAGGCATCTGTATTAAACTTTATACCTTGACGACAAGATTATTGAAATGATTTAAAAAAAAATGAAACAACTTCTAATACACAAACATTCATGTCAACAAGTAGAAAAGATTTTGGAAGGAACCCATGCTGCTAGTTTTTATTTTTCCTCTGCAGTCTATGTACTCCATCCCAGGATAAAAATGCCCTCAACAATATCCTTGTCTGTCTCGTTGCAGGTAACCTTGTGCGAGTTGTGCCACACGGACTGTTGGTGTTCTTCCCGTCGTATCCTGTCATGGATAAGAGCCTGGAATATTGGAGAGTATGTTAATTACTCTGCCTTTTTAGGTGGTTTAGTTACACGCATCAGTCAGTTTGTAGTTGTGCTGTCTAACCATGCTCATTAAAAATTCTTTGTTAATAAGTACATTATAAAATCTGGAAAGTAAAAACCCAGGTCAGGCTTCTTTTATTTTGATCACAATACACCGAAATGCAGTGTTGCAGAAACCAAACCCAAAAGAATCTTAATACGTTATCTTATCTGATCTCAGAGTTCATTTAATTTCGCCAGACTTCTCTTTATTAAACCTTCAGATTATAGTTGGTCTAAGTGTTTCAACTCTTGGGGAAAAAAAATCCCCATATAAGCGTTTCTCTTTATTTTCAATTTGTAAGTGTTGCAGCTTTAACTTTTGTAACCGCTACGCGCATGACTTGTGTCCCTGGTGAGACTTGGACCATTTAACACAGAAGTGTTCCACCAACTGGTTAAAAGTGGCTGCTGGGACAGAGGTGGTGTACTGCAGAGTGGGTCTCTGGGAGGTGGATGTTGGGAACTTGCAGGTGGGAAGGAAAAGAAATGGATCTCCCATCTGTGTGATGTCTGAGTTGCACACACTGCAAGGAGTCACGGTAGTGGCGTTAGGATCGCGTGTTTCTGCTTCCATCCCTTCCTGCGTTTGGCAGGAGAGGAACAGACTGCGTTGGGGAAGTCTGTGGTGACCACTCCTGAGCATTTCCTTTCTTGTGGGCGCTTCTGGTACGTGCTTACTTTCACATGGCCGTTTCTGACATGTTCGTTATCTGTTTAACAGGAACATGATTTTGCTAAAAGAATAGAAGAAGTGAAGCCAATGTTTGTGGAACCCAGGAACAAAGGAAGCTTTGCAGAGGTTGGTTATTTGCATTACATACCTATAACACCTTCAGAAACCGTTTAAATATGTTTAAATATATATGTTTAAATATGTTTAAATATGTTTAAATATGTTTAAATATGTTTAAATATGTTTAAATATGTTTAAATATGTTTAAATATGTTTAAATATGTTTAAATATGTTTAAATATGTTTAAATATGTTTAAATATGTTTAAATATGTTTAAATATGTTTAAATATGTTTAAATATGTTTAAATATGTTTAAATATGTTTACCTTCTCTAAGATGTGTTTGGGTATGAAACTAGGATAAAATTAAAGCTCTCTGAGCACTTCTTTGAAGTATAGCTCTTCTGTGCATCCTTCCTTTATTCTTTTGGCCAGTTGTGCAGGGTACAGTCGTCGTTGTCTTCTTCTTCTTCATTTGAAATCCAGTGATGTAACAGCGGCTAACGTGCATGTGTACTGAGTAACCAAGATGGTAGAAAGCTGTTGTTTCAGTAGTCAGCATCTTTTAGTGTTCCGCGGGATGTTTCTTCCCAGCTTGTCATGCTTTGGGTGTTAAGGAATTTTGCGGTGTCATCTTGTTTGTTTATAGCAGCTCTGTTTGCTTCTTAGAGTAAATAATATCCTTGAGTTGCTTTCCTGGTTTGCGTGTTTTACTCGGGGATCTGCAGAAACACAGGACAGTCCATGTATTACCTTCCTTTATGATTACCCAGATGTATTCTAGATTTCACAGTAGTGTAAGGATTTTGCTAAGCAAACGGCTTCTCACATTTGCAATTAGTAAAAGTAAAGAAAATTATACTAAGCCAAATTAATCACATTTTAGATCTTAGCATACAAGTCAAATTTAGCTAGTACAGCTTTCTACTTATGCATATGCAATGGATAATACCATTCCTGCTCTTGCTTAAACTAGTTTATCTTTTAGGTAATGGATGCCTACTATGATAAAGTTGTCTGTCCTAAGTCCAATGGAGCTGCTTTTTTGGCAGTGTGTCGGGGGAAGGTAATGTAACTGAGAATTTGTTTCATCTGAGATCAGATTATATAGTTGATGGGAAAAAAACATCATTCTGGATTCCAGTACATTTCTGTTATTTGACTTCAATTATATGCGGAAAAAACCCAAGACAAGTAGGGTGCCCTGAAGCTTTTCCAAAATTATGTCAAGTTTACATATGCCTCATTCCTGTTGTTGTTAAAGGGATACACCTTTGAGTTCTTTAAAGGGGATTAACATCATACTAACGTTTCCTGTGGGCTGCTCACCGAAAACTCAACCCATTAGATGGGAGCAACAGTTTTGGAGGAGAACCGAAAGAAACATTTCTAATCAAACATGTTAGAACAACACTGCTGAAAACCCAAAATATTGCTTAGCTTTAACAAATTTACATTAACTTCAAGTCCTCTGGACACATTTCATGGCCTTGCATTTACGTTTTCCAGTGCTGATAAGTTGATTTATGATATCAGTGGAAATATTTGCAAAACCATAAATTGCTCTTAGGGCCTTTTTGCTGCTGCTTACTGCCTACCAAGAGAAGGTTCAACTTCTTTTGAACCTTCAGTCCCAGGCTCCAAAGCAGCTGTGAGATCAATGAAGAAAAGATGTAGCTCTTTTTGGGTGGGACTCTCGGGTGAATATGCCTGTCCTTTCAACAGTAGCATATTACCCAAGAGGAGGAGAGTGTGGAGAGATCGTGCTTTGCAGTAACACGCAATTGAAGGATAGACTGTTTAGTTTATTGTAGTCACAGGGTTAATACTATGACTGCAAAATCGTAAATATTTGAGAAGATAAACCAAAAGAGACATGTTGTCAAAAGCTCTAAAACTAGCTCCCTTGCCAGCCATCACTTCAAGATTCCCTCCCAGGTTGTTGCTCAGCTTTTACATGGGCAGTAGGTTCTAGCAAGGTTTTTGTGTTCTCTCTTCTGTGAAAGAAACCAAAAAACCTAGTCCTTTATAGAGAGGAGATTCTGCCCCAGTTGCTCTAGTTCTTTTACTATGTGTACCTAGGCCTGGGATGTCTTTAAAAAGTTCTCAGGAATTTTCTTTCCTGTTTTGAGGGCATGAAGGGCAGGTTTCGGGTTTTTTTGTTTGTTTTAATTAGGGTTTGAGGTTTGGGGGTTTTCTTGTTTACAGTGGGTCTTCTCATGCTCTTATTAGCCTGAGGGATTTCCTTTGTGCCCAAGATAAAATGTCCATAAATACAACTATGCAATTGCTAGCTCCAGATGGATCATAGTGCATGCTGTGATTGCTGCTCTTAGTGGCAGTGCTGGCTTAAGCTGAGTAGAGTTGGTCATTCCACCCACCCATGCGTTCCTGATGTTATAGTCCATCACAGCTGCTTGTGTGGCATGGGAAATGAGATTGGAGATGGATTCAGCTGAAAAAACAACTTTGGTTTCTTCCCCCCGCAAATTATTTTTTCAGTCTGTTCAACTCTGATTTTGTTCATCTCAAAGTGATTTGCCAGCACAGCATGGGACGTGAGCATGTACAGGGGGGATGAGCAATGAATACTGGAATGGATGTAAGCAGCACAGCTGCTGGATACGCCACTATAGTCTGGTGGATTCTGAGAAGATTTCTGGTAGTTTTCCATTGTTGCTTTGAAATGATTCTCTTCGTTTTTTAATGTCAGAGAAGGTTTGCTGTGTTCTTATTGTGTCTTGTTAGCAGTTCAGGGTATGGAAGGTTTAAACAGAGGTATTGACTGACATTTAAGACATCATCTGAATACAGCTGTTCTGCTTACCCAGGAATAAGACATATGCATTAATGGCGTTGGCTGAGGGATGCTTTGTCAGGGCCTCCTAGAGGAAAAAGCTAAGTTTAAAGTCCCGGTAATAAAAGCAAAAAAATCTAGTTGAAACTATTCATAATGTGTTCATAAACTACACTTGGCTAGGGATTTGATTTAATGGAGATAAAGGGCCAATAATTGCTCTGAAAAGTCACTTCAAATCCTGTTGATAATGGAAAACACTGTCTCTTCAGGCCAGTGAAGGCTTGGACTTTGCCGACATAAACGGCCGAGGCGTCATCATTACTGGGCTTCCGTTTCCTCCTCGTATGGAGCCCAGAGTTGTTTTAAAGATGCAGTTCCTGGATGAAATGAGAAGAAGTGGTGCGGGTGCACAGGTAATACTGGACAGCTTTTCACTGTTGGCTGTTAGCAGGGTCGTGTCATTGTTTCTCTCTCTTGTCTCTGTGGATTTTGGCTTTTGTTATCCTCCCAGCTTCATAGGACCATGAATATCAAAAAGTCGAACAACCTTGGAAGTTTGTCACAAATAGTCACTTTTTTTTTTTTTTTTTTTTTAACAATGTTAAAGGTTCCAAATTCTGTATCCAGTGACATGGTCTCAACTCAATCAAATATAGGCTCAAAAAATGGTATAATTAAAGTTTCAGTCAAAATCTTTGTGTGCATGTTATCCATGTATCTTTCTGAGGGAATTATTTTATCCAGAGGGAGGGTGGGCAGGAAGAATTGCCTGTGCTGGCTGGCTTGGGGTTTTTTGTTTTGGTGTTTTGTGGGGGCAGGCATTGTTTGGTTTTGGGTTTTTTGTGTTTTGTTTTGCTTTGTAGTTGATTTTGGAGTGGTGTGGTTTTGTGGGTGGTTTTTTTTTTGCTTGGTGGGTGGTTTGTTTTTTTTTTTTTTCCCCTATTGCTTCAGGCATGAATGAATGGCATTATAAATTTAGTTTATTGTCCTGCAGGGTAGCTCTTAGGTCTTATATAATATGGCGAGTCTTTCGTGCTACCAAGGCTGTCAGTGCATTGTGTACTAAATAGCCCCTCAAGTTGGATATTACTTGCTGAGTTTTCTGTACACCATAATTCAGGTGTGATATTCAAGTTAACCTGTATTTGGCTTTCCGAAGCTTTTAGAGATTTGTCAGTAGATCTTGTTAGATGTGTTTTGGGTTTGGTTTTTTTTTTTTTTTTTTAATTTCTTTAGAAAGGAATAGTGACTGTCCAGCACAGAGAATACCTTTTGCCTGGTAAATAATGTTAATTCTTTCTCCCACCTATTGCAGTATTTATCTGGGCGTGAGTGGTACAGTCAGCAAGCTTCCCGGGCTGTTAATCAGGCTATCGGCAGGGTCATCAGACATCGCCAAGACTATGGTGCTATCTTCCTATGTGACCACAGGTGAAACCTTGGCTCTAGAACATAAACATACATCAACTTCTTTATATCCCAACACGGGCATTGGTATTTTGTATAGAAATGTGCTGACGTTACTGTTTGAAGAAGGCCACAGTTCATAAGTAATTAAATTATTTTATGTAACAGGTTATATAAATATTGTACTGCTTTAAGAAAGTAACTAGATTGTTATCTTCTGCTCCCAAAATGTGCTGTCTTTTAGCTGCAGAAAGAGATTAATGGTATTAATGCAAAACAAGCTGATTTGTTGAATTCGTGTTTGTAATGCTACTGGAAATTATGTGATGATAACTTATGGTTTTGCATTTTCTCCATCTCTCGCTTGAGAAGGCAGTCACCAGCACTGCAGGTTTTTTTTGAGAGGAGGAGGAAGAAAATGAGGAAAGATGATATTGCTGAAACAATATAGTCTATATTAATATAGCATACTAATATTATATTAATATCCATTAATATAATATAATATTAATTAATATGTGTATATAATAGGCAACAATTGGCCTTCAATGCTGAGGCTTGACTGGGGACAGTGAGCACATCACAGTTCAGTATTACTGTTACTGGTGCACAGTTAAAGATTTTATGGATGAAAGATAAGAATTGGCTGATTGCATGGCACATGGTATCAGCAAAGCCCTTTTCTCCTGAGTGAAGACATCACCCCGTTATATTTATTGCACTGTTTCAATCTTTTGTTGTCTTGCTGCTCCTCGCTTGTCCTTTTGGACCCTGATCTAGCATTTGTTTAATTCATGTAGGCCAACCTGGCAAATCATTCTCTCCTTTTCCAATGCTACACAGGTTTACAACTGGTGATGTAAAAGGCAAGCTGCCTTCGTGGGTCCGCCCTTACGTGAATGTTTATGACAACTTTGGGCACGCAGTCAGAAGCGTCTCCCTCTTCTTCCGCGTTGCTCAAGAAATTGTAAGTGTCTAAAAAAGCCAACAAATTTTCTTGATAGTGTTGGAAACTGGGAATGCTAATCCAGGTGAGAGATGTGATTGAGTCACTTGTCACTTCTAGACATCGAAGCTTTACAGGAAAGGAGATATGCCTCGTGTTTCTCCATGAGTGAGCTGGGACAGGATGTTGTGGTGTTGTGCTGTGCAACTCATTAGGTTAGATCACAGAAGAAACTTCCAGTCCCTCCTAAAAAAGCACAGCTTTCATTGGATGGCATGCAAATACTGGAACTGATGTTGGCATCAAAAAGCTTTCTACCTCGCCCTCAGGGAGAGGATATACGTGTGGAAGAATCAATCAAACCCTTAAATTTAAATCTAAGCTGACTGGTATAAAGAGTGAGACAAACCCATCGGTTATTTTTACAGTTCATCACTGGGTCATCTTTACTAATATGGCTTCTCTCTTAGCATTAAGCAGCTCTTTTTCTCAGTAATAGTTCCTTGACTGAAAAAGTAATATTATAGAAACGCTTTCTAATTGACTGGAGAAAGTCATAGCAAGAAATGGGCTAGAAGCCAGAATGGGGAATTCTTTAACCCAAAAATGGATATTGAGATTAAAATAAATACTTAAAATTTCACGCAGACTTGGATGACTTCCTGGAAGATGCTTTAGCCAAATACAAGTTGTTCAAAATAATAAGTTACAGATGGATGATACTGGATGACTCTATGACCTTTTCTGATCATAAATGGGAGTGTCGTGGTAAATAAGAACCACAACCCAATGTGCTTTGCCAGAAGGAGCTATGTTGCAGGGATAGTGTTAGGAAGCAATTGTTCTTTAGCAGGGTCATGCCCCTTTTTCTGTTACATGGGCCACTTAGGGCTAAAACTGCTTGCTACACTTCATCTATATTAAGTGATCCTTTTTTCAAAAGCACATAAGTCCAGAATTCTTAATAATCTTGCTGTCAAGGGTTATTTGGGGAAAAGGATATGTGTTCAGGTTGTTGCTGGAATTTTTGGTTGCAAAGGAAGTGGAATGGAAGAGTAGCTTTTGCTTACTGTGATGTTTTGTAAACTGCTTGCAGATGCCCCCACCCCTGCCACAATGCCGTTCTGGCTCTGCTGGTTCCCTAAATGAAAGTGATACAGCACCATCTACTTCATCCGAGCAGATCCTCTCCCTGAAAAAGGCCAAAAACTTGGATGACCATGTTCCTAGTTTGAAGAGGAAAAGAAAAGGTAGGCTTGGGTCCTCACAGATACACTTTTTTATTTTAAGCTGAACCAAAAAAGGAGGAGCAAGAGACTAGAAACTGGAATGGGAGAGAAAGCAAGGTGAGCGCAAAGACTGATGTAAAAGTCCTGAGCTTAGACAATGGGGGGATCGGTTGCCACTACAGAGCAAAGAGGCAGATGGGGCCTGAAAAGGTGTCCTGCAGAACAGGAGGAGTTTGGTGGAATAAATAGTTTAAAAAAAAAAAAAGAACTGGAAGTCTGTTTCTGACTAACACTGACTTTCTGATGTCCTTCTTCCATCCTGTTATATAAATGGCTCTTACGCAGTAATCTGATTAAGAAAACAGAAAGAGGGCATTGACATTGGAAGACGACAGTATTTTAAAATTTATGGTTAGTTAATGCCAAACAGTAAAGTATTTCTCGCATCAGATATTCTTTCAGAATGTTCTACTCTAGATTGCTTGCTGGTTTGGAACAGAAAAATTTGGCTGTGTTTAAAACTGTGGTTCCAAAACAGTTATGACTGAGTGTGAGGGCGATTTCACATTATGTCTAAGCCAGTGTGACTGCAGGTTGTTGTTGAAAGGGGTTACTTTGGCCACTGCTTTTTTTTCCCTCCCTTGATTTCCAACCATGCATTTATGCTCCTTCCCTTGAGTTGAATCCATATATTGTGCAACTGCAGAGCAAGCAGATGAGCTTGCTGAACCAATTTACCTTTCATCCACGTGACTGTTAGATCCATCTCAGGATGGGCTGGAATGTGTGACTGGAGGTAAAGGGCAGAAGCTGCATTGCCTCTTTTGCAATAGATTTTCAGTTGCGTTGCATTAGCTGTACCATCAAACTGCACCTGTAATCATAGTTTTGGCTAAGGAGTTTCTTGCACTGACTTTTTAATTTATAGCTTATATACTTCCATTCTTCTCAAAATAGTTTTCTTAGTAACTGACTGTTGAAGTAATTTCACAAAATAGTGGAAATATATTTTGAAGAGAATGCCTTTTAGAAGTAGCAAACTGATACTAATTTAACACTACCTACAGCTCTAAATTCTTGTATTTAAAACCAAAGATACCTGGATCCTGATTAGTGAGAACATGTATTGTTGGGACCTGAGGGTGACTGTGTCTTATAGGTATTGATACTGTGAGAATTGTAGGCTTTAAAAAAACTTGTTCTGTTTAAAAATAATAAATTATATTTCATGCCAGAATCTCTTAAAAACAGGAACTCGAGTTTTGGGAAATCCATAAAGCTGAAGTAGTTAAACACAGACAACTGTTGCAGTAAGACTTTTTTTTTTTTTTCCCCGTTGATCCTAAGACATTTTGAGGTTAAATATGACCATCACTTAAGGAAAAGTTTGAGAAGTCCACCAGGTTGTGGTAACAAATGCTTGAGCAATTTTGGGCGTGATTAACCAAAGCAGTCTTCTTACTGAGTCACCTAATGCAATTTTGCAAGATGAGGAAGATTAATAAACCAATATATCTTTGTGGAATGCTACATAAGATTTTGAGGTATTACTAAGTCAAAGAAAATGCAAGAGATAATGCAGAATGTTAATTTGTCATCTGTATTATGCTGTGATGCCAGTAAATGGAGATGGAGCATCCAACCTATGCATGGAATATGAGCAAGAGCTTGTCTCACCTAGAAGACAATGTATTGGGCTCTTGGACGCGTTGGAGCGCAATGAGAAGAGCAGTGAAGATGCAGAGGAGGAAAGTGACTTGGCTGGAGAGGAAAAGGTAATGGCAATGCTGTGGCAAAATACTTGCTTTTAAATAAAAATTGTAGGCTCTAAGGCAAAATGAGTTTGTCATTGATTTAAAAGTACCAGTGCAACCCTCTTTCAAGAACTCACTGTAATCAGCACGGGCAACTGCAAGCTTAATTCAGATTAATCAAAGGGTTTCCTTGCCACATTCAACTAGATGACCAACAGGTACAAACATGTGCTGTGCTCCATAGCTGCTGACCACAGATTCCTGGAAGTTAACCATGTGTTCTCTGGGGAGCAAAGAGCTCTCTAAGAAGAGGTTGGTAGATACACAGTTCCTCCTGGGTGGAATCTGTGTCAGCACTTGGTATGTGACCAGATTTTGAGTTTAAAAAAAAAAAAAGGGAGGGGAGTGTTTATGAATTAGAATTTGCAGTTTCAGATGAAAATCTATGATTTGCCTCAGAGAATGAATATCGCAGATTTGCACAGTATCTTGCCTGAATCAAAAATCCACTATTGCATTAAAATCAACAAAGCTTCATCTGTGCTGTTCATTTTCTTTGCTCTTGGATTGGTCTTTTTAATACATAGAATCATAGAATTGTTCAGGTTGGAAAAGACCTTTAAGATCATGCAGTCCAACCATTAACCTAACACTACCAAGTCCACCAATAAACCAGTTAAGGGGAGAGTAATAATTTCATGTTTCCTGGCTTGGTGGCTGGATTATTTATTAATGAAAGTAAAAATTAGGAATCATTAAGGTTGGAAAGGACCTCTAAGATCATCAGTCCAACCATCAACCCAACACCCCCGTGCCCACTAAACCATGGCCCAAAGTGCCACCTCTGCCTGTTTTTTGAACACTTCAGGGATGGGGACTCCCCCACCTCTCTGGGCAGCCTGTTCCAATGCTTGACCACTCTTTCCATGAAGAAATTTTTCCTAATATCCAATCTAAACCTCCCCTGACGCAGCTTGAGGCCATTTCCTCTTGTCCTATCGCTTGTTCCTTGGGAGAAGAGCCCAACAGCCACCTCACTACAACCTCCTTTCAGGTAGTTGTGGAGAGTGATAAGGTCAAGCCTCAGCCTCCTCTTCCTCAGGCTAAACAACCCCAGTTCCCTCAGCTGCTCCTCATAAGACTTGCTCTCTACATCAGTGATTAGGCTGTGGTGGTCTTGCTTTCCCCAGATCCCTGTTTGCAGTTGTTGGTGGGGTAGCTCCCTTTCCTGGCTACCCACCAGCAGGCATATTTTACTGCTGGCTTGCACACTCAGTTTGGCTGATGCCTAGTGTATGGACTCCACGAATGCCTATTGCAGCGTACCTATGCAGTTTGCCTAGTGGAACAATGTCTAAGGGAAAGTGTGGAGGTGTAAGGAGTATCTGGGGAATATCTAAAGAGGCCTAAGGGAGGTGGATGGGGATGTGTACAAAGCAGAGGGAATGTACAAACTTGGAGAAATGAACAAGGATAGAGAATATTTAACTTGCATGCAGCTGATTGAGAAATCTGCCCCATCACTCATGGGGCACCACAGACCCATGGGGCACCACAGCATAGACATCAGAACTTATTCTTTGGAAAGCCCGGTACATCTCCAGGGACTTGGCAAGTCAGCTACCATACCTTGTTAACACAGCTGCACTGCTTTTGGCATAGTTCAGCATTTTAGTTCAGATAAGTTGATGGTCGTAACAGCTCAGCACTGAGTCACCTTGTGTCTGCTTTTTATATTCGGCTTTACTGCTCATCTGTGGCTTGCAGAGAACTGTGGAGTCATCCTGTGCTGCACCTAAATTGATGACCTCTGGCACCAGAGATCCAGGGAGTGTAGTCCTGTGACATGCAGTGCCTCTGAGGGAGCCAGCTTTCACTCTGAGTCTAGTATTGAGCTGATTTTAATAAGCACTGGATTTGGACTGATAATGGCGTTGGTGTGCTTTCATATCTTTCTTCACCATCTGTCACGCTATCTGTGTTACCATTGTTTCTTTTATCAAGGTTATACTGCACCCTTGTTGCCTAAATAATGGAAATTTAGCTGCTGTCATTCTGAAACAATTTGCTTGGGGTAAAAAAGAAGAAAAGAAGCCTTTGTCATCTCAAAAAATCAAAATACAAGAAGTAGTCTCCCAATCTGTTTAAAGAATGATTTGGCAGTTCCCCTTAACCAATTTTCCTTGTGAGACATGCCTTATGGAAACTTGTCTTTCAGAAGCCTTATTTAGAATCATAGAATCATAGAATTGTTCAGGTTGGAAAAGCCCTTTAAGATCATCCAGTCCAACCATTAACCAAACACTACCAAGTCCACCACTAAACCAATTAAGGGGAGAGTAGCAATTTCATGTTTCCTGGCTTGGTGGCTGGATTATTTTTAATGAAAGTACAAACTAGGAATCACTAAGGTTGGAAAGGACCTTATATAAATTTCTTCTGGATTATGCTGTTCAAGGTGGTGCCTTTACATAGTCCAGCATTAAGAAGATGTTTTTGATCATTTTTCTGCCTTATTGCATGTATCTTGAATGTTTGACTTGCTGCTTGTATTCCAATTCTTCATTCTGTTATATGATGCTTAAATAAAATATATTTAAATGTGCACTTAAATCATGGTCAGGCTTGTCTGCAATTCCGTATCCTTGCAGTATTATGAGTGCACTGAAGGTTGTATTTCTGAGTATCAGCAACTGACTCTACAAACTGGCAAATCTGAGGTTATTGGCTTAGGGTTTTGTTTATTTTTAGTGTTGTCTTAGTTGAAGTTAATTTGACTCCGAGGCTTTGTAATCTGAATAGACATATTTAGAAGTCACAGTGGAATATAGGGGTACTGTTAGGTTTCACTGGTTCCTTTCACAAATGAACATTATTCTGTAAATGCACTGACAGTCACATACTTGCTACGAAATTCTTTTATTGGGCAAAAGCAAAGACATAAATCACTTCACATACCTGCTTTCTCAACAGATATGTAGAAACCAACTGGCAATATGGGGCTATCCTGCAGTTTCTTCTGCTACTTAAGTGATTGTTTTTAATGTGGCTGATACTGGCTTGATCTAATATTGGAGAGCCTGCTATTAAGCAATTCCATTCCTCTTGCTTATGCCCGCTCGCTTCTGCCCAGAGAGGTGGTGGAGTCCCCATCCCTGGAAGCGTTTCAAAAAACGGGCAGACGTGGCACTTTGGGACATGGTTTAGTCTACCCTTAATTGGTTTAGTGTGGATTTGATAATGTTAGGTTAATGGTTGGACTGGATGATCTTAAAGGTCTTTTCCAACCTAAACGATTCTATGATTCTCTTTTGGAGCTTTGTGTGTACCAGTATTCCCAGTCACTGCAGTACAAGTGCAATTCTTTGTTACTGGGAATGGGAGATGCTAAAGAGCTTGTCAAACCGCAAGTGTTTCTGCTACTGTCTCATCCTGTCTGCCCTGATATTTTCTGCAAGACTGCTTGGGCTTCCCTTCTCAGTACCCCAAGAAGATCCCTTCTGTAGGTCTTCTTCAGAAGTACTTCAGGCAGGAAAGTGAAGGGGCATGCGAGGCCTCGGTTACACACGGGTATGCGTACACTCCCAGGGCTACCCTGAAATGGTTAGCTGTGAGTCTGGCTTTGCTTAATCAGGAATTTGCACCCTCGAGACCAACTTTGTCTTTAATTTCCTCTGTTCGGTTTCTCTTTCTGAATTGTCCAGTAAGTGATTACCTTCTAGAAACAGGTATGTGTCCCAGGCTCTGTTGCAATAATTTGACTTGTTTTGCTTTCTTGAATGGTGTCCACAGACTGGTTTAACAAGCTTTTACTGCTGGAAATGGCTAAATTAAATGGACAATAACTTTGAGAAGCATTTTTTTGGACCTTTCTTCTTTTCTTTTAATCTTCACAGGCACAACGTCTGTCAACACTTTCCCTTCAGTATGAGAAGAGGTTAACAGATGAGCAGAAAGGAGGAAGGAAGAAAATAAAGCTAGTCAGCAATACAGTATGTGTTTTTGTGTGTCTGTGCCATCCTTTTGATCTGCAGACTGCTTTAATTTGAATTGGAAATTTCCAGGCAGACAGATGCCTGATGAAAGAACAATTATGTTTTTTCTCCAAATTGTAAATATTCATCAATGCACATCTGTAACCTGTTTCTGTCATGCCCTTTCTCAAATCTGGACATCACAGACCCAATCAAGCACAGGTCCAAGTAGGGCTGGTAGGTGAAAAGAATTGTTTTCTGGCATTGGCTCCTTGTGAACATCTTCTCTCATTGACCAGGTGTGGGTGGTTTCATTCTTTTTGATTAGAAAAGAATAGTTCAGTTGGAAAGGGCCTATAATGGTCATCTAGTCCAACTGCTGGTAGGGCCTCAAATGGTATAACTGACCAGTTTTGGGTAAGCAATCGCATCGTAACCCCACCTGTGGTGGGTCATTGTTCTGTTATGCTTGCAGTTGTGCATTACTGTTCTACACTGTCTCCAAACTCAGTTAACTCCTTATGCAGCTAGTTCCTTAAGAGTCATGATAAATTCATGAGAATCCCCTGGGTGATTGTGTGTGCCAGTAGTGTGTGTCCAAGGAAGTGTCCTAACTGGGTGCTGTCTGTCTGTCAGACTCCCAGTCACCTAGCAAGCAAAACTGATAAAAGTAGTCACAGATCCTGAAGCCAATAACATCCAAGGTGTGAGGAAGGGAGGTTCATTGCAGAAGGTTGTGTTTGCAGTTTGTTGCTATCTGATGTCATGATGAGTCAGCGTAGCCCTTGAGGTTTGGAATAAATGTAATTTTGCTTCTTATTAAGCCTTCTCCTAAGAATAGGATTGTGTAATGAGACTTGGCTGCCTTCTCTAGGAATATTCCTCCTGATGCAGTCGGTTTTGCCAGCAGAGAAGGGGAATAGCATCGCTCCTCTTCTGTGAGGGAATGAACGCTCACAGATGTTAGAGGGATTAATGTTTCAGAAATAGATATAATAATCATCTGGGGAAATTGACAATATACTTGTGCCTCGGCATTGCCCCGGTGACACTTGTCACATCTCTGCATGACAAAGAACAAGGATCCAACAGCTTATATGTTCAAAGTGTGTAAGCATATTGTAATGCACAGTCACATTCATAAAGGAGGGGTTGTTCTGAATCTTTTTCAAGTCCCTGCTGCTTGTGATTGTGGAAGAATGTTTCCCAACACGAGAGAGTCATCTGGGTTGCTCATGTGTGTAGTGTCTTCAGGAAAGGTCTTAGAGGAACCAAAATGCTTGAACACCTTCCATTCTTTGTATCTCCTGCTTCGGGGATTTATGTCTTTCAGTTAATTGGACATTTCCAGGAGGTGGGCCAGTTAGATTTGTGTTTATTCTCTGGCACTGAAGCTGGTTTGTTTTTTCAGGAAATAACACATGGATACGGGGGTGACTACCATAATTGCAAGAGACAGTAACCTGTTAGTTGAAAGCATTCATTGTTCTATGTGCTGTTGGAATTGTAAATATATTGCTTCCATCTGAATTCATGTGAGAGTAGCTCCTCAAGTCACACTATTTACTGAAAAGCCTTCCTGTTTCTGCAGCAAGCTGTCAAGAAAGCAGACCTGACGGAGCCGAAGAAGATCCGAGCTACGTTGTACATCGCAACAGTGAAGGAGACCCTAAGCCAACAGAACTATGATCTCTTCTCTAAGGCTCTTCAGCACTACAAGAAGACAGATGACTTCCATGCTATGTTATCTCAAATGAGCTCCCTCTTTATAGAGGATGAAAAAAAGCATATCTTGTTACGAGGTATGACAACTTCCCTGGTATTTTATATGACGTGACCTTTGTCTTTTAAATAGACTTGGGTATTTCAATGGTAAGTGTTTTGGATTTGAGGTACAGATCAATCAGGATGATAATCAGTAACATTCATCACTTTATATGCCCAGATCACACAGAAAATGTTCTCAATCTAATTATCATACGTTAGTTTGCATCTTGACAGGCCTGAAAAAAAATCACATTCCGTGGAAGCTTGTGTTATTTTAAACTTTGTCTAAAAGTAGTATAGCTTACTCCCTGTGAATCAAGAGTGTGGTTGTGTGAGTTGGATATATGCAACTCAGTGTTCAGTGTTAAAGCAATAAATAAGTAGCATATCTAGAGAAATTTTCTGTTTAAATAATGGTGAGTATAAAGCAAGTGATCTGGGCAAGCATGGATAGTTTACTGGTTTAGCTGGTGTTTTCTTGACCTTTAACAACTGCATTGATGGGAAGTGGACTCCCACCAACATTTCTTCTAGTTTAAGTGTTTTCTCTGAATTTTCCTTTCCCAGCTTGTGAGCAAATGGGCAGATTTTTCTCTGACTTCTTTCATCTACTAAAATAAAAAAGCATAGTTACACATCTTGTAAATTGTTTAAGGTTAATTTTAAGGTTAAGGAATGGGAAGCTCAGTATGAGCACTTAGTACTAATAGTAGCCACAGCCTGTTTCCCAATTTGCTGATCTTACTATATAAATAAGAAAATACTTGATCGCCAAGTTAAGGCCTAAGTCTAGTTTTCAAAAGTGACGGGCACCTGAAACCTAAAGTTCATTTGACGTTTAGGCTTTTGGTTGGCGAGCATTTTATGGTCAGTCAGTCATTTGGGGTGTAAAATTAACAGTATATCAGTGTTGCAAAGGAGCGATTCAGATCGCTTAAGGAGTCACTGTCAAAGGTATTAGCAAAAGTGGTTTTAATATGATGTTGTAAAAGTGTGACTTAACAAAGTTTGATGGCAGGGTTCGCTCTATTAATTACTGCATGGAAGAAATGTACAAAGGAGAATTGAGTTACACTTGAGCTAGAATGATTCACAGAGAAACCAGGGACTTAAAGGGTAAGGAGGACCCTCCAGTTGAGTTGCGAGGTTCAGAGTGGACCCCCTGGCTTTCTAAACTCCTCCTCAGAGAGGAGGTGTGGCTAGGTCCAAACCTAGACTCAGACTTGGTCAATGGTTTATGTCTAAGGGATTATTTTTGTAACGTTTCGTTAGTATCAATTCAGCATGCAATCGAAGTTACCAAGTCCAAGTTACCATACTACACGGTTGTGCGTGATACTGGTCGCTTCCCAAAGGTTGTTGGTAAAAGGTGTCTCTGCCTCGAGGAGCAAACTTGAGAGGCGACCCAGCTCAAGGGGAGATCGGTGCCGTGCAGCCACGCTGCCTAGCAGGGAGAGCTAGAGAAGGCTCACGTGGGCTGTCGTGTTTATGGAATAAAGTGGTTGGTTTGTATTCAAATTACATGCAATAGTAAAGGTATGCATGAGGCTCCTTGTACCCACAACTTCCTTTGTTCCTTGATAAACGAGTCTTGGAAAAGCCACCCACTATTCGTGTGCTAATTGCATGATCAGTGTTCCAAGCTCATCTGCATCGATGCTCACTGTGTCACTCTGCTCCTTCGTGGGTTTTCAGAGAACAGACTGAAACTAGAGGAGCTCTTGGCCCCGCCACGGCTCAGGCCTTTGCCTCCTTTGGAGCCTGTACCAAACTACCGCTACTTTGGTTAAGGGGTCAGGTGCCTCCGTCACAATCAGTTATTCAAAGTATCAGCCTGGCAGATACTTTGACCCCACAGTTTATGACCTTTTGCTGCAAGTACCTGTTTCACCGTGAGGTAAGCTACTTCATATTTACAGTGCAAAAATTACAGTTATTACCTACTGGTAATAATATTGCTGGAAGTTTGCATGATAGCTGACCTTTGTTTAACGTATGAGTGTGCTTACTGTATAAATACTAGATGACGACATTTAGATTTTAAGTTATTTAGCAGCACTTTTTATCTTCATATTACCTAACCTAGAAGTCCTGCCATTGTATGTTTCTGTGGCATTTATTACCTGTTGTGGACTGATTTATCTTTTTTTGTTGTTGTTCTTTCCTCCCCCTCCCCAAATGAAAGAATTCTACCAGTTTGTTCGACCTCAACATAAAAAACAGTTTGATGAAGCATGTTGCAATCTGACTGGAGTGGGCTGTGGCTACAAACCTGAGCACAGCCTCCTGCGGGAAGAGAGGGAGATACTGGCCAAGAAAATAGGTGAGGAGCTTGTTTCAGCACTGTGCAGGCAGTTGCATCGTTTGACGGACATTGTCCAATTGTAGAGCAAGACACATCAGTATGTAGAAATGTAAGGGTGGAAAGCAATTTAGTTTAGCCAATATTGAGCTAAGTTTCTGCTCTGCATGATCCTCTTGCCTGCCTTCCCATAAGCACACACGGATGCCAGAGCATTAGTTACTGCGTAGCTAGTAATGGTGCTGTTTTATTTCAAAAGGGGGTTTTACAGATCTAAATAGATCTTGAATCTAGTCTGTGGATTTAAAAACTTTGTGTGTATTCCTCTGTCGTCTTTGCTACCTACGTAGTGCCACCAGAACAGTGTATAGGGGGTAATCGTGTCCTCACAGAGTTTGTGAAATCCTTGAAACTCTGGAACAATGAAGTCCTAAAAAAAGCAGGGTGTTAGCTCATCCCTTCTTATCACAGAAATACATCTTCGTCTTCAGGTGTTTTCAGCATAGAATGGCATACCCTAAAATGCACCGTTCTATGTTAATTCTTCCCTAAGTTCACTGTTAATGATCTGGTTTGATTTAACAGAAGAAAAACAGAGTCAGCAGAAAGCAGCATTCTCAAAGGACTCATGCCCTCAGCTAAACCCTGGGCTCCACTTGAACCGGGGAGGATTCCACTTGACAGCAGGACTGAATAGTGCAGGTAACACTTCATGTTAAATAAAAATGCAGTCCCGAGGTAATACATGTTACATTTCATTTCGTCACTGACTGTAGATTCTCCTGGTGGGAACCAATGTTTTTTGTGTTCACCTAGCACAGTGGCTCACTATCTGTAGGTAGGAGTGATGGTAATTCGGAATTTTCAGCAACGATTGTACAAAACAAAACACAAAAGCCAATAAATTAAATCAAAGTGGATATGAAAGAAACCAACTAAAGCCAGAAGTTTGCACTGGAGACTGCCCTGGCATATGTCAGTGAGGGGACAGCTGATTGAGCACAGGACTGCTAGGCTTTCTGTTTGTCCAGGGTTCATGAGAGAGAGCCTTTTAAGGAATGTAATTGTAGATGAGGTCAGTATGAGTACAGGTATGAAGAAGAAAACCGTGTTTTGTTATTGGTAATGTGCATGCTCCTCATATGGACAGTCTGGGGTTTTTCTGCAGAAACAGAGATTAGCAAATGTATTCTCACAATTGTACATAATCTCTGTATGCATCCCTCTAATCTCATACTGTCCAGTATTTATCTTTGGAGTCAAAGGCTCAGTTAAAATTTGATTACAGATCTTCCTGAGAACAGCTGGGAATTTTTTTGTATTTCTCACAAGGAAATGAGTAGGATAGTTGGACAGCTTAGATGTCTGTCTTTAGAGGGTAAAGAATAGTCCAAGACTAATCCTTTCTTTTTAAAAAAAATACATAAACAAAAAGCCGGTGTTTCCTGGAAGGCTTTAAAAGCTTTTTATGTATGAAGCCACGTTGTTTCTTTTGATTTGTTTTCCTGTTTTGTTTTGTATTTTAAAAACAAAATAGAGTCTTTGGTAATTATTTTGTCCTGAGGTCCATGAGATTGATTTTCATAGAAACTTGTTTCCACTAAAAGTAATTGAGAAAATAATAGCAGCAAATGCATGTATTATTTCTGTTGCTCGCTCCTTAAGTAGAGTATGCTCCTGTGAAAGTGTCAGAAAGCTGTATGATGTGCAATAAAAGATACAGATTATAAAATTTACACCTATGTTTTTCCCCTTTCAGGAAATGGAACTAAGCCCATCTTTTAAAACTTCATTATCTTCTTTAACTTCTTTAAAAGTTCTTTAGTGGGGAATAAAGATCTAAGTACCAAAAGATGTGTAAATCATTTTCTTATCATATTTCATCCATATTTGCATGCCTGTAATATGCAAAACAGAACTTTTTCCTCTAAAGCGTATCAGAAATCAAAGACTGATACTTTGAACAGAAGTCCACTTGGAGTTTAGCAGGATGTTCATAGCTGCTCCTACCTTCTGTTGTACTCCTACATTGCTCTTGTGCTATCTTGTGTGTTATTTCAGGTTAGTTATTCTTTTTTGACATTATGTTTTCGTGTTGGGAAACACAGACACACACACGGGCCTTTTCTCCTTATTAATAAAAGGGGCGAGAAATCCATTCTTTAAAATTGCTCTCAACAGTTTGCTTGCCCATGTGTCAGGCCAGCATAGTTGGTTAAGCCATCTGTTTAAAATGCTGCTGCTACTTCAGTGTAGCTCAAAACCTGATTTATTGCTGACCTCCATGCACAGTGTCTTCTGTGTCACCTTTTTCTCATTCCCTAGTGACCATCTGACACATTTCTCCATTTAAAAGATCAAAAAACTCCAGAAGATGCTAAAAGTGATCCCCAGAATTAATTTGCTCGGTTGCCATTTCCAGGAGCAGGTCTTGGCTCTGCCCAAGGCCATGCCAGAGGGAGGTGTGTGGCCATGCAGGCGGCGTTGGCTTTGAAGTAGTCCAGGAACCCCCTTCTGGAAAGAGTCGTCGATACAAAGAAGTGACCTGTTTGTTCTCCTCCAAGCCCTGCTCATGTGTGTTCTTTGTCCCTCAGGGCAGAATGCCAGCCGAGCTCCAAGGAAAGACACTGAAAAAGCTTCAAGCTCTAGGAGAGATCACCACCAGGTCCTCAGGGCTACCTATCTCAACGATGTGAAAAGGGCTTTGAACAAAAGCACTTACAGCCGCTTCTATGAAGCATTGTTAGCTTACAAGAAGACAGATGACTATGATGCTATGATATCAGTGATAGCAGCCCTCACAACTGAGAGGCCGGAAGACTTTCATCTCCTACAAAGTAAGCGTTGTTTGGGGTTTTTTTTTTTTTAAATCACTTTTATTTAGTTGAAGAGGTAGGTGCTGTGATCTTATGTGAGCAATAGCCTTTCACTGGTCATTAGTTTGCAAATTCTCCACTTCTACAAAAAACTTTTAGCATTGGTAAACTTCATCTCTCCCATATTTTGGTTTAGCAAGCCAGATAAATGGAGCAGCAGGAAAGATATGTTAAATGAATGTCAGTCAGAGAGAAAAAAATGTCAAGTTTATAAAATGTATCTCTGTTCGGTTAGAAATTGTCCATTAAAGACATTCGATAAGACCTCAGTAATTCCAGTCCTAACCTTCAGTCAAGCTAACTTCAGTCAAATGATTTAATTACCTTTTCTTCTCCTCAATTACTACAAGAGATTGCTCTTTAGAAAAGACAGTGCTGACTATTGCACTTATTCAATTTTGTTCTTATGACCATTGATTGCTATACTGGTGCTAAGCTCTTGGATCATTTCCAGGTTTTGGGATAAGCAATCACACTTTTGATTCACCATTCTACAGAGATTTACCTGGGAATAGTTATGGAACTGTGTCATAACTTAGTAACCTTATCATTCATAATAATCTCCTAGAAAGTGGTTTGGTTTGGGTTTTTTCCTTTCATGGGTTTAATGATGAAAGGGTTTAGGAAGCTACAAGTTTTCAAAATTTGAAATTGGGCTTTATTGTTTAAAAAAAAAGAAAAAAGGAAAAAAAAAAAGAAGAAAAGGGATTATATGCTGGTCTTGATTGCCTTGATGGAGATCTTTTGTCTTGTGCTATGAAACACCTCAGTTCCACCTTCTCCCATGTCTCTGGTGTGAACTCCTCTGCAGGAAATGATGCATACAGTGTATGCTGGGAAATGCTGATGTAGCTTTGTTTGTTTTCTTTAGGAAATAACAATAAGTGTTCCATTGACCTTGAATAGATGTTGTAGTCGCCAGATTTTTTGAATTTTTTTTTTTCTGGTGTGCTAACTAGTCAGATTAGTCGTGACACAGTGAAGAGTGGGAGGAGAACGAACTGTGTGGCACTGTGACTCATAATCTCCCTCTGAGCATTCTTTCTTACAGAGAGTCAGTATCTTTACTGAGCAAATGTTTTGACCTCAGAGGACTTTGCGGTAGAATTGTGTGTTTGGCAGTAAGTCATGATTGGGGTTCTTTAGAATTTCTGTATGTATTGTGAATCCTTGTCAACCAAACAGTAACAAGAGATGTCCTTTTTGAGAAAGTCTTTTCAGGTATCGTGTATATACCTGTTTTCCCTGGATCAGGTATTTATATAAAGGGCTGGATCAGGTATTTATGCTTAGCTGTAGAGAACACAAGAATTTTGAGGTAAGTTGAGATTATTTTCAGTACTAGATACTCACCAGTCTTCTGGCAAGAAAAACCCTGTCATTATAAAAATCAACAAAAGCATCGAGTGTTCCGCCAACCTGAAGATACTCTGGGGAACATGGCTGATATTGTTCAGCTTCCAAAGAATTTCATTCCTCCAAAGTAAGGAGTCTTCCATGGTCGGGCATTTATTTTCCTATGTATTTGACTGTATATTCTTTTGGACAGGGTTTTACATATTTGTGCGCCCTCATCACAAAGAGCAGTTCAAACGGATGTGTAAAGATTTGACAGGAATGGTCTGTGGCGAGGGAGAGAAGGAATTGCAACAGCAAGTGCAAGGTGAAGGGAGCCCTCTGAGTTTGGAGAGCTGGTGCACTAAAGGAGAAAACAGCCACGTACAAGGTTGGGAGTGAACATTTGTCTGAAGTTTAGAATCTTATTTATTATTATGATGGGTAGTGTCCAACAGCCTTTGCTGCGGGCTGTGGCCTCCCTGCACTAGGTGTGTAAAAGATGATCAAAGCCATATCAAAACTGAGTTTAAAAAAGTGTAAGATAGAAGACAATGTGAGATGGGGAAGTGCAAGGAAACATGAAGAAAATTGTCATGCCGTCTTCTTTAAACTGTTAACTGGGTTATGGGTGAAGGGAGCATTTTTGCATCTAAGTGGGGTGGGGGCAGGAGTGGATCAAGATCCACTGTGTCTAGGAAGCATTTGCCACAGAACTATTGCAATATAAAGGGTCCCCTTCAGTAATTATGTGTGTCAGTATCAGAAACTTCTGTTACCACGCAGTATGGCATAAAAAAATAGTCATGCAAATTGTTTTGTTGTTCTTATACAATGAGAACTTACTGCTGCTGATTGTGCTTTGCAGAGTCTGTGTATTGTGTTCTGCATTCTACTGTTTTCTATGCTGTCCTTTTGATAACCAGGTGCAGCCGTTTCTAAGGGTGAGGCCCCAGAGAAAATTCAGAGAAAGATTTCCTCCTTCTGCTTTAATGAGAAAAGCAAACTTGAATTGCCGATGACCAAAGTATCAAGAGAAACCAGTAACGTGAGAGCACCCACAGGCTCTGGAGCTGTGCCTATCTTTCCACTAGAGATGGAGCCAGAGTGTGGTAGGTATAGGTGAGATTTTGGTGCAATTCTCTAACGCTTGGGAATAAAGATAAGTTACAGAAATAAGAACTATACCCATGATCTATTAAATGACTTGTTCGTGCCGATATTTGCTCAGGTGCAATAATGATTAGTGCCGCTTGCTAAGTAGCATTGGTACTTTCTGCCACTTGCATATGTCCTCTCAAAGTACTTCATTGTCTTTATTGCAGTGATGTAATAGTTTCCTGAGAACTTACGAATTTTTCTCGACAACTTCCTTGTGAAGCAGGGATGTGACCTCAGTTTCTAAATGGGGATCTGAAGCACCGAAAGACTGAGTGAGATCATGTGAAAGAAATAATGTAACAAGGCCACATATTGCACTATTAACGTAGTTCAGAAAGCTCATGGCCATTATTTTCTGGACTGCACTGGAAACATGTATGCATGAGAATTTCACAGGTGAATACTGGAATTTAGTTATTTCCTCCCTCTCTTTCACTCTCTTCCTCTCTCCCTGCCCCTCTCTCTCTGTTCTAGGAAGATTCCAGTGCTCTAACTGCAAGTCTGAGGATGATGTGCCTTTTAAATGTCCATTATGTGACTTCACTTGCTGCAAAACATGCTGGGAGCAGTTCTTAAAGGTTATCTTGTTTACTGTTTTCAGTTTTTCCTGAAACTGCTGGTGATTTTGTGCTTTTCAGGAGAACCATGTGGACAGCCCTGGAAACAGAATTCCTTTGTTTACAGAGAGAACACCTAAATCCTGATGGAAGATTTAGCACTTGTTTCATTACTTTCCATGTTCTGTAATGTGATTGGAGGCAGACCTCTGCCTTATGCTGTCTTTGTTACACCTTTGCAGCATCTTCTGAGCTTCCTCCAAATGTTTTCCCATCTAGAGCTATGCAGGCAAGAAGCTGTGGAGTCAACTTGAAAAAAACATTAAAACCTTTTTTTCCTCCTACACCTGAACCTTTATTTTAGGGGCTTTTTTGTTGCTTAGTTTCATAATTTTCCCCATCTAAAAACCTACTCTAAAGCACTATCATGAGATGAGGCAAATTCATGCTGAAATATCTCCTGTTATCCTGTCCTGTGGTTTTCCTGGCTGAGTAAATTGGTGGTTGAAATTCTTTAGGTAAGAGGATGTAACTGATCCCATGGTGCATGTGTTTGGTAACATCTTACCCAACATTTGATTTGGCAGCCAGGTATTAATAATCTGTGACCCTGGGCAGGGAATTTTAATACAAGAGTTGAGTGGTTTTGGTTTCTAAACATTCATAGGTGATGAGGAAGGCTTCTAATCAATAGAGCTCAGGAACCTACCTGAAAACAGTACAGAAGGAAAAGAAATTTCTTCAACCTGTGAATCTATAAGCAAGTACAAAATATTCAGTCATTCCAAGTTCCAGAGAAAGATCTTTTTCTCAGGAAAAAGACACTGAATTATGTCAGTTAAGCATAGAAAAGAAACAGTATACTTACATCCAAATAAAATATAATGACCAAGACAGACTTGGTCCAAGAGGAATATAGAATAACGTCCAGAGTGATGTTCTCGGACATATATCTCCTAGAGAGAATTCAGAATAGCTGTTCAACTAATTTTCATCCTCAGTCTGCTATGACATATTTCTTTAAAAATGTTAAAATCCAAAAGTATTGGATTATAAGGAATGTATGTAAGAAAGTACAAGAACGCCAAAGGCAGGCACCTCATGGTTGCTGCAGATTGGGCGGTCAGACCAATTGCCTTGAATAGGCATTACCACCGAATACTCAGTTGTTCCTTTTATGCCCAAGTATAATGGGAATGAACATCTGACAGCATAGTCCACCTCAGAAGAGAGACTCTAGGAAAGTCATGACAAGAATATTACTGGCATGCATGTCTAATCTCTGCTGCTTGAGATTTGAGTTGGTTAGGGAACACAATGAGCTCCCAGGGGAGTTTTTCTGGTTAGGCAAACATCTGTTGTCCCACATGTAAATTAGCTCAGACCATAAATTTTTATCTTACAATGTCTGGGGAAAAACTCTCTCCTTTTGTGAGTAAGATGTAACTTGTAATTGTTGTTTCATAAGCTTAAGAATCCACAAAATTTGAGCTGTTGTATAGTGATCAATTGTGCTGCCCTGTTCTGTGGTTTTTGTCTTGAAATTGGTAATTCTGAGGTTTGGTTTTCTCCTTAGTCCCCAAGTTAATATGCATTTTCATAGCTCGTAGATAAAGCACAGAATTTGCTCAGCCTCATTGTTGTTTTTTTTTTAATCACTCCTTTTTCTGATTGCACATCTGTTAGACTGGGGATTAAAGTAGTCTGGTCTACTAGATTAGACTGTATTTCAGATTTGGGTACTTGAATGCATCCGGAGGAGGCCAACAAAGCTGGTTGCAGGGCTGGAAGGAATGTCCTGTGAGGAGCAGCTGAGGACTTTGGGTTAATCTGGTTTGGAGAAAGGAGGCTGAGGGGAAACCTCATTCCTCTCCACAGCTTCCTGAGGACGGGATGTGGAGAGGAAGGTGCTGATCTCTTCTCCCTGGTATTCAGTGGCAGGACACATGGGAGCAATTCAAAGCTGTGTCGGGGAGGTTCACACTAGATATTAGGAAACATTTCTTTACCGAGAGGGTGGTCAAACACTGGAACAGGCTTCCTAGAGAGGTTGTCAATGCCCTTAATAATATGCTTTAACTTTTGTTCAGCCCTGAAGTGGTCAGGCAGTTGGAGTAGATGGTCTTTGTAGGTCCCTTCCAACTAGAAGTATTCTTTCTGTTCTATTCAGATATCCAATACAAAGCCACATTTTAGAAAGTGAGTCATTCCCCCTGGGTCATTTGTTATTAATGACTTCCATATCTGCCACTTACTTGAATAATCTTGCTACTAGTTACAGTGAAACTTCATCCCACGTTGTATGAGGTGATGACAGGGGAAAGAAAATATGGGTGTTTTTCTTAACAAGGTGAATCAGAGCTTTGCTTTGTGGTAGCATACTACAGCCCCGTGAGGTGAATACAGTCTTATAATGTGTAAAGATCAGGAAAGACAGATACTGTTTGAAGCAAATAATCAGAATATAATAGCAGACATACTGAGTCAGGGTAAATGTCCATCCAGCCCAGCATTCTGTCTCTGACAGTGGCCAAAAAAGGATAGCTAGGAAAGGATAAAAGAACATGGCAGGCATAAGTGATGATTCTTGCAGGTAATCTCTCAGCCCCAACGCTATTTGCAGCACAAGAACTCCCTGAGCCAAAGGTTGCTTCTGTATATTAAGAAACTGCTGATGCATTTCCATCACATCATCCAATTCACTTTGAACGCAAATGAACTTGTCATGCATGTCCTATAGCAAGCACTTCCACACCTTAGCCAAACGCTACGTGAAGAACCATCTCTTTTTTGTTGTTGTCATTTTGAACCTGCTTCTTGCTAGTTCATTTTAATGCCCTGCTTGTTTAAAAAGGACAAACGGAAGATTTTTCCAGTTCTCAAGAACACACATCATGGATATCCTGTCCTTCTTAAGTGCACCTTTGGAGTCTTTCTACATATGCCAACAGTGTGATCCATTTGCCTCCTCCATAGACAACATACATCAAAGTCCTTATTTCTAAGAATGGGTTTTTTTCTTGCTCTGAACAACAAACTATTGGGTGTGGGGGATGTAAGAAGCAGCATCTCACCAGCTTTACTGTTCAAGCATCCCTGATATTCTGTAGTCTTTGTTATGGAGAATGTGAAACTACATGGTCTCATCACCTTTTCTTACCTTACTTATGGCATACCTAACTTACTTATGGCATACCTTTCTAGTGATGAATGGTTCTCAGTATACAGTAATGTTAGCTTGCTTATGATACAATTCAAGTGTAGTCTGGTTAATGAAAAGTCAAACATCTTGTAATTTGGGATATTACTTGAGGACTGATGGAGAGAGACACTTCTCCCAGTGATGACGCAAAACTGTTCTCTGCTAGTCATGCAGGTGAGAAGGAAGAACAGCTTGGTTGAGAGCAAAGGATTGCAAACAGGAGGGGAACTATCTCCTCCGCATTCCTACACGTGTGTTGGTTCATTGTATGGACAATTGACTCCGTTCATGGCAAGGGTTGTGTTTGCGATAGAAGTACCCTTACCAGCAGGAAATGAGCAACTGTGTGTGTTGTGTCTGAACTGTCATCAGATGGCATCGGGCTCTGTCACCACTGACTGGGCTGGATTTGAAAACTCATCTTTTTTAATTTGCTAACAAGTTACTCATTATGTTTCTTCAGCTGAAAAGCACTTTGGTGCATATTGTACTATGAGGAAATGACTAACAGCTTATCATTCAAAATGCAATGACTTGGGTTTTGCAAATTGTGATGTCTTTTTCCAATTTGTTATTTTACTGAAATAGCTTAGTGGGGGGGAGAGGTGGTGAATAACTTTGGAATATTTTGGAAACTTTTAGAGGAGCAGACAGAAATTCCTGCAGCTGGAGGAGTATTAGACAGATTAGTGCCAGTTGGGTGATTTTCAGTGTGTTAGGGGAAGCCATACAGAGGCTGTGCCAATATATGCTGGTTTTGGTTTTAGTTTTCTGTGCAGGGGTTTATTGCCACTTTTCAGTGTTCAAATGCATCATTTATTCATGCTCTTTTTGCAGGTATTCCAGAGAGACTGAGTTATTCTCATTTGGACTATCTGTAATATGGGCAAATAATATAAGATTTCACAATTATATATTACATTTAAAATTTTCAGAGCTCTTTGGCAAATCACTGTCTACTGGGAGGTAAAGTGAGTTTTCCTCTCCCCCTCCCTTTATGGTGTTTCAATTAATGTTTCTAGAATCAAAATACTAGTGCCCGAACCTATGTTGCGGTCTACATAGAATCATCTTTTGTTACAATGATTAACTTCCATATTGTAGGGAAGCCTGCACAGTGCCACTGACATAGGTAACCATCATTTTAGCCTTCTGAGCTGGCAATTTGCTGACAAAGATTAATTTTAAAAAAATTTTTTTACTATCTCCTTTTGAAATAAGCAGAGCATTTTAGTTTTACTAGTAATCTGCAAGATATAAAAAGAACAGTTGGGGTTCATCTGCAGGTCAAATGGCTAAAGACCAAATGGCTAAAGTAATTTAAGTTAAAAGATTAAAATTTAAGCTTGGTGAAGAAGCAAACTGAAACCTGGGTGGTGGAGAATTGGTTGCCTCGTACCCAGTTTTCTGCTGTTAACTGAGAGGGGTGTGTGGTGGTGTGAAGAAATACGTGTACTCGGTTCCCCTGCAAAACTCTTGGTCATGACCGCGTGTATCACCGATGTCCCGGTATGCCCAGGAGATCATTTCCTTCTCATCTGTGCAAGAGGAAGCAGGAGTTCAGGGAACCCTTCAGCCATCTTACAGGATTTTACTAATGACATCTCTACTGCACAACAGCTCTTGCAGCCTCTGTATTTCCTCGTTCCTGTATTTTAGTCTTCAGCTGTGTCATAGCTGTAATTAATAAGACAACTGCTGTAGAGTTTGTTGCTACTTCACTGGGAGGCTTTCTTTTTCCTCCTCCTATTACTGGCAGTTAAATAATTGACTGCATGGTAACACTGCATTTAAAAACAGTAGATAAGATATCTTGGGGACTGCCAAATGACTAGCATGGCTTATAGTTCATATTGGAAAATAACAAACTTGACAGAGAAATTTAATGTATTATTTATGTATTTTGTTCATTTATTTATACAGATGAAGAAGAAGTGCCCAGAGTGCCACAGTGATGTGAAGAAGCAGCGATTAATCCAAGTTTTCTTCTGGTCATAATCTCACTGACAGGGCAAGTACTTCCTGTCGGCAGAAAGAAATCGCTGCACTCTGGCTCTCAACCTGAACGGAAGCAGGATGAAGGATCATTTAAATATCTTTGATCCTTGGCTCTGGATTACGTGCTGTGCACCAACACGTATCGTTTCTTCCTACAAAGGTGATCAAGTCTGAAAGGTCTCTCCTTCACCACTGGCAGGAGACGAAGCAGAACGTTGTCCTCTGTTGGAACTAAGAAGGTTAATTTCTTTTTTAAATCCGCCTGTAAATTCTGCTGTGGCCACTCTTAGGCTGAAATTTTATATCCTGGAGGTGGCTGTCATTCATGGGTCCTTCAGGTAATACCAAATCCTGGGAAAACCCTAGCAGTAGTCCTACAGTGGGACTGAGCTGGCTAAATAAGGAGGCCAGACTACCAGTCCTCACTGCCCTGGTGTTCCTGGAAGAAGTGATTCACGTTCACTGTTTGGTGTTTGGCAGCAGCTCTGTCTCCGATAGAAGAAGCACAGAAGACAAGATGATACTGAAGGGATGATTTTTTTAAAAACAAATTCCAGTGGTTGAACAGTGAAACGCTCCTTTGTGTCTGCTCTGCACCCTGGAGCCTGGTTCATTCCATTGTACTGGGATTTTTGGAAATGTGCTCAATAAGGAGGCTTTATTTTCTGCTCAGTGCTGATATTTCCATTCTGTCTCTGTCATCTGATGTTTACTTTCCAAGAAGAAAAAGGACCTCATTGATTTTAAAAACTTAAAATAAATCAAGTTAGATGGGTTAAAAAAAAAAATTCCTTAGTACTTCCACTCTCTGTGAGTAGTGGACATACGTGGTTAACCTGAAAAATTGTATCAATTTTAAATCTTCAGTAGCTGCTGTAAATTAAACTATAAATGAAACCATTTTTGTCTTAATTGGGTTTTGTTTGATTTTTTTTTTTTTTTACACCAGATATAGAAACATTGGGTATTGAATCCCAATGGCTCTGGTAGGAGTAAATGGAGAGGTTTATACTGTGGGATTTTTGACACTTGAATATTTTGGTTGACAAAAATGAGCAAAGGATTGTATTCTCACTTGCTAATTTGTTTTGGGGTTGCTGTGATGACAGAGACACTTCATATAGCATATGTTTTCAGAATTTTCTGAAAAAATATATTCTTTAATAATTTTGGGGGTGTTTTTTTCTGCATCCTGTAGGTGGTTTTCATACCAATGGAATTTTGGAAAGTCTTTTGTTAATAATTGATAACTCAAAATTGAAAGGTGAGCTGCATTTTAACAAAAATTTCAAAGGTTCTTGTTTCTCCCGGTTATAGAATTCAAAACCGGCGTCACTTCAACTCTCATGGTTGCTGGGATATTGGTCCTCGCTGAGAAATTTATTTTTTCAGATTGGAATCCACTTTACATAGAAACAACTTAGTAGCAGGTGTGATACTGTGCCTCTCATGCATTAAAACGTCAAATAACGTGTGTGTGCAAGTCGGGGTTCACTGCGGTCAGGCTATCCGAAGAACGAGAAAAGCGGTGTTCTTCAATGGCAGTGAAACAGGAACTTTCCATACTTTGTTAACTAATAATTGGAAGTAATGAAGATTTACACAGGAATGAAGGTAATTTGGGGCTAGCATATATTGTGACATGTTTAAATCTGAATGCATTTTACCTTCTATCTATTCACATACCTATTCAGTGCACTACTGATAGTGGTTTAGATTCTGAAAACAAGAATAAATAATGCAGAGAAAGCCCTAGATATTGGAAATGTAAGCGGGGAAAAATGACAGAAAAATGTATGTATGCACGTATATACGTGTTGTGAAAATGAACAGGAAGAGATTTGGAGTGATGGGGTCAAGAAGGGCAGTAGTGTTAAACTCTTGTCCTTCCAAAGGACTCCGAGTTTTGTGGCACGGTGACTGCGTTGTGTTTAATGATGGAAGAGCTACATCTTGCCAGAAATGTGGAAGACAGCTTTGTTTCCCCAAAACAAGGCGACTCCATACCTGAAATGTACTTGATTTTATTTCTTGGTCAAGAGTTTTTTTGTTGAGGTTGCACAACAAGTTGTGCACAAGTTGTGCCCTGAGTGTTCTTGATCGTCATTCGTTCTCTTTTGCTTTTGTAACAAGTATAGCAGTAACTATTGCGTGACAGAAGTTTAAAAAAGAAAGAGAAAGAGAAAGAAAAAAAAAAAGCTGCTGCTCTCAGGGAAAGCGGATCAGGCCAATGCCGACGTTTTGATGTCGGCGGCTTTGGGGCAATCTCAATTCTCCGTGTGGGGCAAGGCTCGCAGCTGCTTCCGAGCAGGTCCTTGCGCCTGCTTTTGGATGCTCATTTTCAATTCCTGATGCGTTCTCTCGGCCTGGGCAAGCAGTGGAAGGGGAAGCCCAAGAGCTGAGCGAAGGCTGGGAGCAGCGAACGGTGAAAAGGTACGCGGGGGTAAGGTAGTGCAGAGCCTTGTCTACTCTGTGAAGGCCTCTCCCTGGGGAGACCTGCAGCTTACTGCTTATGCCACTGGAGGGAAACCACAGCACGGGACATGGGCTGTGAACATCTTCAGAGCGAGCGAAGTGATGCCTTTGTTTAGTTTGCATGATGGAAATTATCTGCTATAGGCTGCAAAAACTGCAGAAGGTATGTGTGACTTGCTGGGACAAACGTTATTACGCTCTTCCCCCCCTCCCCAACTAGAACAGTTTTCTAGCTGTGCTTTTTCCTTGGCGCTGGAGTTTTAGTTCTGGAGACTGTTCCTACTTGGGAACGCTCCGTTGTTAGTGAGACGGGGCAGAGGAACCATGTCAAAAGCATCTTGGTGCCTTCAAGAGATTCGAGCTTTCCTTTTGCTCGTCAGCAGTTAGATCGCGTTGCTGAAGAGGTTTACTGCCGCGTGCCTTCGCTAGCTGAACTCACCCTGACGAGCTCCGCAACACCTCAGTGTCCCCAGCGGTGCATCTGCTGTTTGCAGATGGCAGCGATTTGCGATCCGTCTGGTTCCGTGGCTGCTTTCTGGTGTAGCGGGGATTGCGCTGCAGCGGGACTGGGATCCTGGTTCCCTGCCATCCGCATCCCTGCAGCAGGACGGAGGGATGTTAATGTGTGCTGGTGGTGGGAGAGCATCCAGCCTGCAGGAGGTTGTCCTTGTCTGCAGCTTATCTGCTCATCACGTAGTTTCAATAATAAACAGAATTTAATGATTCTGTCATTCCTGACCTATCTTGGAGAGGCTTGCTGAAAAATTTAAAAAAAAAAAAAAAAAGGCAAGCTGCTGCAACCCTGACCAAATAGGCGTTTGTGTGGTATTGTCCTTCACCAGGTTTTTTGGTAAACCGAGAGGAACTCCTCTTGTGGGAGAAGACAGTTCTGAACTTGAGGGTAGGTCTCAAGGTCTCTGCCCATGCAGATCACTTGGCATCGCTAAATAGCAGCCCCGTTACCTGGTAGGAGTGTGCCTGTGCTGGGGCGTCCAGGCCAACCTTCCCTGGCTTCCAGCAGATGCCCAGCAGCCGTGTTATCGGACCCGCGATCGGACCTCTGCGCCCGTCCCATCCCCGGCTCCCCAGCCTCTGCCCAGCAACCGAGCGCCGCGCTGACCGCGCGTTCCCCGTGGCAGGTTGCTCAAGAATCGCCTCTCGCAAAGGACTGTGCCGCATGCATTTCCACTCCCCATCTTCCGAAGAAGAGTTCAGGGGCCTGTGTGTCATTGAATCCTTCATGACGTCGGTGCGGTCCTCCTAAATGTGTTTAGAGTGCCGCTTCCTCCCACCCCTGCCCTGGCAATAAATCTGCTTCCAATGAAACCTTGGAGAAGAGGGTCTCCAGGAACCAGCTGCTAGGATGTGCCCCAGATAGCGATCTCTTGTCATCTTGGAACTGGTTGAATTTACAAGAAGGACAGACAGTACATTATTTATAAAGACCAGAAAGTGAAAACAAGAATTGTTTCAGAAAAATCTGTGTTGCTATAAGCGGTTAGAGGAACTGATCCAAACTACCGAGCGCTCAGGGAGAGGGAAGCCTATCACGGACACTCCTTGCTTGTTTTGAGAAGCAAATGACACATGAGTTACAGATCATGAAGGAAGTAGATACTAATCTCTCTTTATTGCCCCTGCCTTGCAGTGCCATGACTATACCTGGAATATAGTCTCCGATTTGAGTGGTGTGTCATTGAAAAGACTTTTCCCATTTGGGAAAGAGACCAAAAATAACAAAGCAATTGTTTTGGCAGGAAAGAGATGAGCTGTGTCTTTGCGTGGAGCAGTGGCTATTGACGGAGGACAAGGAATTTCTTTGCTTTTCAGATTTTTTCCTGAATATTAGCGAGAAACCTGATTTTGCAAGAGTAGTTTCGAAAAGCGGTGCTGCTGGACACCCTGAAGCTCTCTGAAGCGTGAAATGATGCCCTGTGTGGGGAAGTGAAATCAGAGCCATGAGAATATGATGCTGAATTCCTTTTCTAAGCTACCTCCGCAGGTCAGAAAGTCAGCAGGGAGCCGAGTTGTTTTCCAGTGATCGGGCAGTGACCCCATAAACCTGTTCTGGGAGGTGGAAGAACAGACAGAAAAAGATTAATCGAAGGGCGTTGTTCTACCAGACTCTTACCTTCCTAAAAGGTAGAGGCTGCCTGGGGAAGCCCTTTCTCTCCCGTTGGCGTGATCTTTCACTCTCTAAATCTTAGTCTGACCAATTTTTGTCATTGCTAAATTCAGGACAAACTTAATTGACGCTACTACGTTGCGGGATGGCGGGGAGCTGCGTGCTTAGAGTTCCCCGGCGTGTCGCATCCGTCCCAGAGTCACCGCGAGCAGGATCCCTGGATCCGTGCCGCGCGGTGCCATCCAGGACGTGCCGCCGACGCTCGCTGCGGCGTCCTGGGGCTTCCGCCCTCTTAACAGGTGTCAGCGCTTGTTCTGAGCGGGCAGCACGGGAAGGGGCGTTCACGTGGTTTGGTGGTTTTCTGTCAATCGTGGCAGAATACTGAGGGAGACAGGGAAGAAACGAAGCCCGAATTGCTTTTGAGTAATCCTTTACGGGCATCGCAGTATGACTGTTTATCACTTCAACCGACTCACAAGTTTGCAAAAGGCTAGATGACCCGATTTCTCTTGCAGCTTCTTGGAAAAGTCTAGATGTGTCAGCCTGAAAACAGGCTAAAAAAACATGTGAAATCCACGGTAGGAAAAGTGAGATCAGCTTTCTGCCTACCAGGAAAGGAAACGCGCTGCTCTTGCACCGGGGCTGCTCAGGAATGCCGGGGCAGGGTGAGCCTCGGCCAAAAGAGGGCCCGCGTACTCGCCGGCCAGGTAGGCCGCAGCGCGGGGCTTCGCGCTTGGTTCAAGCTAGCGGCGAGTTTCACCTGAAAAAAAAAAAAATTATCCTCAAGAGGATGTGCCTGGGTCCCAGAGGAAGCCCCAGGGGAGTGCTGGGAGATTAATCGATACGTTTAATTACTGAGGTGATGCATACTGATGAAGCAAACCAAAGCCCCAGTACACCTTGGCTCGGGGATGATGTCGAAAGTCGTTACAAATCGTCAGGATTGCTCTGGGGAGCCACAAGTGACCGAGATACACCAGCGGTGGAATTCAGATCCGCTTTAGAGGGGCCCGTGAAAATCAGCCCAGCGCCTGCCCCGTGTAGGGCGCAAATAAACGCGGCCCAGGCCATGCCCGCCACTTATTCCACAGCGCTCTGGGACCGAAGCATTGAGCCCCTGTGGTTCCAGCTGGACTCGGGGGGGTTCTTTAACCGTGCCAGAGAGAAGCTGATCTTTCCAGAAGGAGCTTTGGATTCCTTCTGACCAGCGGGGTTGACTTCTCCTTCTGGGTAGCAGAAAACTGGGGTTGAGTTGCTTTGCTTGTGGAGTGGGTGTTTAGCTCTTGTAGGTTTGCTCTTTAACAGCATTAAGAATAAAATCCAGGAGATTTAGCACCCGGGGCAGGCGAGCGGATCCGGTGGCCGACAGCCGGAGGCTCGTTCTGGTGCGGCGGAAGGGAAGCGCTCAGACCTGAATTCTCTGTAACAACGTGCAAAGCGATTTGGCTGCTGGCTCCTGAGCAGAAAACCCTCCGTGTCCTCTCACCCCCTCCCTGCGGCTCCTTTACGCTCCCAGGGATTTTGCATTTGCTTTTGGAGCGCGCGATCCGGTTTTGACGCTGCGGGGATGCCTGTTGAGGGTCTCTGCGAGAACGAGCCGCCGCCTGCTCCTCGGGGGCTGCTGGGGCTGAGGGGAGGCTCTTGGGGACCGGCTCCCCGCTCCCCCCGCCCCGACCGCAGCTGCCCGCGCTCCTGCTCCGGGCGCAGCACGCGTCGCCCTTCAGGGCACCCTCTGGACAGCGGCCGCGTATAAAGAAGGTGCTCGCGCCTGGGCTGTATACGCGGGATAATATTAATGTAAAAGATGCGACTACACATTGGAATACTCAAGCATTGGAACAGGCTGCCCAGAGAGGTGGGGGAGTCCCCATCCCTGGAAGTGCTCAAAAAACAGGTAGATGTGGCACTTCGGGATATGGTTTAGTCTGGTCTACCCTTGATTGGTTTAGGTGGGCTTGGTAGTGTAGGTTAATGGTTGGACTGGATGATCTTAAAGGTCTTTTCCAACCTAGACGATTCTATGATTCTATACACGCGGAGGGAACAAGTGTGACCAGAGTATTTGGGAACACTGCGTGGTGAGAGATGAGGACGTAAGGAGCCCGGTTCTTGCGAAGGAGGAAGATCCTTGTGTAGGATCGCGGTTCAGAGCCGCAGCACGGTCATATGTATAAACTCTAAAAAAAAAAATGTAAAGAACGCCGCTCCTTGTGGTGCTGGGCCTCCCAACGCAAAATAGAGCACAAAATTTTCCAAACTACGTTTTTCTGTGATTCTGTATTTGGTGTTTGATACTCGTAACTGCTCAGTGGCCTGAGCTACCCGGTAGAGCAGAGAACATACACGGGAGCGGGAGATGCTTGGGAAAAAGGAGAAACCTATTTAGAGGATGTTGGGCTGGCTTATAAAACCAGCCTGTATTCTCTTCCTCAGAGGTCTTCAGAGCAGACGGCAACGCCTGACCCGAGACCAGCGAGGCTATAAACAGCAGTTCACAGAAAATGACTTGTGGGAGGATGTTTTAGACCCTTCAGCGTCTCCCCATGGCGATGCTGGAGAAGTCGTGCATGTTAAGCAAGCGTGCTCACAGACCGGCTACTGTTTTCAGACTGCTCTCTCGTGTGCTTTTGTCCAGAGCAAGCAAGGCTTTGCCATCTGATGGTTGTTATCCCTGCTTTATCTCGAGAGCCGGTGCGGGGGGGATGCTCTGCTGCTACAAAACCTGCTGACTGGGTTTTTAGCTAGTCACAAGCGTGCCGTTCAACCTGCCCAGCCGCGGGTGGCAGAGCCCTGCCCGAGGCAAAGGGGTGGCTGGGCACCCCGGGAGCCGCGGGCTGTGCCGGTGGGAGAAGCCACGAGGAATTTGTGACCCAGGAACCGGTGGGGTTTGTGTGACGGGCAGCGGCAGCAGCCCAGCGTGCAGCTCACAGCAGGAAAAGGGCAATTTTCACAGGTGAAGATGCCAGACTGTGATATTAGGGGGGTGTAGTACAGAAATCATCAGATTTCCCAGCTGAGTGCTCTGCGTGCTAGTATGTGACTTGTATGGAGGTGTGCTTTCTCCTCTTCCATCGACTGGACAGTTTAAAACCAAGAAAAAAGCTTAACTTCTTTCTCAGCTAGCTATTTGGAATGGGTTGCAGCTTTCCCCTTCTTCTCTGCCTTGTGGCACCACTCCTGGTAGCAGAGACTGGGAGGAAATGAAAAGGCAGGTTTTCAGGTACAGAGCGCGCTGCGCTCTTCACGGGCTCGGCAAGCAGCTCTCCTGCTTTTACACCGAGAAGTGAGTAAACTCTCTGCTTTTCCTCCTGCCCCCTGTGCTTGGGGTGCAGGGCAGCTGGAGCAGAGGGACGGCGAGCTCTCTGGCGTGTGCCTTCCTAGCACGTAAAGCACTTTGCAGGGGTGCCCTTGGATTTCCTTGCCTTCAGAGGGAACCTGGTGAGACGGGGCAGAAGGACAAAGTGCACGAGTCGGATGTATTTAGGCAGGGGCAGTGCAGAGTGAGCAGGCGCCGGTAAGGCTGAGTTCGGTTTCCACTGAAATCCTTGGCGTCCGAGATTTATGGTGAAGTGTCACCTGTAAGGTATTTAAATGCCAACCTCCTCAGATGCTGGATGCTGTTATCCCACAAAAGGTAACTCCAAGTGTTTTAGTGTTACAGTCGGCGTTCGAATGTCATCCTCAGCGCTCCTGGAAGGAGAAAGCTGAAGCTCTGAGCCAGCTTCAGGAGCGCGTTGCCTAACCCCTAAAAAAATCTGGGCTGTTGGAGCGGGGTCGGTGCCCCCGCGGCGTGCGGGGGGCAGGACGGGGTCTCGCACCGGAGCCCCGGGGCTGAGCAGGGGGCTTGCTCGCGTTCCCAGCAGGAACAGCCGCTGCCTACCTGGGCTGCCTTTGGGGGCGAACCGTGCCCCCCACCAGCGAGACAAACGCTGTTACTGGGAAGTGAGAAACATTTACAGCCAAGGAACAGAGCGCTCGCGGGGGAATTTCCCTGCCTTTCCCCAGCCTGAAAAAAAAAAAAAAAAACAACCCAAACCCCTCAACATAGCATTGTAAAGCTTGCCTCCGCGCAGGTAAAGGCACGGGGTTGCTCCCAGCGCTCCGCTTTTTGTAGAAAGGGGAGCGAAAGCGGCGGGCGAGCTCCGGGCTGCGGGGATGGCCAGGGAGCCGCGGCGGTGCCCGGGGGTGCGGGGCTGCGGGGGCCGGGCGGGCCGGGGTGCTGGGCCGCTTGCGCAAGAGGGTCTTTCCCACGGCTGGGCTATAAAGGTGCTGCCTGCCGAGGGGAGCGGCACGGCGCGGTGCGGTGAGGGCTGGGGATGCGGGGCGGGGAGCTGCTCCCGCGGGATGGGGAGGGATGGGATGGATGGGGAGGGATGGGATGAGGAGGGGAGGGAGGCCTCGGCTGCCTCTGCTCCCTCCTTGGCCGCAGCCGCCGCTGCGGGTCCCGCCCGCTCCCGGGCGCGGGGTGACTTTCCCCCTCGGAGCGCTTACGCGTGTCGGGGCGATGAGCGCATCGGGAGCGCGGTCGCAGCCTTCCACCAGTGAGCCACCGCGGTGCGAGGCTGCTTCCGAGCCGGCATCTCCCCCGGAGGAAGGGCTGTTTGAAAAGCAGACGAGAAAAAGCCTCTCCTAACAGCCCTTGCCCGTCTCTCTCCCTTTCTGCTTTAAAGCTGGACGGCTGGATCGGCACTGCTGCTACAGAGAGGAGCCCCAACGCAGCCCCTGTCCCCGGAGCCAGATTCAGCCCCCGAGGAACCCTCTCTGCCTCCCCAGGTTTCTGATCACGGCACTCGGAAGCCCTCGGTGCTATGCTCTCCTGCCACGTGCCGAATTTAAGGCATCCAGCCAAGGTAACGTACTGTTTGCGCTTAAGGTTTGGCACACGTGCTTTGAAAAGGGAGGATGAACCAGACTCCGGGATTCTCTGGTTCTGTATCAAATATCTGGGTTTCTAAAAAAGTTTCGAGTTCCTGAGGAGCATGCTTGTGTTTGCTAGCCTGGAAAACTTCCCTTCTGCTTCTAGAGCTGCAAAGTTTTTATACCAAGTGGTGGGGAATCGACTGGGGTGGGAAGCGGAGGAGGATGTGCTGGAGCCGCTTTTAGCGCTGAAAGAGGGGAACGGGGTTGTGAAGGCACCACAAAACGGGTTTGGGAAGGATGCTCTGTCAGCCGGGGTGGCAGGGGGAGGGCGATGGGGAGGCAGGCGGGGGGCAGCGGCGGGTCCCCAGTCCCACCGTCGCTTTGCCGCAGGGGAGCGCGTGAGGTGGGAGAATGATTTCTTGCATCTACAACGGTAATGAATTCTGTTAACGCCGCAGCCGCGTTTGCTGCTTCTGCCCCTGCGGGAGGATGAGCTAAGGGGTCTTTGCGCTCTCTTTGCTGTAGTGGATGTTTGCCCCTCTCCTCCTTTTCCTGGCTGAGCTCGGCTCCGGCGCCCAACCCACTTACCAATGGAAAGATGCTGTGACGAACGAGAAGCTCACGTGCCAGCAGTGCCCGCCGGGGACCTTCGTGGCACAGCACTGCACCAGGGACAGGCAGACAGTGTGCGAACCCTGCCCGGATTTACACTACACGCAGTACTGGAACTACCTGGAGAAGTGCCGCTACTGTAACGTCATCTGCGAGGAGAAGCAGGTGGAGGTGCAGCAGTGCAATTCCACCCACAACCGCGTCTGTCAGTGCCAGGCGGGCTACTACTCAGAGATGGAGTTCTGCATCAGGCACTCCGAGTGTCCGCCGGGCTCTGGCGTAGAGAAACTGGGTGAGTACCCTCAGGCGGCTGCGGCAGCAGCGGTGCGTGTGCTTGCGAGGCTCTTGTCATCCCAAAATCTCTGCTGGAACTAAAAATCAAGGAGAAAGCAGCCAATGATTGCCCATAGCCTGACTCTTTTTACTTACCAGCGCAGTGCTGTCCTCGCCGCCGCGTGAAACCGCTCCTGGTCTCTTTTCCAAACAGTGATTTATTTGGTTCCACACACACACACAAACACACGCTTTCACTTTGAAAGCCTTTGAAATCCCCCAGCGCCACGCTGAGACGGGTCGCGGCAGTCCCGGCTGCCTGCTCCACCTGCCGCAGCGGGCAGAGCCGGGCCGTGATTCACCTGTCCGCCGCAGGTGGAAAGGTCCGAGCGGCTCCTGCTCCTCCCTCAGCTCCCTTCTTCTCGCAGGCAGGAAGCCAGGGCATGGGGAATGCTAATTATCTGGCCTGAAAAAAGGGTTGCCAATGATGCAAGGGCAGGGCTGGTGAATGTGTGTAGCTCTGGGGCTGGATTTTGTGGTTTTTGTTGAGCAATCTGGAGAGGCTGTATTCAAAACATGAAACGGATATGTGGATAGGTTCCAAAACCATAAAATCAGCCTTGTTTCGATTCACGAGTCTGAGACTCCATCCCCTGGTGAGATGTAAGTCACGAGAAGTTTTAGGGAGTGTATTTTTCTGTTGTTTCCCCAGCACAAATTTGCCCTGTCCCTTAGTTACCCCCATTTGAATGTGTGCACGCTGCCTAAAAACACAAGTTGCTTATGAGCGGGTTTCCCCTCTCGCTCCCCGCTGAATTACAGAGGACGGGGCTCTGTCTGGAAACCACAGCTGGATACAATAAACCAGCACAGGCAGCATCAGCAAACCCAGCGTTATTTTGCTTCATGCTTTGAAGTGTGGTTGTTTTTGAAGTCCTTCCATGCCCGGCACAGAAGAGCTCCAGGCTCCCCCGGCCAGAGGAGAAATACCTGTTCTCTTCAGCCGATGTTTATGGTTGAGGCTCGGGGTTTAATTTTTCTATGGGACGCGACTGTTTCAAAATGCAGTAATGCAGCAAAAGGTGAACTAGGTCTCCGAGCAATGTGGGGAAGCCCTTTGAAATTAAACATCAGATTTGGCTGGAGGGTTGGCTGTAGGCTGAGCCACGTGAGCAAGCTGGGGAATTTGGAGAAGTCAATTTTTTGTTATCATTATTATTATTTATTTACAAATGGCTTCTTGTGTGTGGGGAACGATGGCAGCCCAGCCCCAACGTCTGAACCCCGCAGCAGGGACCGAGCATCCAGCGTGGCTGGGCAGAGCCCCGGGGCTGCGGGTGCTTGTGTCTGGACGGGGACGACGGGGACCCTCCGACTGCGGAGCGGTGGCCGCGGGGCTGCGGGCTGACCTCGCTGGCTTTCGGGTTGGGCGGGAGCTTCCATCCATGTGCGGTTCCTCTGGGGACGTGGGCTTTTGGTGGATTTCCCATTTGCAAATAGTGATTCGGGTGTTTGGGTCATTGTTGGAGCTGGCTGGGACTTCTGGCAAAGCCAAAGCGATGGCCTGAAGTGGGTTGCAACGAGGCAGAAACCTTGTTCTTAACTAGATATATGAAGAGGAGATGCAAAGGGCTGTGAAATTTGCTGCCATCAGGGCCGTTCCTCCTTCTCCCAAGGAATGTGCAAGACGCCCTGGTGCAATCTCCCTCACGTGGCACCGTCCCTGTGAAACAGCGGCGGGTCCGGCCCGGAGCCGGGGTGGGAAACGGCAGAGCAGCAGAAGCGGGCAGAGCTTTCACCTTCTCAGCCACTTTTACTTTCACTTGGCCAGGAGCCTCCTGACTCTGCTGTGAATCAAAGGGCTGGTTTGGCACTCGGCTCACCCAGCGTCTCCTGGTACCTCGTACCCAGGAGGTGTCCCTTTTTGTAGCACATGAGATCTCTTGTGTCTGGAGGCCGGTGACGATTTGCCAGCGCGCGTTGAACGCTTTGGTTTGGGGAAATGACTGGGCAAGGCGTTGCTGTTTGCCCTACAAGTGGATGCTTCCCAGGGGAGTTGCAAGCAGCGATCACTTCCAAAACACGGCCCTCGTGCTCGAATGGTGTCTGGCACTCTTTGCTCTGCCGGCATCGTCCCCAGCTCCTGCCCCTGCTCCCTTGCCAGCCTGTCGCCCCGGGCTGACGGTCCCCTTGCCTCCCCGTGCGCAGGTACGCCCTTCGAGAACACCCGGTGCCGCGACTGCCCCCGCGGCTTCTTCTCGTCCTCCAGCTCCAGCACCAAGCCGTGCCAGCCGCACCAGGACTGCGAGCGGCAGGGGAAGGTGACCAACGTGCAGGGCAACCAGTACCACGACACCCTCTGCACCTCCTGCAGATGGGGGAGAAGCAACAGCACGCAGGGACCAGGTGAGCCGCAGCTCTGCGGGCAGAGCGGGGGATGCCGGGACCACCATGCTGCCAGGGCGAGAGCGAACTTCCTGGCGACTTTTTCCTACGTAGATGCAAAATGAGGTGAAATGGCTCGTAAAAGTATGGAGTGATCTGTAATTAATGATAATTATGGATAAAATAAGTCTACCCTTAATTGGCTTAGAGTAGACTTGGTGGTGTAGGTTAATGGTTGGACTGGATGATCTTAAAGGTCTTTTCCAACCTAAACGATTCTGTGATTCTATGATTCTATATAGTCTGTCTGCCTTCCTCCCCCTCCAGGGTCAGTGCTGGGGGGCAAGGGCAGGGTGCGGGGCTTAAGCGACGGCCACTGCTCAGCCAAAGCCTGTGCAGGCTCCTTGCTCAGCGAGAGCAAAGAGCTGGCGGTGAAATCCTGCCGGTTCTTACCGGGGGCTGGGCTAACCGGCGATGCCGGGCCATGAGGACCTTTTTGGCAGCCGTTTGGCTGTAGCTGGTAGCTCGCAGTGATAACCGATGGCTGGCGGTCATGTAAGCAGAGAGGTGTGAAGGGCTGAGCCTCCTGCGCTCGCTCCTCCCGGGCTTTCAGCCTGGTTTCCAGGAAGCTTTTATTGCAGCCGCAACCTTGTCTCGTGCAGGTTGAATGGAGCAGAGTCCAAGGTACGTCGGAGCCGAGCGTAGGGTGGATTTTGACCTGTCAGGTGAACAGGTAGACACGTGGTGTCAACTGTGTCACCGTGATAGTGCAAATGTAGTGCTGAGCCTCGGAGGAGGCCGAAGGTCGGGCAGGAGCCGCCAACGGGCATGGATCATAGAAGCATAGAATACCAGGTTGGAAGGGACCCCGAGGATCATCTGGTCCAACCTTTCTAGGCAAAAGCACAGGGCAAAGGCGCGGGGGAGAGCAGGGGGCTGGCTGTGGGGGTGCTTTGGAACACGCACCCCAACAAGCTAGGGGATGAGAAAGGGACTGAAAACCATCTCAAGGGTGCGACGTCAGTCAGGGTAGACCCGCTCTACCCTGAGCATCTGGCCAAGATACACAGGAGAGAAATTCAACGCGACTGATCTGGGTGCCAGTGAACCTGCACCCTTGGACTTAAAAAAAAAAAAAAAAAAAAAAAATCAATCATAAAGCTATAGAACAGCCCAGGCTAGAAGGGACTTTGAAAGTTCATCAGCCCAACCTTTCGTAGGAAAGGGAGCCTGGATGAGATTATCCAGCACCCTGTCCAGCCACATCCTGAAAACCTCCAGCGACGGGGACTCCGCTGCGTCCCTGGGGAGGTTGTCCCAGTGATTGACTCTTCTCACTGTAAAAAAATTATGATTTCCATCAAGATGAAGCTTGAGCTTCAATAAGAGCTTCTCCCTCGTGGTGGCACAGCGAGGAGGCTGTTCCCCCCAGCAGCATGCCAGAGGAGCTCTTGCCTTCCCATCCTCTCCCAGCCCAGCCAACGCGGGGCATTCCTCCTTAGGAAGCCTGACTCACGCCACGAGATCCTGGCGTGATCCCGCCGGAGAGAGGAGAAAGCTCTGTCATCAGCGGGATGCGGTCCCGGGGAGGCGGGGGGCAGTCAGGTGAGAGCGGCGTCAGCAGCACGTGCGTTAGGCAACGGTGCCGGGGGCTGGATTGGCCTTTCGGCTATTTATAGAGAGGAGGCCTGTGAGCAATGGGAGCCCAGGGGTATTTTTAACTCCGGTTCGTCATGATTTCACTCGGGAGGTGTGTGGGCACCTGCCCTCCTCCCTGCTGCAAGGGCGATTGCCGGAGCAGTTCTGTGTGAACCCTTTGTTTGCAGGAGAGGCAGAGTCTGGGCAAGGGAGCCCAACCCACCCACTATAGCCAGTGAAACCGCTCCCAATTTACGATGGCACAAACCTGGGCTTGACTGAGTAATCATTTGGCCTTGATCTCTTGAAAATTCTTTGTGATTTCATTCCTTACGCTGGACGCATTCCGGCAGCGCTTTAAGCAGCTGGGACCGGGTCTGCGCAAAAGCCCTGGTCTGGGCTGCACCTGGGGCTTGTCCTGTCCCAAGATGTAAAAATCTCCATAGGAAAATAGAAACTTTCAGGAAAAATAACATGGGTAAATACTTACTGCAATTATTTCCGGTTTTCTGGAGTTTCCCTCTTCCCCTACTGCCTGGCAGGGAGGATCATGGAAAAGGTATATTTACTTTTTTCAAAATTACAGGAACTTCTACACTTTGTTTTCTAACTGCCCCGTATAGGATGGGCTGCTGCCGGGAAATCCAGCCTGTGGCAAGGGCTGGACCCAGCCTTCCCAGGCAGCTGGCTGGCAGAGACGGGCATTGGCCAGTTCACGATGCTGTATTTGGTGCTTTCCTCCTTCTTCTTCCTTCCTTTTCCACTTGCAAAATGCTTATCCTGAGCCGCTTGTTCCACTGCACGCCTGCCAGCAGCGTGAGCCGGCTGCTCTCCCTCTTCCCCCTTGACTGGGGCGCAGGACGAGCCGGCCGCAAGCCAGGTGCTGCTGCATCCTCGGGCAGGGACTCGCGCTCTGCCTGGGCACCTGCGCGCGTGGGCAGAGCCGGGCAGGTTCTCCCCAACTCGCGTTCATGGATGTACGTGGCCGTGCCAGCTAAAATTACCCTCCCGAATCTGGAAGATGGGTTGAGAGAGGGGGGTTTCCCAGCTGGGCTCGCTGGGCTGGGACCCCTGGTCTGAGCCGTGGCTGGAGAGCAGTGCCCAGGTGAGGACAATGTCGTAGAAGCACAGAACGCTTTGGGTGGGAAGGGACCTTTAGAGCCCACCCAGCCCAGCCCCTGCAGTGCCAGGGACAGCTTTAACCAGCCCAGGGTGCTCAGAGCCCCGTCCAACCTGGCCTGGGATGTTCCCAGGGATGGGGCATCTCCCACCTCTCTGGGCAGATGTCCCACGGGGCGGCTTGGTAGGGCTGTGACCTGCTCTCCTGATGTCCACGGTCACCTTCCCTTTAACCTCCAGGCGATTTTTCTCCCACCAGCTCTAGGAGACGACGACTGTGAGCAAGCCATGATAGACTTTGTGGCGTACCAGAACATCCCCGTCAGAAAGCTGAAGCGCCTGCAGCAAATCTTGGAGCGCTCGCCTAGGAAGCAGGCGCTGGGGACCAGGGCAGCCGTCCAGGAGAAGTTCAGGGCTTTCCTCATCCAGCTGAAAGAGGGGCACTACGAGGTCACCAAGGAGCTGCTGGACGCGCTGCGAGCTGCCAAGCTGCACTCCATCGAGGAGAAGGTCCGCGAGCGCTTCCTCCTGTACTGAGAACACGAACTGAACTTTTCGGGTGGTTTTTGTTTTGCTTTTTTTTTTTTTTTCGCTCTTTTTTTTTCCCCTCCTTCTGTGGCTTCATTAATTTATTAATCTTTCCAAACCTAACGCGCAATGCAGCGTAGAGATGAGCGACGGGTCAGAGTTGAAGCGTGCTGCGGCAGCCGCGGTGGGTCCTGCTCCGCGTGTGGCTGTATCGCTGCCTCCGGGATGGGATCCTGTGAGCAGCAGCATCCCTGCGCCGGCGGCCAGGGCAGCTCCCTGCATGCTGGACGCTGATTTTCCAGCACTCAGCAAGGGTCAATATTTTACCAGAAAAGAAATATTTGGCCAGGGTCATTCTTTTCTGGGGAAGAATGCAGCTCTGCCTTTTTAGGTACTGTCTGGCTTTGCTTTAAACTGTGTGGTTTTGGTTTTGTTGGGGTGGTTTTTTTAGTTATTTAACAGTATTTCTCACAGATGATTCACTTGCGTTTCGTTTGTCATGCTTTGTTTTGAGAGAGGAGTTTTCCACTGAGACACACATTGGATGTAGGATGCCTCTGAAGTCTCTGGTACAGCCAGTTTTTAAATTTATTTCTAAACTACTTGTTTTTATACCATGTGTGAGAGATGTTTTCTAAAGAAAGAAACCAAAGAAGTTATTTTATTATACAATTCTTGGTCACCAGAGTCCTTTCCTAGTCTCATTTGGAGGAGAGAGGTGGTGTTGCGAGTCCCAGACCATCATCTTCTGACTCCGCTTACCCCTGCCCGCTTTTTGCACGTGCTTCCCCCCATGATCACACAGCATCAGCCACCCACATGACACAGCAGCCCACAGAAACCAGCCCCCGTGAGCCACGGCGAGGCCGCGCGTGAGCAGGATGTAACCTCTCGGCGCTGGGATTTGCCGCCCGGTGCGGCCGGGGCGAAGCTCACATCTCTTGGCTCAACCCAACCGTGTCACCCTGAGCTCTGTCCCTAGATCCGGCCGGACGCGTGGCGAGTGAAGAGGTGCTTAGTTGGCCAAGAGCCGTGCCTTGGGGCACTTGTGCTGACTGCGGGCGGGTTTTTTTTAAGCCTTGCAGATGTCACTTAGGGAAGTCAACAAGGGTGACCCTCTCAGGCATTTTCCAGCCTGTAGCAATGATGACACAGAGCCTACATCTTCTGCCTTGAATGAGTTTGGCTTTTTTTTATAGCTCTTTTTTAGCTGAGTAGTTGCCAGGAATAGTTTGTGGTTAAAAAGAGGAATATTTTCCCCCAGCTGCCAAAAGCACTCTGAAACATGTGCTATGTAGAAGTGCCCCCACGCTTCCCTCATGTGAGGAAGGCTGACATAACCGAGTACAAGAGGGGATTTTAACCTCCCCTTGCTGCCCACAGACGTGTCCCGGGCTCTTCCTGCTGCAATGACAAGTTGTTCATGCGTGGCAGGCTGGATGAACAGGGCTGATGCTGCGGGCAGCGCTTGCCTTTTCGCTGCTCCTCGCTGCTCCAGAGCTCCGGAGTCCCGGCGTGGCTGCTCGCACCGGCCTGGCTCTGCAGGCTTGCAGCCGGGGAACCCCAGACTTGCAGCTGTCTCGCCCCGGCTTTGGGCTCTGGGGATGGAGCAGTTCAGTGATCCTGACATTGCCCTGGGTCAGTTCAGCCAGGGACAAAGCGAAGCAAACGGCTGAAAAGCAGCAGAGGGGACGCCTCACTCGCACCTCTGCCTTGAGCCAGGACTGATCCTGGCAATCCCCTTGCAGCTTTGTCAAGCCTGGCCTTCAAATCCTACAGCGGAGGCTGCCCAAGGGGCCGTAACTCCCCTTTCCAGTGCTCTGTTATCACCACGTCTAACCTCTGCCCTGCTGCGTGTCTTTATTCCAGCGGGCTTCAGCTCAGTCCCCAGGCGTGACTTGCTCCGAGTCCCTTGGCAGCAGCGAAGTGCCGGCGGCACGGTCCAAGAGCAGCTGGGGCAGGAGACGAGGAGGGTTTCCGCCGGAGCGCTCTGCGAAGCAAAGCACTGCTGCAGCACGGTGCTTTTCTCCGAGGCAGAGTGCAAGGCAGGACACCCAGCGCGGATGGGTTGAAGGCCGCGGCGCCTCGAGGGATTCCCGTCCGGCTGCACTGCAGTTAGTCCCGACTCAGCGCTAAGGATTCGGTGTCCTTGGTCTGAAGGAGAACAGGAACAGAGGGTTGTTAGCGTAGGAACTGCGTCCCATTCTTTGTCCACACCATCCTGCCGTCTTGAAATACATGTTTACTGTGAGAGTCAGGGGGGAGGGAAGAAAAATGAGAGTATTATTGGCAAGGAACTGATAGTCATTGTCTTGGATGCTGGTTTAGTTGGGTGATCTTTTCGGAGACAAAGGTGCCTTTCCTGTGTATTTTCTGTGATAAAAAGACCTCAGTCCTGAGATGGAAGGGCCCATGGGGCACTGGGGCTGAGCTCGGGGTGTCCGGACGCCTCGTGTTGTCCTTGGAGCTTGTTGCCCTTCTCACCAGCAAGGCAAAATCTGGGGTGCGGGCTGGCGGCTCCCATCAGCTGCACAGCGAGCCAGGAGGCAGCCAGCCCCGGGCCCGGGCTCCCGGCCACGCTGTGGCCACTCACCGGCGGCTTCTCACGGCTGCGACCTGGCTGGGGGCTCCGTGGGAGCCCAGGGCCCGCCAGGCGCCGGCCGCGGGTAAAGCAGAGCGGTGCAGCCGCGCTCAGCCCTGCGCTCGCCGCCACACGGCAACGCGCCGCGCGATGCCAGAGCCCGGCGGCCGACAAATGCAGCCTGGGCAGCGATGCCCCGCTTCTCCCGGCACACGTCCTCCCAGCTGGGCTTGCCCTGGCCTGGAGAAGAGCCCAGGAAATCTCTTTCCCGCTGAACGCCAGCGCAGAGGAAAGTTAGTTTGAGGGGTGTTGGGTTTGGGGGGGTTTTTTTCAGTTTTGCAGTTTTTATTTGACATTGTGAGTGCTCTGTCCCATCTGGACATCAGTCTGCACAGACCCTTTGTCCATTCAGATAAAGCAAAAGGCAGCAGCTGCTTTTGTAGGCTTAGCACTGAATCGTTTAGGTCGGAAAAGCCCTTTAAGATCATCCAGTCCAACCGTTAACCCACTTGCTCCCACGCAGAGCTTTGCAAGAGTTTAGGTCCCACCGCTGTGGCTCCGAGGGGTCAAACGTCCCCCGGGGAGGTGGTGCGAGGATGAGGAGAGCGGCCCGAGTCCTGCCCGTCATCCTGGGGAGCAACGCCTTGCCGAGCCCCCGGCGCCCTCCCAGCGCCGAGCGCGGCTCGGCCATGTCCGACCCCTCCTTGGAGAGGAGACGACGGGCGCTTGGCAGCCGTGTGCCACGCCGGGCCGCGGCGGGGGCTCGGCTCACCGGAGCAGGAGACGAGCTCTGCCCTGCCAGGCTGCTCCAGCCGTCGGCCAGCGCAACCGGGACCGAGGGGCCGGGGAAGCCCTGTGCCATCCGGCAGCTCGCCAGCTCGGCGCTACCGGCGTGACTTGCTCTTCCAGGATGTCTCATGAGCCCCCACCTGCTGTTATCTCGCTCTGCCCGGGCGGTTGTGACCTGGCGGCGGCTCAGCGTGCGTTTGGGTGTTGTTGGTGTCTTGCGACCCGGCGCAGGCTGGGGAGTCCCTGTGGGAGCTTTCCAAGCAGGCAACGTTTCGGGCAGCGGTGCCGCTTGCGGGCTGTTCACGGGCAGCGCTAGACCTCTCCCCAGGTCTCCCCGCTGCGTGATCCACAGTCGTCCCCCGACCCAGGTCCCCCCACGCCGGCTGAGTCGCAATTTTTGCCCAGCAAAGTTTTGCAATTTTTGCCCAGCGAAGTTTTGCCTCGCGTGGGCTGGCGGATAGCGTGACAGCAGGGGAGCTTTCTGGTAAGCGTTGACCTTTAGAACGGCATCCAAACACGCCGGCACGTGAGTCCTGCTCGGTTTCCATGAAACGGGCTTTGCTGGAAAAGCCTGCGTGAGCACCGTGCGGTGCCAGCCTCCCCGGCTCCGCTCCCGCTGCCTCGCACCCAGACCACAGCCCGCGGTCACGCACCAGCCTCGGACGGATTGTAAGCTTAATTTAGTTGAGACAGTGAAATAAACTTAAGAGGATAAAAACCCCTTTTGGTTTTCACTGAAGTTTCCAAAGTCCGGAGCGAGAAGAGGAACAGTGGGCAGCACGAGCTTCTTCCTGATAATTTAAACGACTGCTTTCCTTATAAGCTGTGGCTAAGGACAAGTACATGGTAACATTTAAATGTGGATGTAGCTCTCTCCTGGGGACGACTTGAATGTTTAGCACGCAGAAGATAATTTTCCCAAATGCTATGAGCGCTGCACAGAAAGCCCAAGCCCGCGTTGTTCTCCGAGTCGGGCTTCCCTATCAATCTATGCTGTTAGACACTTAAAGCGGGGGGAAAAAACCCCGCAAACGCGCTGCCAGGTGCGGCAGTGACTCAGGGCGGCAGCACCCCCCAAACCCACGAAACCGCCGCCGGCGGGAGCCGCCTTGCTCATCGTGAGAGCGGTTCGGGCACGTTTGCGCCGTAACGCGACGAGGATACTGCGTGCGCTGGCTCAGCGCTGGAGGATCTGAAATGGGATTAGGTAAATGATTAATGTTAATTTAAGGTGCCGGTGGGAGTTTTTCTGGTGAGGTCATGCGTAGCTGGCTCACGCCTCAACGTCGCAAACAAGGAGAGCTGGGATTGCTAGAGGAAACCGAGCGGGGATTTTTCGAGGTGTGCAGAGGGATGCGGGGGGGATGTGAGCAGACTCGTAATCCTGCTTGTCAAAACCCACCCTCGGCCCTGGATTTACAGCCTAGTGACAAGACAGGTAAGTTCACTCTTCTGCCTGCAGATTTCCCCATGTTTTTGTTTTGCTAGAGGTGGATCTTCACCCTCTGCCCGGCCCCCCACGGCGCTCAGCGGTGGGTACTGGGCTGAGCCCTCCAGACGCTGTGGGAGAGGACTCGGGGAGTGCCAACACGCAGCAAACTCATTTGAATTCGCCCATCGCTATTCCAAAGAGGTGCCAATTTTACCTTCTTTTGAAGCGCGCATCTTTTTTTCTCCCGCTCGTGGGGTTTTTTTCCTTCTGATTGTAATCCCGGGTGTTGCATGCCCAGGCTTTCCACGCCGAGACTCGTCCCTCGCTGCTGCACGCGTTATTTCTGCAGTGACCCAACGATGGGACCCAGCTCCTCCGGTGCCCGTGCTGCAGGTGGAGCAGAGGTGAGAGTGAGGAAGTTGGCCGTGTCCGAGAGCAGGAGCAGAGAGATAGCTGAAGTGTGCAGGGCAAACCAACCTGTGCTCGGTTCCGGGCTACCTGAACTGGGGTGCCAAAGGACATGACCCAAGAGAGGACCCCCGCGCAGGCAGGGAATCGGGTGCCGTGATGCTCAGGACAAAGCCATGGCCACGAAGCCCACCTGGTATCGCAGCACTGCTGATGCTGCCGGGCCAGACCCGGACCGGCTGCCATGCAGCACTGGTTTTCACTTACACCGCTCTTATTTTCCACTCCTCCTTTGCTGCAGGCCTTCATAGAATCACAGAATCGTTTAGGTTGGAAAAGCCCTTTAAGATCACCAAGTCCAACCATTAACCTACACTACCAAGTCCACCACTAAACCAATTAAGGGGAGAGTAGCAATTCCATGTTTCCTGGCTTGGTGGCTGGATCATTTATAATGAAAGTAAAAACTAGGAATTATTAAGGTTGGAAGGGACCTCTAAGAGCATCAATCCAACCATCAACCCAACACCCCCATGCCCACTAAACCATGTCCCCAGGTGCCACCTCTGCCCGTTTTTTGAACACTCCAGGGACGGGGACTCCCCCACCTCTCTGGGCAGCCTGTTCCAGTGCTTGACCACTCTTTCCGTGAAGAAATTTTTCCTAATATCCAATCTCGTACACATTTGTTTCTCCCTGAGCCTCCCATGGCTTTCAGGGGATGCAATCTCAAAACAAGCAGGAGAAGGAGAAGTTGCATCCCTGTTTTTATGGAGACCGGTTGCTGAGGGGCGCTGACCTGCTCGCTGTCGCCGGCGAGCGTGCCGGCTGCACCGTGGAAGGGAGCTGGGCCCGCTCTGCCCGTGGCAGGTCTGCTCTCGCAGCGCCCGGAGCCCCGTGGCCGGGCTCAGGTGCCACCAGCCTTGGTCACATGTGCGGGACCAGGGAGATGCTTTTCTACCCCATGGGTCACCTCTCATTCCCCCGACCCCATTTCTTCCCCTTCTCGGTTTATGATTTCTGTTCCCTTTTGTGCTCAAGGAGCTTCCTGAGAGCGGGATATCTCAAAGAGCGAACGAGAGGACGCACAGCCGACGTGAGCTGTTCCCAGCCTGGGCCGGTCGGACGCAGGGGAACCGAGAGGTCAGGACCGGGGGGTTGCGTCGGTTCGGCACGGCAGGTGAGGAGGTGGGCCGAGTGCTCGTGACCATTGATGTGCTCCTGGCCGGAGCCGCATGAAGCTCTGCCGCCCAATCGCTCTTCCTCATATTTCTTTTAATGAAATGAGAATTTTTGCCTTGCGCCAACCAAAACCAGAGTCTGACTGATAAATCCTTTCAATGAAAATGTAAAAAGCTCGATGGCAGACCTTAATGAAAAGGGAACTGCTTTGTCGCTGTTATTCCTACTGAAGGAGCTCAGACGCTTTGGCAGCCTGATGACCCCACCAGTGCTGCCCAAGGGTCCCCGCTTCAGAGCCGTGTCTGGCCTCGGGGTGCCGTGAGGGCTGGGGGTCGCCCCCCGCCGCCCCTTCCCTCGCTGCCCAGCTGCCCACGTCGGTCCCCAAAGGCCCCTTTGGTCCTCCTTGTAAAACGTGATGAGCTCTCTAGGTTCCACGTTTCAAAGGTCTTCAGAGGTCTCTGCAGTAAGCGTGTTCCAAAAAAGCAAATTATTGCTGCCTGCTGCCGAGTAAGGCGAGAACAGGCGACAGGACCTTTCACCCATCATCTCCCTGAGCGGGTGCAGTTATTTGGGGGTACTCGGTACCCAGCAGACTTGTCCAGACAGTGCCGTAGCACTGACTCAATAGTTAAAACGGGAGCTAAAGCAACACCAGCACGAAATTGTCTTTTGTTTAACAAAACCTTGGATCTGGTTTCTTGGAGCGGTTACAGAGCACAACACTGTGGTTTTCATTTATTTCCAGTGTTTTCTTCCAAGTGAGTGTTGGGAGGACAGTCGCCCTTTACAGAAAAGCTTGCTTTTGTCTTGAGAGGCTTAAAAGGTCACTTACGGGAATTCATCCAGCAAACAGGGTCATATCTGAAGCACATTTCTTCTATTTGTTCAGCCATTGTTTGGCTCCGCTGAATTTGCTCCCAAGGTACTTAGCTTAAAACGCTCAGGTCTGGGCACTGCCTCCTCTTAGCTTGAATAAAAATAGAGTATATTAGTAAACCTTCTGACTCCCTTTAGCTAGAACTAGTTTTCTGGGAAGCACGGTCAGGAAGCTTGGAATGACTACAGCTATAATATCCTTACACAATATCCTCACTGTTTAGAACTGCAAGTACTTTATGTATTATTATCTGGGTCAACATGAAACAGGAGTCTTCCTAAAACAACTGTTTGCTTACTGTTTAAAGACAATGGCATTTTCCATCTTACACAATGTTTAGGGGGAGGGCTAGAGCAGCCTGCTGTACCTCAGTGACTAAGCGGGATTGGAAATCAGAGACCTCACAGTGCCGTATGTTTGCGGGGGAGAATCAAGACCCCGGCTGCGGCGCGTGGTGCCCCTCGTCACCGCTCGCCCAGGAAGAGCACCAGGCATCCGACGTGCCAGGTGCCCGCTCGGTTTGGGGGTTCCCAGCTGCTCCAAACGTAGCAGAGCTCCAGCTGTGCTGTGACTTAGTTGTAATGCAGGGGAGCAGAGCCAGGAGACTTGATTTTTTTTTTTTTTTTATGGAAGTGCAGAGAACGATGACTTCCCAGCTATCGCTACGAGGACATGAGCTCAGTGAGGATGTGCGTTGGGCGGTGTGGGTGCTGCTGCTGAGTCTCAGCATGTGGACTTAAGGTTGTTTTCAGCTACGAAGCGTAAGGGACGAGATACGGGTTTGGAGAGTTCAGCTCGGCTTCAGGGACACGCTCCCACGTGCTTGTTCAGCCTCAGTCTGCTCATCCAGATTCCCTGATGCTGGTTTCTATTTCTGTTTCTGTACGTCCTTGTGCGATACTGGAGCTTGGTAGGTGATTTATTGGACTTCTCTTGGTCTTCCCAGAAGCTAAAGCAAGGACTCTTTAGTTGGGAAATGTAAGATAAGAATAGGAGTGTACATCCCCCACTTTATGACTCTCAACCTGAAAGAACAAATAGCTCTGGCAAGATCAAACCCAAGTTCTTCTTTCACCCAGTTTCATGTGTTGTGGACTGAATGACGTCACGCAGGAACAACCTGTGATTCAGCACCTCTTGTTTACAGAGATCCCCTGCCCTTTGGGCCAACAGTTGTATTCACGGGGCATTTACTAGGTCTTTCACAGCCTGTGCTGTAGACTACCCTGTGATCCTGCCTCTCCTCACGGCATGGAGATGAGCTGTCAAAATTTCCACCACACTGAGGACGTGGGCGCAGACTTGGGAGAGCTTCATCCCTGCAGAGGACGGGGCTGCGTGGGATCAGTTGCTTTCGATTCAGTAGCTGTCCTTCCCCCTTCCACAGGTGGCCAGCTGCCTTTGCTCCCACTGCTTTCATCTCCAGGGCAAAGATCATCTGTTGAAAGCGTGGTGTTCAATATATGGGGGTATTATGCACGATCTCAAGTGTAAAAAAGAAGCCTTGTTTGTGTCAGAGGAGCAAAATCTCCCAACAGGGCAGGATAGCCCTTGGTACCTCACAGGTCACCTTCTGAATGAACGGTGGGCTTCGGTCGCAAAACGGGCGCACCCAGCAAAATCTCGGGGCGACAAAGAGGGTCTGCCCGTGTATTCATTCGACTGTTACTGTCTAAAGGGGTAGGCAGTGAGGAGGTGTCATTTGCAATACCAGTTTCTGGGAACAATGAGTTCCTTATGCATCTTTATGACTGTCTTATAGAACCCATTGTGAGTATGACTCAAAAAAAAAAAAAAAAAATCTAAAGGAAATCTACAGATGCGATTGTGTCAGGTTATTTGACTTCTGAGAACCAGCAGAGGAGTTCCTGGCTAGGAATTGAACTGGAGCACAAGTAGGAACACAACAGAAACAACGCTGTAGGTTTCTGTTTCAGGAAAGCACTTAGTGTTACATGAATTTAGTTTATCCGCAGAGCAGTGCTTACGGTGTGTACTGAATACAGCTGTCTTAAGGCTGCACTGGATCAGAGGTTTGAAGTCGTTCCTCCAAACGTTTAGCATGACGTCCGTTCAGCTGAAGGATGTACACTTCAAAGGATGAAGCTTTTACTGAATAACGCTGTGCTCGTCGTACACCAGCAGCTGCCTCCCTGGCTGCTGGGCAATTCCCTCGCCGAGCAGCAGCGAGTGCAAGAGCTGCGTCGCTCATGCTTCACCTCCTGGGCACCGCAGGCGAGTGAGTCTGTGAGGAACATGGGCTTAAGCACCGGAGTCCTCCATGGTGTGTGCTTGCTCCCGTCACGGCCACAATGGCAGGGAGCAGCTGTTCAGAAGTGACTGGATAGAGGAAGTGCAAGTAGTGCACTTGTGGATGGTAGAAAGACAGTACCATCTATGGACATGCACCAAAAGAAGTTATTACTCACGAGTTAGTAGCATTAGTAAAGATTACTACATATTCATCCAGCAAGGATTGTTTCAAGGAAAGGATGCTTCATCCTGTGCATTCCTGAGCAAATACATCTACTGCCCCATCTTCACAACTGCTTTTTAACAGCATGTGACAACATGATTGCGGAAAAGGTGAGACTGCTGCAAAAAAGGATGCGGGGAATGTGGTATTCAACAGAGGACACTGCTAACAAAATTGAAATTTGGAAGCCCGTTTGGAATCAGCAGCCTTTGGCTTTAAGGAAAGACAGTGTGACCAAGAAGGAATGAGGAGATTCTGAGTAATGTAGTAATTCTACTGTAATTCAGTAAATTCAGAAAACAGTAATTCTACTGTTTTCTAATGTAGTAATTCTACTAATTACTGAGTAATTCACTGCAAATGTTCCTCCTCCTCTTGTTTCCGCTTGACGTGCACCTAGTTTATGGATGAAATTTAGGTCATTTTTCCCCCCAGTGGTGTTGTATACTGTGCTGTCCAAGTTTTCTGCACCAGTCCAGTCACTTTCCTACCTGAATGAGGTTCTGATTGCTTTTAGTACCGATTTGTTTCTCTCTTTCATCAGAAAATCTAATCAGCAGTCCCTTCCGAAGTGATGAGTCTCATGGGTGAAGGCTCGTGATCAGATTTAAGTTGTGCGGATGAAGTCATATGAGAGCAGGCACTACTGATAGCTGTGACCATGTCCTTGTGAAATGGTTTTGGATGTAAAAAAGCCTAAGCGTGCGTAGAGAAACTAATGGAAAGCCCCCAATAGTTGTCATGGAAGCTGGTTTTACCAGAGGAGCAGGAAAAACAAGTCCTTAAGGGATTTCAGAAGCACAAGAAACAAAACTAAAGGGCGATGCTGCAGGAAATGCCTGAGGTCCAGCAAGCAAAATACTGTGTGTTATTACACCAGGAATACTTCATGTGGGATTTCCAACTTGTATAAAATTCCAGCCTGAAAAAAGCACCTGCTCTAGTTTCTCTGGCATCCTTTGCCCCGATGAGAGCTCGGCACAGGGCAAACACTCTTTCCACTTCTCCACTGCCTCTTCTCTCCCTGGAAACAGATTTGAGCGAAATTTTAATAGAAAAGTGTGCCAAAATGGATTTTTGAGAGGGCATCCAGCCTATAACCTGTCTCCGTGGCAGGGTCAATTCAGCCTGTTTTTCTTGATTGTCCAAATTGCTTTTGGGAATCTACAGACAAACAAACACTTAGGAGTAATTGCCTTCAGACTCTGAAAATGGTCCCAAGACTGAAGGCAAATTTGAGCTGTGGTGCTTCTTTTGGTAAAAGCTGAGGAGCATAAGCAGAGCTGCAAGCAGAGGCAAAACCCACTTTCCTTTATGTGTGGACATTGCTGTCTGTGGCTGCCAGTCAGTTACAAGCTACATTAATCAGATTTTTTTTTTTTTTTTAATTTAAAGGGATAATGGTCAAGACCAGTGACAGCACCCCTCTTCGCCTTTCTTAGCAGATCCCTCCAGAAGTTCTCTCCTTCAACCTTGACACTCCCTCCTACCACTTGCCAGCAGAGAAGTCCCAGGATACTGTTTCAAAAAATAATGAAATGCCTAAATCAATTCAGAAAAGTTCAAGTATTTTAATCCAGGTTTTTAGCTGAGGACTGTCATAACCTTACATTTTCCAAACCCACAATGGTACCTCACAGGCAGTTATTCATAAACACACACCTCTGGAAATCATGACTAACCCAAAGGTTTCAGGCCCAGTTAAAACATCATCACTGAGGAGAAGCAACCTTCCAGACGTGCAGTAAAGTGCCCTTTTGCTTGAGATTGCTATCTGTAGTGTGCAAAGGCAGATCCTTACCTTAAATGAACTGATGGATGTGCTGGATGTGTTGGCGTACAAATGATGTTACAGGATGTGTCAGCAGTGCTGGAGTAGGATCGCAAGGAAGAGGAGAGTAAACATAGCTCGATTAGGAATAAAACCCTGCGGCGCTGAAAGGACAGTAAGTCCACTTCTCTCTTAGAGGCTGATTTCAGTTTAGCAGAGCGTAGGAAGGCTGGCCGGGGCACCTACCCCATACATGCCTTCTGCTGGCTCCTTCACCTTGCTCTGACACAGCCGGTACTGGCCAGAGCCTTAAATAAGATGTCGGACTTAGCACGCAGCCGTGTCTCATTTAGCTTGGTATTTCTGCTGGTTCTGTGGGACGGGGTGTCGTGGTGAGTGGGATAAGATCTGACATCAGCATCACTGAGAAGCAGATCATCAGGCCGTTGCGGCAAGGCTAACACGTCACCGCTGCCTTGCGCTAGGCTGGGACGGGATTAGGTAGCACCAGCAAAAAAAGTGCTGTAACTCAGTTATTCTGTGTCTTTCCATAGTTCCAAATGAAGATGAAATTGCCACCACGTGGACAGCACTGTGATTCATAGAGTACTCAAAAGCATTACAAATGTTTTTTTCTGTTTTTTTTTTAAGGAACGCACTTGCCTCCCGCTGCTAACAAACGTTTGCATAGCAGGGAAATTCCAGATGGATGAGAGAAAGCTGATCTTCTGCCAATGTTCAAATAAGGTAAGTAATTCTACTACCATGATTCTTAGACACTTAGCTTTACCTCACCTAAAGCATGCTAAAGGAAAAAGCGATTACTAAGTGCAGATGATGAATCTGTTTCACCTTGGGAAGATAAAGCACCTCTTCAGAGAAAGAAAATGCTTTAAACAGGCATGGGCAAAACAGGTCCATCTCAAATGTGTCAAAAATCTGAAAAACTGATTACTTGAACTACTCAGAAATGTCCTTGCTTTGGTTGGTGGTCTTGCAGGGGGGTCACTTGCAATGCAAAAGCGTTTTAAATAAGTCTGCACTTCCTGTAAGGACTTACATAAAGCGCAAGCCTAAAATATTATAAATTTTTGATTAAATTACTGATCAAAATAGAAAATAGTTATCAGCTACAGCATATCATCTTAGACTATCCCAGTGGGATTTTCTTCTTTTCGGTGGAGCTTATGCATTGGCTACCGTCCCTTTTCAGAATGCTTTTCCATGTCAGTTTGGTCCTACTCCACTGGTCTGTACTGACGCATTGTTAGCAGAACAGACCTGCTTATAGGGGCCGAAGCTGCAATAAAACCAACTGAAGGAGGAAGTCATCGGTGTCCTTGTGTAGCCATTTATGACCATATAAAGCAGATGCGCCCAAAAACCCCAGCTGACTTAGCAGCATGCCATTGTCTTTGTGCTTCACGTAAATGCACATGGTACATGATCAGTGATATCCGAGCCCAGGCTGTGCCTGCAAGGCAAGATCTTTATCTTGCACCTGTCAGCTGATGAAGCTGAATTCCTTCATTGCAGTCATGCTGCAGCATGGAGGACACACCAAAGCAATTCAACAATTGGCTTGACTGTTTACCTGCTGGGCTTCCCCAGCACTCGGGAAATCTTTCAACAGTATCAAGGAGGTGCATTTCATCCATAATGGTGGAAAAACCTGACTGCAAAACTCTTTCCTAAAACAGACGTTGGGAGCCAAGCTGCTGCATGCGTATGCCCCATCAAGTAACGGCTGTTACTGCTCTAGAAGCTAACTCTGACTGATAATCGAACCTTTCACTGCCGGCTTTGGAGAAATCCTCCCCGATTTTCTGTGGACATCAGAGCATGTTCATACTTACGTATCACAGCTGATGCATCTTTCTGGGTGAAAGACTTTCCCACTCTTGAGAACCCATAATTCTTTGCTTTAATTTAAGACCTCCCACTGATATGTGCCACAAAGCAGTCTTTGTGTCTAGAAACTTGTGAGAACAGTTACGGCCTCAAGCTCAAAACTGTTTTTCCTCCCTTGTCTCCTAGGGGAGAGGAAGAGATCTGAGAATAGTATGTGGAAAGCTTGGAAAACCCCTGGTGTCCCATTAAACAGACATTTCAAGTTACTTGACTAAAGTGTTTTGTCTCTCAGCAAGGCACTTTTGTCCACCAGTCACTGTTTGACATCTTCACTTTAACTGTTAGCACAGACCCTGCCAAACAAGAGCCAGGACCACAGAGATACCTTGAAAATACTCAGGCTTTCAGAGGTGGCCAAATGAGAGAGATTTCCCTTATAATCAATGACCACTGGGTATCCAATACTTTTGTACGCTTGAAACTCTCAGCCCTACATCACATGCGGCACCTAGAGAAAGTGCCACTTCTTGCAGTAGGTGAGTGATCTTCAAGGGATCCTCTACATTCACAGAGTGCATAAGAAACCTGAGATGGGGCACTAGGTCTGAAGGAGCCTCATGAAGTCGCTGGTGTCTGAGTTAGATCTACTGCAGTTTAATTCTTCTGGGATATGGCGCTGACATTGGCACCATTCAAATTCAAACTCGGGTAGCGTGTTATACCATCTGTTCTAACAACAGCAAGTAATTGAAAGGGATTTGATATTTTATCTGATAGTTTGCCTGACTTGCTCCTCCTCTTATCCTAGCATTACTGAGGAGTAAGACTCTGCTCTCCAGTATGTGTCTATTTCCACTGACTTCATGTCCTTAATGACACAGCCCAGCTGCCTGCACACTTTGACCCAAATGTGAGGGAATGAATTACGTTCTCTCTTAAGAAAAATCTGCAATGAGTTGCATGCAGAAAATTTAGCAGAAAGTTCTTCCACAGATGCCAAGTAACACGTCTTCAAACAAATACTTCTGTCTGACTTGCCCAAAAAGAACTTGAATAATGTCCCCTTACTTATGTGAGCAAACAGCACAGAACGGTCATCAGTGCCAGGAGTAACTAAAGCGTGCAAAGAGCAACATCCACTGCCAAACCACTGTAAAATGTGTAAAAAGAGATATTTGGAGAAATGTTAGTGATACATCAGCATAATTACTAGCTGGCTAGGCAGCACAAGAAGTGAGCGCTATGTGTCTTCGAGAGCTGCCTTTCTGTTCTCTCTTGCATTTCAAAAAAACTAGAGGGCTAAGTACCACTATTTCCAAACATCAGTTGTTTCAGCAACAGAAGTTCAAAGAAGTAGGAAGCTTTATTGCATACTGATTTCTCCCTGCCTAGAGGTTCAGCTTTTGGCCTAGAAAGCTCACAGAGAGGGCCTTAATTCATTCCAGTTACAGAAGATACCAATTATTCTTACAATTAAAGAGAATGCACAACAGAGAGACTGGCAGTCAAAGCAAGGCAGCGCTTCCGGAGTTCACGTCCTATTAAGAGTAATCATTTTGAACAGTGTACCACTGTGCCGTTGCTGGCTTCCATATCTGCATTTACCACAGGTAAAAGTTACGAATCAACATGCCGACTGAAAATTGAGTTATAATCAACACTGTCTCCCCCCATTAAACAAACAGCAGCATAACAGGGCCAGTAACACCACCTATAGTAGCCGTGGGGCTGGAGCAGCAAGGTGTCTTCTCAGTTAGAAGGGACAGCCACTCCCCAGGCTCTCCCTCCCCTTTCATATTCACCTACACAGTTCCTTCAGGAGTTCCTTCATGTCACTGGCCTCTAGCCTGTTAGACTAATAAATCAAGAATCACAAAGTAGTACAGTAGAAAATTAAGTCCTTTGCATCTGCAACAATGTGTAGATTGCCACTCGGCCTATGCTCTCAGGCCAATGACTTAATACTTAATGTAAGAGATTCCCACCCCCCACCCAGTTGGAATCCTTTGCTCAAGTTTTTTTACACACAGAAAGAGAATGTTTGTCTCCAAACTTAGGAAAGAATCAGGTGTAATAGGAATCCAGTGGACCACCTTCTTTAAAGAGAACACAAAACTGTGTTGAAAAAGACTGTCCGTTCCTTGGCTGTCCTTCAATTTCTTACGTGATGTCCTTCTTTCTTGGGGGCCGGTGAATATTCCTCACCACGCATTTCACCATCCATTCAATTCCCTCGTTCACTCCTTTGCTAAGGAAATAAGATAAGTAGACAAGATTAAAAAAACCAACCAAACAAAACCCCAAAAACAAAACCATGGCTCATGTAGTCCCTTGCTGAGCCCCTACAAGAGCAAGTGAAGGGTTCTGCCCTGCAGTTATTTATTGGCATGACCGTGTTGGTTTCTCATACACGCAAACAAAGGGGATCTGATTTCTTTTAACTCAGTATGTAAACTCCAGCCTTTATTTTTCTGCTGTCTGTACAAGTCTACATCCAATTTAGTCATCAACTCTGTGGAAACCTTGGGATGAACAAGCATCAAACCACTTGACAGTCAGCTGGTTTGAGGTTTGCTACAAGCCTCAAGCTAGTTGTATCAGATCTTCCAGCCCTGGCTCCAACTTTCTGTAATCATCTGTGCTGGGGCTGCCAAGCAAGTCACCAACTCACTGGCCTGAACAGCTTCCCAGCCAGGACTTCCACAATTTTTTTTTTTTTAGTGCAAACACAAACTTTTGAAATTTTGAAAGGAAATTCCACTCAGATCAAAACTAGAAGAGTTCGTACAAACCCCACAACAACTGAAAAGGTTGCATTTCATAAGATTATTATCTAATACTTCTCTTCCAGTCAGTGCTTAACCATTGTTCTTGTTCTTGTGGTCATTCATCTGCTTAATGGCATTTGATTCTTAGCAATACAGACAACAGAGATTTTTCTCATAGTTTAAGACACTCTTCTTATCCTTTGCAGTAGCTTGTATAATAATACAGCTTTCCTGCTAGATTAAAAAAAAGAAGAAATCTCAAAGCTCTGGATTCAGTACAGGCAGTAATTCAGGCAGGACTATTTCTAGCCATCTGGAACAGTACTTTTGACTTACATCAAAAAGTACTTTTCACCCAAAGAATCGAAAGCATAACCAAAGTATTGCAAGATTCAGTGTGGAACAGTGATGCTAAGACATCAAGAATCTTGTGGGTTGATCAAGGTCGAGGCATGCAGCTGTGTGGTGCACAGCTGTGTAGACTGGAAGAAGAATCTCAGTCTCCCAAATTTTGGTCTGTTCTAGTCATTGTATCTTAACCACAGGCATCCCCAGTGTAAGAACACTCTTGGAGATTGTTACACTATCTACATAACAAAGGTCATCTGCATGCCAAAAAACTATGAAAGCAAGAGCATAATTACTCTGCCAACAATAGAACACCACTCATTTCTCTGGCAGCATCATAAACAGCTGTATTTTCAACCAACTTCTTACATAAAAGCCAGGAGCTGCAGCAAGCCAACAACTGCAAAGATTATTGTGTACGGAGAAGGGACGATAAAGGACAGGAATCAACAGCTCCATACGCCTCCAAGTCCCATGGCTCTCAGCCATAGTATGTTTTCATCGTATTTCATAGGTGGGATTTACAGATGAAGTTACTGACCTGGTGCAAGTCCAAGGTTCACAAACAAGTTTCTGTCACTGCTGAGAAGGAAGCACAGCTCCCTTTCAGGGGTTATTAAATCCTATAGTACTGCTCTGCTTGTGTGACACCCTGCAGTGGTTCAGTTCACCAAAACACCATCCATTCGCATACTTACCCAGTAAGAGCAGAGCAGGCTTGCGTCAGGCAGTCTCTCTTCCCAATTTTGTTAATGCAGTCACTAAATGCTGTCTTGATGTCAGGTATTGACAGACAAGTCTGCAAGGGAAACCAAAGAAGAGCTTGCTTTCTATGCTACAAGAGATGGTGACCTTCTTCCAAAATGAATCCTACCAAATCCACAGTGCTGCTCCAGTCAGGACGGCACAACACTGTTAGGTTAAACCCCCCTCACCCACTAACACAGCAAATCCACCTCTTTATATATATATATATATATATATAAAAAAGTATTCTTTTTTCACCAGAAATGCTATTTTCAGACAGTATACACACACTGCCACACCCCCCTGATCCTCAAGATGTACACTTCTAAGCAAACAGTCATGAAACCAAGCCCAACCTGCTTGGGATACTCCTTCCAACCTGCCCCAACCATCACACACAAGTTCTGTCCACCAGAACACTACAAGAGCACATCTATTTACAAGGCCTTTTGAAACGGTGTACCTGCCAGAATCCCAGGCAAGTCAGTTCCTGCAGCTGACTCTTTGCCAATGGCCTGGATCATGTCTCCCAGCGCACACTTGGACACGAAAATGGCTTGGACAGGATTTTTCCCAAGTTCTCAGCACATTCCCTGACATCAAAGGCATAGCTGCTCTGGACTTGTTTGTTTGCATTTTGCATGCAGGAGAAAATGCTGACAGCACTAAATGCAGCACATTTTCTGATGCCTGGTGTCACTTTGTTCTTGATCACTAGCAGGTCTTGCACTTCTGGAAGGCTGCTAGGAGATTGCTGGGAAGTGGTTTTAAAATACACAAATGCATAAAGCCCCCAATAAACCACGGGATTACTTTCCTGACATAAATCACAGTGTTACCACAAAAATGTTATTCTTAGAGTTACAAACACAACAAAAGCAAACCTGCCCTACCGACGTCTAGACTTGCATCTTCCTCCCTGAACACAAGAAGCAGGTACAAGAAAAATCACCAGCCTTTAAATCCTTTCTGGATCTCAGTGCCCACTTTTTCCTCAGAAGCCTTGGACAAGCCATTTAAGCACTTTAGCTGGCCACGAGCCCAGCTTTCTTCCTCTCTGCAAAGACATTTTGGACCTTCAGTGAGGCTCCAATACATGTTTTGGGCAAGAGTTTCCTCAAATGCCAAATCAGACCCTTGTGAGTCTTGAGGATTAGTCCAAGTGGAGGTACACTTTGAAAGAACAGACTACCTGCAAACAGGAATTCAGTCTTCTACAAGTCTGAGCCCTAACTTAGCAGAAAGACGGAAATTAATGATACCAGCTATCCATTTTGCAAAATAATGGTTCTGGAGAAATTAAATACAGGAAACTACTGTGGGGATGACCATGTGACAAATAAGCAGGTTTCAGTGCTTATAAGTAAGAAGCATTCTTAAGAAATGGCTTGAGAGGAATTTAATGGCACCCAATTCACCCAGTACTCTTGAATCCAGACTTGTGATTTTCCACTGCGAAGGGCCTAGAATCCATTAGTTGTGCAACTTTTGATGACTGTACTTTCTTATGACCTAAGTTGCTTTTCAAACTTGCAGTTTCAATCAATGAGCTGGAAACTGTATCCAGAAATATTACTTACTTCATTGCACCAAAGCCCTAACAACTTAACTTCAGGATTTCTGCCAAATGAAAAACCTGCAATTCATAAAGATGAGCTGTCATCCACAAGATAAATAGTTAAATAAGTTTTTAAAAAAACAAATTCTAACTTTAGAGGGAGTCAGACTGGACTTGGGAGTTGGAATTCATACCAGCAGGTCTGGGAGATGGACAAGAGACTACTACCAAACAACCATTCTCTACAAGTTTGTAAAAGACACTACTTTAGATTTGGTATGACATTTACCGCCAATAAAAAAGGCAGGCCCAGCTGCCTCTTGACTTAAGCCAAAGCTCTAGACAAGTCAATTAACCAATAACTGGGAAGGAAGAAGAGCTGCATGTCAGCAATTTGAGCTATTTTTTATGTCGTTACTTATTTTTTTAAGTAAATGAGACTTGGCAGCAGGAAGGTTAAATAACAGCGCAGAGCATAGTCACGCTGTCCTTTATTTCTACTTGCACAGGCCTGTGCGAAGAGCAATCAGGCAATGGACTTCCCCAAACCCACCAGCAGACCAGTACGCCCACCGGCACCGAGAACCCACCTCCTTCACCCTTGCCCATCTTTGAGAAGTCCACTTTTCCCAGCGCAGCTTACAACTGCTGCAGCCATTTTTTTGCCCAGCTGAATCCATTACAATCACTTCCCGTTCTCACCCACTGGTGTAACCGTGGCCTGCCCTAACTTCCACAAAGCTGTCCAGCCATCACTCTCCATAGAAATCTGCATCAGAAAGAGTTTTGCTTCTGACTTTGCACCATTTATGTGGTTTATAGCAGGATGTCGCTGCATCACAACACTACACCTGTTTTGAGGAATGTCTTTTTCCCCTTGGGACAAAGTACAGTAACACAGCAGAGGGCATAGCACCGCTGAACTATCAATGCAGAGAAGCCTTCTTTTAGTGTTCAAGGAGAAGCCATGAACTTGAGTCTCGTCTTACAGCAGAGGATGAAGCAGATTACCCATCACTTCAACTAGGAGCATTTGAGCTTCTCATGCTCAGGAGAAAATGTCAGTTGTGGCTTCTAAGTTCCCCTCTTTTCCACCTCCCTATCTACATTACAAAATATTTGTTTACAGATCTGTTTTGTTTCTCAACTGAAACCACATAAACCAAGAGCAAACTGGATTTGTGATCACATCAACAGCGTACCATTACAATAATAAAATCCACAGATGACCTTTCTGGAATGATATTATCTACCACACATTTCAGAGGAAACTCACACAACTTGACGAATCATATTTCTATCTCAACTTCCCCAGAAGAATGCACTCCAAACCATCTTTTCGTGAAGGCTCCTCAAGGCATAGCCTAGCCAGGACTGACCTGCCTGCACAACCACACTCCTTTTATGAAGGGTTCAGAACAGCATTACGCAAATTAAGACTCAGGAACGGTACACCTAGAAATATCTCAAGCAGCGAGGCTCCACTTCTGGAGTCACCTGCAGAAAAGCACAAGTGGTTGTTTTAGGAAAAAAAAGTTGCATTGTAGCGTCTTTATCCATTTGCCTAATCCACTGCAGGAAAGACAATGCTGCTGCTTGGCCTCATATCAGCATAAAACCTGAAGTACAGACTCTTCAGCCATCTCAAGAGCAATTGATCAGCAGAATGGAACTAAAATAGAAAGAAACAACAGAAAGGTGGGGAGCCTAAGTAAAACTATTTAATAAAAAGTCTAACCAACCTGACCTATGTGCTGTGCTATCTTTTTTACAAGCTTATTTTGAATTAAAACTTAAGCTTGTTTAAATTAAAACAAGCTTATTTAAATTAAAATTAATTTTACAGGGAAGCTGAGGTATTTCTTAACTTGGAAATTAGAACGGCCTATTTTCTAACAACTGTGTGGAAAATAGGCAACACAATGAGTCTTCAAATATATGCTGCTACTCACCATGACTCCTCATTTTCCAAAGACACGAGGAAGCTTTCCAGCATTCTGGAGATTTCAAATTAAATTTCCAAAATTTATCTTAAGATCAGGAAAGCAAAACTTCCTCCCAAAGACATCATACAACACCCAACTGCTTTCATATGCTAGGTTTTCAGATCAGTTTTTCAGTACTTTTAATACTGCTGCAAAACGAGCCATTCTATCCTCAAGTTTTAACAGTTCATTGTACAGCTCAGAAATATATACCTTTTATAAACCTTTAAACAGCTGCATTCACATCAAAAAGGCAAATATAAATTCCTATTTTGCAGCTTTTTCTGCAGTAAGCAAGCAAAACTGCCTAATATTTTCAAAAGTGGCATTCTGACTCGAAAGGGAGTCCACATGAATTATTATATATTAGACACTGAATTCCCCTACAAAGCAACAGTTCCTTTAAAAAACAAAATGAAACAAACTCCTTCCCGCAACACATATTTGACTCAGTCTTTTATTTAATTACAAAATGATCCAGTTTTGAAACCCCTGCTAACGCAGAGCATTCTCCTGGTACAAAAAAATTCATATACAGTATTGTCATGATATTAGAATGGGTGTTTTGCAGTCTATGACTCTATTTTATCTCCTGATATGGCCAAACACCGCTCACGCTTGGCAGTGCTGAGTGGATGCAATTTACCCTAGGGTAGCAGTTCCTATTAACAGTGGAATTCTTTTCTATAAGGAATTTGGCGTCAGGGCCAAAAAATTCTTAAACTTTATGCAATTTCAGGCATTGAGTCAGAACTTTTGTAAGCTTACAGTGAGGAATGTAAACTTAAAAAAAAAAAATATATCTGTCAGAGGTACTACTACTGATATATTTCACCACAAGTCTTCTGTTGGCCTTTAAAGACATAATCATCATGTATTATCTTTCATCTGCACATACCAGCGAGGTTAAGATACCACTTATCCTCCTGTATCATGATCCATATTAACGACAGAGGGATGCAGGTGAGAATTCCCCACTGGGAATCCAGTCTGGGGATCCAGAGCAGAAAAACCTCTACCATTGATAATCCTGTAATGTTCAATTTTCTTCCAGACATCTTCAATTCTGCCAGATCAGTGGAAGAGAAACAGGCCTTCCAGTTTTCTAAACCTTGCTTAAGGGAGCCTGAATAATTACTGAAAAATAAGCAATAGTCTCTGTAATGTTTATTAATAGCACTGATGTCTCTCTCTGGATGGATATGGATGTCTACATATCCAAGATCATACTCTAGGAATAGATCTCTAAATAGACAATTTAGATATTTCTTAAAAATAGGTATACCTCCAGTTGATAGTTTCACTAATCTCTCGTCACAGTTCTACGACTGCATAAAGGCACTGAACCTGTGGGCTGGTCTTGGACCCTCCAGAAAGGGCAAAGAGGCATTCACCGTTTTAGAGCCTGTTCCATGTACCTCTTTCTAGTCGTGTAAACAAGTCCACTTGTTCAATCATTTTTCTTTAATCTGGCCAGGGTGCCAGAAGAGCTGGCTTTTGCAGCATGCCCATAACAAAATATGCATATACAGCCATAAGGAGAATTGGAACAGCTTTCCAGGTCACTGCATATAGTTTAATGCTCAACAGCTAAAGGCAAGAGTGCAGACTGCTCCCTGCTGTAAAGCTGTAGCGTTGCATGGAAATATGAGAGTTAATATTCTGGTTTCCACACAGAAAAGAGAGTCAATTTCCCCACATACCAGGGATCACAGCAAAGTCAGGACCATAAATTAGGAGTCTTGTCTCAATCTCACGCTGCTTTTTAAGTGGAACTACATTTCTTTTATTTCTATGATTAGATAATCTCACGATCATCCAAAAAAGTCTGTTGTGTTGTACACATGAAGTGTAACCAAATCCTCCTTTAAAGCCAAAGTGATCTCTATGTATCTTCCACAAGTACACTCACTGAGATAGCTGTAAATTCCAGGGGAAGAAGCTGGGAAGTATTAGCGTACTTGGAAACAGATACTGACCACAGCTGCCAGGACCGGTACTCCCAATTCAACTGAAAGTCTCTGGCTCCATCTATAGATTAACCACTCGAACTGCAATACCGGAATTCCAGGTGCAAGGCATGGAAAGGAGGAGGAAAACATGGAAAATACCACGACCACTTTAGGCACTCTCTTCCCTTTTTTCCATGCCAGGGGAGACGAGGACTGCCCTGGATGCGTCACCTAAACAGCCACACTGTAGTGCCCGCTAACTTGTCAAATACAAAACAAGAGTTTTGCAGTCCTGGATATGCTAGAAAGAATTCAAATTATACTACCAAGAAAAAGCATCCCTTGCCATTCACTGCTGTCATTGGTGGAATGCTCTAGGACAAACAGAATGTTTCATTGAACAGATCTTAACTGGTTATGGGGGAAAGGATGATATTGTTTCACATACATTTGTTGTGCTGTTCCCAGGTAATAGTAGAGCAGCATAAACAAAGTGCAGTAAACATTTTTTTGCTGAATAAACAGGAAAAAACAGTATCAAGATACCAAGTCACGGTACAAGAAAGACCCACCATAGCTATGTAGTCTGTTCTGTTTACATAAGAAGTTCAAAACAGCTGAGATGGAGGTGCCTGTAGTAAGCTCACTTATGCCACTGCAAAAGGGTTGGAGGAGAAAGGAAAAAAATTAAAACAAAATTTAAAACAATTATTTCTAGCAGTGGGAAAGCACCATACATTCAGTCCAGGAACGTGAAACAAATTTAGCATGAATTCAGAGCTCACCTTTCCAAGGCTTATCAGCTCACTTAAGAAGTAAACTGCAATAATCTTACCTCTACATCCTGCTTGTTAGCTAACACCAGGATGGGAACCCCTTCCAGAGCTTCGCTGGTAATCATCTTCTCTATAAAGCACAGAAACAAAAACAGAGGTTTAGCCCGTTCTGGAAGATAAAGTTGTGCAAATGCCCGACACAGACTATCTGGACAAAGGGATGAAGGAAGAGGCTCCTTCTTGCATTATAGTTTCATTCAATACAACCTTTTGGGTCTACTTTCTTCACAGTAGTTTTTCCAGATCAAGCTCCAAACTTAACTTTCATCAACAAGCATGTTACTGAGAATTAACGAGGTGATAAATATAGAATAAGGAATAAAAACTCCAAAATCGTGAGCATAAGCACAAAAAAAGATTCAAGGCCATTATAGGCAAGAAAAGCGAGTCCTGTGTTACAGGCAAGACAGGCATCAACAAAAAAGTGCAAGCGCCCTACAGATATGTCATCAACAGGCCACGCAGCTTACTTCAAGGACACAGGAACAGACGTGATAGTAAATGAGAGACCTGTGCCACAATACGTCATGAAATCACAGTACAGGTAAAACACCACGTACTCACCAAAAGCTCTTTTAGATTCCGAGAGCCTCTCCTCGTCAGTAGAGTCAATAACATAGATCACTCCATGAGATTCAGCGTAATACTGAAAAGATAACACAGATATTAGTGTTATCTATCTGCTAGAACCAATTGTTCCTCTTCCTGACTTTTTCTATTTAAATTTGGTGAATTTTTGATACACATGGAAGAGCTCAACCAGTTACAGCCAGCTGTTTCCATAGGACGTCTGGAGAGAAGAATGGTGGCACGCAGAATGCATTGCCTGTTCTGTTTGCAGGCCTACTGAATCCAACAGGTGAAAAAGCTCATATGCTCCCCCCCAAAAACTTATCTCTACTGGCACAACCCTCTGATATGGGTTGGTAATTGCTGCCTGTAAACAATAATGCAAACATTAAGCACTGTCTTTGCTAATCTTGCACAGATATAGTTGAATCTCTGGAAAAGTGCTGATGCTAAATACTAGGGTTACCAATAAGCCTGTATGATTACTAAATGATCACTTTGCTTCAATTCTAAAAGAGACAAAACCATTTCTAAAAGAAAAAGAACACATTTCCAACCTTGTCCCAAAGAGACTGTAGCTCCTCCTGTCCCCCAAGATCCCAGAACATTAGCCGAGTTTTGCCAACGTCAATAGTACCAACTAGAGGGAAAGAAGAAAAAACAATCCAATGAAAACTGAAGGTGTTCTCTAAAGCACAAACACCTGCACACCCCCTAAGAAATCCAGGGTGGAACAGTCTTCTAGAGGAACAAATCACATACAGTGGCCACTTTCGACAACAGAGCAATACCTCTGCAAAGAGTGACCGCTAATATCAGATAGAGTCGTACCAGTGCAAATAATATCAGAATCAGGCCAACAAATGAACTCCAGTGAAATTTAGCTTAACCTCTGAGCACAGCACTGAAATGGGATACTTGGTTTGTTAAGACGTCACGGTTTTTTCCTCATAAGCTAAGCAAGCCTATTTTATTCTCTTACAAAAAGACACGGGGAGTTGGGAGCTACAATCTCTACTCCCAGGAGCTATTTTGCTCTTGTCAATTCTTAAATATTTCAAACTATTGTCTAATTGTGCAGGAAAGCTGAAAAAATTCCAAACAGATTTACTTACTGTTTAAGCCTACAGTGGTTGTGATTTTGGACAAACTCATCCCTTTGTAGTTCTTGTTAAATCGAGTTTTAGTTTGTTCAAGGAAGGTCTGAAAAGAAACAAGAAAAAGTATTTACTCTCAAATATTTTACGGCTGGGATAATCCTAACCCAAACCTGCCTTTTTATTTCTGCAGAACCCTGCTCCAACAGATACTGCCCTACCTAACCTTGGAACAAACCACTCTTCTCGTTCCCTATTTTAGCAAGGAAAGAAGGGATCACGGGTGATTACAGGATTACCAAAGCCTCAGCTACATCCCTAAAAGCTTATGCTAAATTTAAGTAAGAGGGAAAAGTTGATTCTTTGGTGTGACATCACTAAAATAACTCACAATACAGCCAAAGAAAGATTGACCTGTCTGTCGGAAGTTTTATCTTTGGAAGATGTTTAGAATTGCGTGTGCCCTCCACGCAATTGGTAATAAACAGCACTTACGGTTTTACCAGCATTGTCCAAACCAAGGATCAAGATGCAGTACTCATCCCTCTGGAACATGTATTTATAGAGTCCAGACAGCAGAGTATACATCCTGCTCCTGCAACAAGTACCAAGAAATCATTAACAAACAGGTCATTTCCAAAAGTCTCTCATTCCACAATGCAAGTTTTTCCCAACACCAGATAAATAAACGACATTATTTTTTTATCAGGAGCTCTCCTACTTAGGCAACTCCAGGACAAATCACAGATCTAAGAGACATCATGCAAATAGCTCAAGATCAACTTTTCAAATGGATACAAGTGAGGGATTATCTTCCAAAGAGCTTAACCCCTGGTTCTGCATGTAGTGCACAGCATCCACTGCAAACTCAACCCTCACTTGAAAACTACCCTGTCTGCTTTGGGGCTGAAAGGAGAGCTAAAGAGGAGCTCGAATGCCTTTTGCGGTACATGTAAACGAAGAACACAGAAAACGAAGCCAGCTTCACACAAATACACAGAATGGGTATTTTGAGCAAGAATGTACACGTCGTTTCCCCCCTCCTTGTTCCCGATCCATATAACAGTATCACGGGATCGCTAACAGTCGAACTGAGCGCAGCATACCTTAAAGGCACATAACCCCCTACTTATCTTAATGCAAGCCTTATCCAGCAACAGTCTCCTGTTACGGCATCCACCGTACACGTATTTTGTCATCTTACAACGCCATGAAGACACGATAGGTAAGTTAAGGAGCCAAAAGCACAAGACTAAGAATCAAACAAAGCGACACCAACACCTGTAGAAGCCCACACTTTTTTTCTCACTGGATTTGCACAAATCAGGCAGAGGATTTGCTCAGATGCAGGAAGTATTGGTACCAAGTGCTACGGCTGACTCACAGAATGTTGCAACAACTGTTCTGTTTAAAGGGAACCTCAAGGAACAGACTTTGAGAAGGAACTGTCTTTGAGCAAGCGTGCAGATAAACAATCACTGAAGTCAAACAACATTGCCAAAAGGAAAAAAAAAAAAAAAAAGCGTTCCAGGCCAGAAGTAAGGGATTTCCCAGGCTGGGGCAAGCAGCGTGAGGACAGGGCACCTCAGGGCGCAGGGGCTTTACCCCCCACAGGTACCCGCCGAGCGAGCGCGGACCCTTCCCCTCCAGCTCTGCAAGAGGCGCGGCCTCACGCCGTCCCCCGGGCAGGCATCGAGGCCGCAGGCCAGGGACGAGCCCCCCCCAGCCCGCTCCCCTTTCCGGCCGGCAAGTGATCCTAGGCGTGCCCACGGCCCCGAGATCCGGGAGAACCCCCCCGCTCCTTCCCCTGCCACAGCGGGACAGGGGAGAGGGGGGAAACCGACCCTCACCGCCATTTCCCCCTCACGGCCCGCGGGCCAGCTCCCGGGCCGGGCCGGCGGCGCCTCGCAGGCCCGCCCCAAGCCCAGCCGTGCCCTGCCGGCCCCCACCGCGGCCCTTGCCGCCCCCCCACCCCCCGAGGGCGGAAGGCGGAGGACAGAGCCCGAAGCCCGCAGCCCCTCACCAAGTACCGGAGACAGCTCCCGTCACACCGCGCCTCAGCACTCCCCGTCCTCAGCGGCCGCCGGCGCCATTCCCCGCGCGGCGCTGTGGGAAATGTAGTTCCCGCGCCCGGCGGGGGCGGTGCGAGGATGTGCGGGCGGACTACAATTCCCAGAATGCTCCGCGTCACGGTCGCCGAGTGCGCAGGCGCAGTAAAGGGGCGGGGCGTTTCGTTGCTGAGTGGCGTAACGCGTTGGCTCGAGAAGCCGGAAGTGGGGCTGCGTGGGGCCGGAAGTTGGCGCGGTGTCATGGCGGCGGCACCGTAGGGGAAGGGGGAGCGGAGGGGCGAGCGGGGCGGCCGAGGCCGGGTCAGGCCGGGGGGTTGCTGCCGGCCCCGTGGCGGAGGGGTCGCGCTGCGAGAGCCCGGGCTGCGGGGGGAGCGGAGCGGTGCTGTGCGTGGGCCCGGTGGGCTCGAGCGGGCGCCGTGGCGGGGGAGGGCAGGGCCCGGCCTCTCCTCGGACTCTCATCGCCCTTCGCCGCCTGTTCGCTGCAGGAGCACCGCCTGGTTACTTCCCAGGGAAGAAGTTGGACGGCGGGGTAGATGGTAGCTTCTGCGGACAAAGGCTTGTTAACCAAAAAGTTGCTCCTCTTAAACAAACTCTTTGACTATGTTTTGAGTTCCCGGAAAGGACACAGTTAAACACACTTTTATTTTGCTGAGAATGGATGAAGAGAGTCTGGAAGCAGCAATTCAGACCTACAATGCCCAGCTGCAGCAAGTGGAGCTGGCCTTAGGGGCAGGCCTGGACCCGTCGCAGCAGTCGGACTTGATTCAGTTGCAGGAAGATTTAAAGCAGCTGATAGAACTGACTGAATCCAGCCTGGTGTCTGTTAAAAAGAGCAAACTTCTGGCTACGTTAGATACAAATGCCTCCTCTTCCTCCTCCCCAGTAGGTCTTCTGGAGCAGGATGCCAACCCAGACAGTTCTGCCCAAGATGAGGAGTACGCTGCTTTTAAGGAAGCCATTGCTGAGCTTGGAACGGATGAGAAGCCCTCAGCTAATAACAGGGAGATACCCTCAAAGAGAGAGGAAGAAACGGATGACAAAAATGAATCACCCTCAAAGAGAGAGGAAGAAACGGATGACAAAAATGAATCAAAGTACAGCGAAGAGGAGGAGGAATCTGACAGAGAAGAGGAGGAACTGAGTGGGATGAAGGTTAAAGCCCCCTACTACAGTTCTTGGGGGACCCTGGAGTACCATAATGCCATGATTGTGGGGACAGAGGACTTAGAAGATGGCAGCGCTGGAGTCAGAGTGCTGTACCTCTATCCAACTCACAAGTCTCTGAAGCCGTGCCCGTTCTTCTTGGATAACAAATGCCGATTTAAAGAGAACTGTCGGTAAAAAAGAAAAAGGCGTGGGAGGGGGCTTATGGCCTTCCTGTAGCTAAAGGTCTTGTCGTTCAAAGGGATAAACCTCCCCTGAAAATACCATGTTTGGCTTTTATACCCGATGAAATGTTGCCTTCTTGTTTATGTTTTTAAATTGCGTTATGGTAAGCGGTGGCAGCAGTTGGGCTGTTTTCTTTAGTTAAATGCAGAGATGATACTGGGAAATCCTGTGGGGAAAGTTGCAGAGGTTTTACATAATCAATCAAGTGGCTAAATTAATAACTGATTAAGTATTTTAAAACAAAACACCCAAGCTTGTCTGTCAGCAGTGCATATATTGCAGTTGCACGGAGAGGCTGTAGAGTCTCCATCTTTGGAGATCTTCAGAACTTAACTAGATAAGGCCTTGAGCAACCTGCTCGGTCTTTGAAGTTGATTGCGCGTTGAGCAGGAGGTTGGACCAGAGCCCTGCGTGTCTGTGTGATCCTGTTTATCTCAAAAGGATCTGTGAACTTTTTTACTGGATGTGTCACTAGCAAGGAAAGCTTAATTCTCTGGGTGGGATACGTTCTTTGTTACATGGCCTAAATAATATGTTTAAGATGAAGAATTAATAACTTGTGTAATTGAAATAATGCACGATAAACCTTTTGTAATTACTGGTGAAGATTCATCACTGCCGAAACTCCTTTGCATTTCCTTGAGGGAGAGAAGGAATTTTTATTTAAAGCCTGCTCAAATGAGGTAGAGATAATTCCTCTTCCGCCTTCCCTGGCAGGTTTTCGCACGGTCAGGTGGTCTCTGTGGAAGAGCTTCAGCCGTTTCAGGAGCCCAACCTGAGCACGCTGGAGGTGGGCTCAGCCTGCCTGGCGAAACACAATGATGGGATATGGTACACTGCGAAAATAACCGGTGAGTCTTGTGTGAGCATGCTTTGCCAGGATTCTGTGGAGGATGAAGGCTGATGCTTAAGTGAATATAAAAATTGGCCATTTTGGTTAATGATAGAAAAACGTTAACTGTGTAACTGCAGCCCTAAACTGAAAATCTTGACGTAGCTGAGAAAACGTTCTGAATTTTGTCAGGCTTGAGAAGGGAATAGGCTAGGAAACAGAAGAGTGTTCGACAGAAAGGAGACATAAGAGCAGGAGTGTGGAAAGGAAATGACTACATGGTCATTAACTGCACCGAAATGGAAGAGGCAGGTATTACAGGAATTTGCTTGCTAATTTGCATGCTAATTTGCATGCTAATATGCCAATATGGTTAGAATTGCAATAATCTGCTCTTGATTAAACAAAAGCCAGGGGAGCTGGCCCTGCCCATTAGCTGCTGATACAGGCTTCCCCGTGTTCCCTGTGAAGGGTGAGGGTTTATTCTCTCTTTCCATCTTTCTTTGACTATTATTAGGTCAGAGGGGAGCAAGTCTAAGTTCTCTTTAATTCCATTTCTCAGCAGCCCACCTTTCTTCATTTTTAAAAATAAACCTTTAAGTATCAATGCAGGCATTGTGGAAATAGCTTTTCATTGCAGTGGGTGCTTCTCCCTCCCAGGCAGAAGTCTAAAGCACAAAGAAAGAACAGATTTTTTTTAAAACACGTCCCTTGGGCCTTCCCCCCTCTCCCACATGGTTCTGCTGGAACTAACTCTGTTTTAGAAAGCCCTCTGCCAGTTGCATATTGGAGACTTACTTGAACTCTTGTTCCTTGCTTTTCCTTCTGCAGACATCGACAGTGGTTACTACACTGTGAAGTTTGATTCCCTGCTGCTCAAGGAAGCTGTTGTGGAAGGAGACAGTGTCATTCCCCCACTGCGAAGTGAAGATGGTGCCTCATCTGCTGAGTCTGATGAAGACAGCGTTGATGATTCTGGTTATGCCAAAGGTAAGAGAGTGGGGATGGTGGGAGCGAACGTGGCTTGTGATCTGGGTCTGCCCTTCTCTGGGGCCTCCTGAATGACTCTCCTGGAGCTTTCATTGTAAGTGTCTCACCTCTGATGAAAGAGTAGCTAATCTCTTTATATGTTGCTGAAAGATAGAGAATAGTAATTAGCTATTATGTTACAATTGCAAACTAAAATCTTTGTTTTGTGCAAATTACTGGGCTAATGAAGGTTGGAGGTTTCCGTGGGAACTCCCAACAAGGGAAGGTAGAGGGTGTGATATTTTAGAGCTGACTTCCAAGCTCTGAGTCTGCTTCTTATGTGGCTGGCTGAGTTGAGCTAATAAGTGAATCGAGAGACTTCCTCATCTCTGGGAGCTCCATGTAGCTCCGTGACACAAGAGTACAAGACCCCGGTAGCTGTGAGTGCTTGGTCCTTCCAGTGCCTCGACGAGGTCGCAGGAACAGCCATGCCCTGTTTTAATATTGCAAGCTGACACAGAGAGAGCCCAAGCGACTTCTCTGAGATCACACAGGCAGCGCTGTCCCTGTGCTAGTGCCGCAGTTACGTCACGGGGACAAAGTTGTGTCCTAGAGCTCTTTAATTTAGAGATTATTGGATCCTAATAAGACAAAAGTAGTATAGTGGCCTAGAGGAGCCTCATACCAGAGACATGAGCTGGAGGCACAGAAGTACTACATGCCACAGTGCCAAATATTACTCTCATGGTATGTCAGTCGGTATGACTGTCCTAGAAGGAGGGAAAGGAAGCGTAAAAACTTCTGGGTGATTCTGCCTGGAACTATGAGACAGTACGTGTGTTAAATCAAGTGAGAGCTTTCATTTAAGTAACTTGCTATGCAGTGTTCATAAAAGGTGACAGCTCAATAGGAACCAAGTAAGGCCAAAGGATCTGCTGAATGATTCTAGGGTGAGGGAAGTGTATTTTACTGCCTTGCGAGGGGGTTTCGTGCTGCGCGAGTGCCCCAGATGAGGGTTTGGTGTAGCGGCTTGGTTTCTGCGTTTCACTGATTTGTCTCTTCCGTGCCACAGTGATAGATTCGGGAGCTCCAGAGAACGGGGAATGGACTCCTGCGTGCAGTTCCTCTTTCGGTGGCTGGGAAGCCCATACTCGTGGTATCGGCTCCAAACTGCTTGTTCAGATGGGATACGAGTTTGGAAAAGGTAAGGGGAGAAGGCGGTCCTGGTGCTGTGAGAGCCTGACTGCCTCGTCACCTCAGTCTCGTGATGGATCCTAAAGCTAGTTAAGAAAAACAAGATTTTTTGGATGAAGCTAAAACTTTTCTTTGCTCAGGGGCCTGTTAGATAAGGCTTAAGCTATGTGATGAATCACACCTGTGTGGAAGTGTTAGAAGGAAAGAAGGAATAGCTATTTAGTCGAAGTACAGGCATATTTGTGCACCAGCCCTTGTATGGTAATAGTAAAAATTGGAGGTGTTTGGAACCACGGTCAAGTTCATGATTAAAGCCGTGAGAACTGTTGTACAAGGTGTTCAAAGGCTTTAGGGAGAAGGGAACTGATCTATGAAGCTTCTGATGTCTGTCTTAAAGCATCTCCTGGCTCTAGAACGCAGACTTCAAAGCCTGCTGAACTAGCTTCTCGCTACACAAATTGTATTGAGCCTTGGGGGCTTTAGGAGGGCAGTCTGCTACTTGCATTTGTCTCTAGTTCTCCCAGAGGAACCAAACCAGTTTTAAGAAGAACCTGGCTTGAGAAGCTGAGAATGTGAGGCTGAACCTAGTTTCACAGAAACTGGCCTGATGGATGGCCTCGGGCTTTTTATCGCATATCTTCTGCTGTAGAAGGCTCCTGTCGTAGCATCCGCATCCGCCATGCTTTTGCTGCTCCCCTTGACTTGGGTGGTCATCATTGCTTTTCGTACCTCGAAAGCCTGTTTGCTTGTTCCAAGCCTGTTACTGTCAGCGTGAACTTGTGGTGGGAGGTGACGCGAGAGGATGTCCTCGCTTGCAGTAATCGCTTGGTGTCTTTCCTCAGGGTTAGGGAAGAATTCTGAGGGCCGCGTGGAGCCGGTGCAGGCTGTGGTACTTCCTCGAGGGAAGTCTCTTGACCAGTGTGCTGAGGTGCTTCAGAAGAAGAAACAGGGGAAGCTGGACCCAGGCAAATCGAGGAAATGCCGAGCAAAGGGAAACATCTCTGGACAATCCCCTGCGGGTGGTCGTAAGCCTCCCCGCAACGTGTTTGACTTTTTGAATGAGAAACTGCGAGGGAAGAGCGCTGGGGAGAAGGCTGGAGGGATGGCACTGCCAGAGAGGAACAGCAAAGAGATCTACCATGCTAGCAAGAGCACCAAGAAAGCCCTGAGTGTCCGCCTCTTCCAGACAATGGAGAAGATTGAACAAACACAGAGGGATATCAAAGGAATCCAGCAGGCCCTGGCACGCAACATTGGACGGTAGGAAAACGTTCTCTTTGGGACTGCAGGATGAACTGAGAATTCCTGGTCCTTCTGGGAAAGGGTGGGCTTGAAATGAGGTGTAGGAGGAACAAGTGAAACGTATCTGGATGAGACCTGAGGGGAGGTGGAAGAGAGAGACTTTAGTTGTGCTTCAGACCAGCTTGGACGCTAGCAGATGTGTCTGGGGTCCTTTGGCTGGAATTCAGGCTGTGGGAAAGAGAGGAGCTCTCTGAGGAAAGGTCCTTTCCTTCCCATGCCCATCTCTGCAGCGTTGCTGTTGAGCATCGCAGGAGGACATTTGCTAGCCCCGATTGTGCTGAGCACCAGGTTCTTCCTGGCTTTCAGCAGGTCACTTACGCTAATCCTGCCGGAAAGGGCAGACCCTCCGGGGATGATGACAAGCCTTTGATCTTACCGTGCAGGATGACATTGCCATAATGTTTTTTGCTTCCAGGCACAGTGTTGCTACAGCTCAGCTAGAGGAGAAGCTAGCTAATGCGCACAAACAGCTGGGGCAGCTGCAGGCCCAGGAAGCCAGCCTGCAGCGGGAGCAGAAGAAAGCAGACACGCATAAGAAGATGACCGAGTTCTAGTCTCCGAGGAAGGCGTTTGACTGCAGTGATTGTCCTTCTAGCCAGCCCTGGTGGCCTCAGAGCCTGGGTGAGCCGTCCTGCTCCTCTGGGCCTCAGGCCGCCCAGCTTGAAAACTGGGCTGAAAAGCAGCATTTTCTAAACTTAAATGCTTCTGAGCTCTGCTGGGAGGGGGAGGAGTGCCCATCTGTCCAGCCCTGAAAGCATTCAGTAAGCCTGAGCCTTGTGTAAGGACTAGCTACAAGAAATATGGTTCTCTGCTCTCTTGCACACTTCTTTCCTCTGTTATCGCTGCAGTAGCACCTCCATCCAGAGTCTGTAGCTACTCAGGTGATAACATTGCTGGCTACGAACCAGCTGAAGGGGCTTTGAAAGCCCCACATCCTGCCATCAACTGTGGCTTGTGTTTGCACCCAACTGACAAACACAAGTGCTGGCAGGGTCCCGAGCACACGCTGGCAAAGCAGAAGAGGCTTGTGCTGGGTGAAAACAACAAAGGCAAATCGCTTCAGCTGCTCTCTACCTTCTGGTTTTTGCGATGGGATTTATCTGAGAACTGGGAGGTTTTTTGGGAGCAGTTCCTTGTAGCCCTAGTGTAATGAATAGACAGAAAACTGGCAGCTTGGAGGTGGGTACTAGTGGCCTCAAGCATCAGATTTCATCAGTTGGACTGTAAGAGTATCCCTAGGACACGCTATAGCCTAAGTCATTGACTTGGCATGGAAAGCCACGTGGTTCCACAAGTAGAGTGCCAAAGCTGGGGGGAATAAGACAGCAGAGTAACGGATTCTCACACCTCCTAGCTAGGAACAGCTCCGCAGGGAACCTTGTGCTTTTTGCCATCATTACTTGAGTTTTTCTGTCCTAGGTGGCTCACTGAACACGGGTCCTTTTATTAAAAAAAAAAACCCTCAGGACCCAGATCCAGGTCGGACTGGGCCCCAGATGAGCGCAAAGATCAGGAGGTCTGTATGTGCCCAGCATGCGGCCCTGTCTGTGCGAGGGCTCCAGGCTGTGCTGGAAGCAGGCCACGCAGGCAAAGTGCCCTTCCCTGCAGCGCGGAGAGTCTTGGACAGGAAGCATGTCTTCTCCCCTACGTTACATTCTGCGTTGGCGGCAGCCAGTCCTTGCCCCAGAGGAGATGGTGGTTTCCTCAGACTCTGTTTCTAGTGGGACTTGTGCATTGTAACTGCTTTTTTAAAAAAAAAAAAAAAAATTGTTCGCAATTTCGTGCCAGTATCTTAAGGACACTTTTTTTTTTTAATTTAAGAAATCAATTTCCTTTTATTCTGTGAGTCATTTTTGTAATGAAAAGTTTTGCTCCTTTAGTACCACTTTTGGTTTTTTTATCCGTTCCTAAGAAACAGAAAGCTGTCAGCCTGGGCAGGGCTGCACCTACTGGTAGGGTCAGGCTGCCGATCTAACCAGAAAATCTAAGGCTGAAGGAGATACAATCAGGGTTGATCAAGTCATGTGGGATTTAGCGTTGCTGCAGACACAGCTCAGAAAACACAGAGCGGCAGCAAAAGTAAACAAGAACAAAATCTTCAGGAAACTTGTTAGACTCTCTCCTCTCGGAACGCACTTGGATCCTGCTTCGGTGAGCGCCGTGTAGATGTGAAAGGTGGCGTGGGCTGCCTTGAGCACTTCAGCATCCATGGGGTTCTAATTAAATTGGCCCTACTATCTTCATTGTTCCGAATTCGTGTTCTCCAGGCACTGGGCTTAACTCAAGGGTTTAACAATGGTTGCTCAGTGCCCTTCCCTCATAAATGACTGTTTGTTTTCCACACTCAAGTGTTGAGTGGTGACAAGGATTAATGTGCCCAGCTTAGCATGGGTGCTTGCTGAAGTGGCCCATGACTGGTGAGCTGAGCTGGGGGTGAAATTTCTTGGGTTTGTTTTGTGCTCTGACACTATTTAACATCATCCTCTCTTTAAGAATTGGGTGTATTAGCCCCGTGTCTTGGCTGAATCGTATTTCGACCCTTCCTTGGGATTTCCACAGCCTTACTTGTCAGACTCCTATTCGAATGGCTGCTGCCTCCCACCCAAGACGGTTCACGTCCCTGGTGAATAAAGTTGGTTTTTATTTTTCCCCCCTCTGTCCTTGTAAGGCGTTCATTTGCAAGGTAACGATGACGTGTGGCGACCCGTTCTTCCCTTATATTCACCTGCGGCTAGAGAGCTGGCACCAAAACCAGCTCGGTGGGAAGCGGAGCGCGGCAGAGGGTGCTCTTGTGTGCCGGGTGCCTGCAGAGCCCGTCTGTGGCTGCTCGCAGCCGAGGCGGGGAGGAACCCAGCCTACCATTGCGTGAAGCAACCACCTCTGCAGGCCAGGAAGCGAGCTGCGGTGTGTGCTGCATGGTGTCTGCTCAGAGCTGGCTGCTCTAGAAGCAGCTCGGGAGGAGCGGGAGAGCTCAGAGCAAGACGTTTGAAATGTTCGGGAACCGCTAATCAGGAATAACTCTGTGGGAGAAAAGAAACTAAATTCTCCAGGTTGGCTGGCAAGGAAGAGAGCATGATCGGATTCCCACTCACCGGCTTTTGAGTTTCTGCAAAGTAAGTGCTGTTTGCTTTCTTGCCTGGCAAGCTTGGGTACCTGCAACTAAACCGGGGGCTGAAAAATACTTTAAAAAAACCCTTGATCCATATAGAAGTTGCAGCGTTGTCAGAGATGCTGTTGCAGCTAGCTAGGCTGGACAGGCAGGATTCCTACACTGCATCGGGGAAGCATCAGCTGGGTTACACTTTTAGTTTAACTTGTAGTTAAGATTTGTGCCGCTTAATGCTTCATGCTCTGGAAGCATCTGGGCTTAAAAAGGAAGAAAAGGTGTTTGAACTTGGCTACGCTGCTGGGCTCCCACGGCTTGAATCTAGGGGTTGAGTAGGAACCGGTTACTTTCGTGGTGAATGAATTGTTGGATTCAGAGGTGTGGGCCATTGCTTTTTTCAACAGAAAAAAATTCCAGTTGTCTTGTGGGGAGGGGGACTAGATTTTTTTTGCTTGCATGTGGAACAGCTCTTGGGGAGCTGCTGAGCTCCTGGCTGCAGGTGAGGAGGCTTGAGAGAGCGTGGTCACTGAAACGCTGTCCTCTAAATCTGAAAGGATGTAAAACTCCTGAATTTGTAGCAAGAAAGCCACTGTGGTAGGCAGGTGATTCTCGAGAAAACATGCATCTCCTTAATACACCCATCCCGTATTTTGGAATCTGGCCGCCCATAACTGCGGCACCGAGGTCTCGCCAGAGCTGGTGTCCTGCTGCGGCTCGGCTCTGCGGAAAATCTCTTTAGCAGGTTCTCGGCTTCTGCTTAGAAGTGTTTCTCTGCCCAAGTGAGCGTTTCCAGCAATTGCGGAAGGTCGGGAAGAGAAAAACGCTGAAAAGATGTCAGCCTTGACCAAAGCCACATGGTGCGAGCAGGCCGGGTCACTTACCTTAACATTTTAAAATGATATTTTCACAAAAGCCACTCCAGCACACGCGTAGCGATCCGGGCTGTAATTAGAAGTGTGCGTCCAAGTTTTGTGGCATTTGGGTCTGGCATTTGGAAGTAGAGTCGGCCCTTTCTAAATGCAACGCCTCCAGAGGAGTTTGACGACGAAATCTCTCCCTCCCGCTGTGGAAAAGCGAGTGGAGTGGGTGAGATCTTGTGCCTGCTCCACGTTTGAAATTAACTTTACTAATTGCATCCCCTGGTCTAGGGCAGATTCAGTGGTGTCGACTAACTGTTACGGGGCTTTCACTTTTCGTAATTGAAAAAAAAGATCTACTTCTGCTTCTTGGGACTTTTTTTTCAGTACAAGTCCCCAAGGTACCCGAGCTGTGTTTGCTGCAGCCGTGTTCGCAATCACTGGTGGAAATCGGCTTGTAATGTGTGTCCTGGTTTCTTGCAAATACGCTTTTAGTAGTTTCATAGGCTTTCTTCTCGTCGCCCCGCGCTGAACGCTGTGTGTGGTTTTATCTGGGTAGATGAATCGGAGGCCGGGCAAAATCGTCAGCAGCAGCACTTAAGTTTTACAGTAAATTCAATCTAGCTTTCACGAAGCCCAGCTGAGAAAGGCGCGCCTTTTGGAGGAGTTGCAAAAAGCCTCGCGCGTCCTGGAGCACCAAAGCAACTGCGTTTATCGAGCCTGTGCTCAGGTATCACGCAAGGCGGTTTTTCCTTCCTTGGTGGGCTGTGGGCGTGCGTCGCACGTAGGCAACGGCTGTGACTGCTCTCATCTTCAAAGCCATCTTGGCCTGCGGAGCCAGCGCGTTACGAAATGCCGTCTGCTGACTCTCCTGCCCTGGAGAATAGCCCTGGGACTGGGAGATCGATGACTTTATCGGCAGGAAATTCGGGCATACGTTTCAGAAGGTCTGTCTGAGTCTTGGCCTTGCAAACCTGCTCAGTCCTACCTGAGCGACTTCAGTCAGGCACTTGGGTTTTCCTCTCGAATTGGTAATTCTGGGAGAAGCAATGTGTCAACCCAAGGAATGGCTTCTCCCAGGGACCGCTGCGCCTGAAAGCGTGCGCTGGGCATTTCTGTAGGTCAGGAATCCAGGAACGACCACCGACCTCCTGCCCCACAGAAAGTAGGTCAGGAGAATTTCTCTGCATTAATTTCTACTTGGGAAGCCTCTCCCTTCGTTCTTCAATCTCAAAAATTCAGGGATGGGAAATGCACCTGCTGTGGGGTAAGCTGCCCCGTGTGTGCCTGCCCCAGCGTGCTGAAAGCTCGCACTTCGATTCTGACGTAGCACCAGCTCCCAGCCGTCGTACCTCCTTATAATTTTGTCTGCTAAACCTCAGAGCCTGCTCAGTTCTGGCCTGAACGCAGCCGCTTCTGCAGCCTGCGATCCTGTCGCTCTAATGAGCTAAACGAGTTCAGCGAGGACCGTCTAAAGCGACTGCCCGTGTTGCAGGTAATCCGTATAATTAATGTATGCTCAGACAGAAAAGCGGTGTTGTTTAATTAAAACGTCGTTGGAGAGGGAACAGCCTTCCCTTCCCAGCTCTGATCTAAGCCAGTCCGTCCAGCCCGGTTAGTGCCTAAAACCTCCCCGGCTCAATTCCCCCGTTTAAATAATTGCTCTCCAGGGGTTAAGGCTTCAGTCGGGGAAGTTTCCAAAGGTGTGGGAAGTGCTCGGGTAAAAGGGTGCCACAAGTGGGCAGAGGCTTGCTGGTTATCGGCGTAGAGATGCGCCAAAAATGCCGCCGCGTGACGCAGGGTGCAGGGGAGAGGGGAGCGGGGTCGCTGCCTCGACGGGCGCAGAGCTCCCCGCTCGCCCCGGGGCTGCCGTAGCACCCCAGGTTGGCGCGAGGCAGGGTGGCTTCTCGCCGGAGCCCGGCTGCTCTTTGTTATCCGGATCGAGATCTGTAAGAGGGTGAGTAAGAGGCGCGCAGGTGCCCCGCGGGCTTTCTGCCTCGCCAGCTGCGCCGGTGGAAGCTGTCCTGCTCGTCTCTGCCAGCCCTGTCCCCGCCTGGGGACTCCGCAGCCGGCCCCGTCTGCATCAGCTACTGCGGTTTCCTCGAGCCGTGCTTTGCTCCGGTGCTGGGAAGCTGCCTCTTTGGATGCTGGCACGCAGATCTCTAGCAGCCGGCCAGGCTTTTTGGGGAGCAGGGCGCGCACAGAGCTGGGAGCAGCAGTCGCCCTCTTGACACCGGTGCAGGTGAAGCAGTGTCAGCTTCTGCTTTGGGCTTTGCAGCACGCTGACGGCTGAGCGGGGCCAGGGGCGATGGGGCGGGGCGTCGCCAAGAGCCCCCCTGGGAAAGGTGCGGGATCCTGACGGGCTGGGGAGCGCCTGCTTTTTGCGTCGGGCTCCCCGGCGCCTTCGCGCCTCTGCACCGCTTGCTCTGGCCTTGCCGCTGCCGCGGTTTGCAGGGGAGGACCTTCTCCCCCCCGACAAGGCGCAGGGAAGGCGGCTAGCTTTGGGCAAGGCACGGCTTTTGCTTTAGGCGGAGGAAAACGGTCGAAAAGTCGGGCGTTTTCTGCTCTCCCGTCACGGCACAGAGCGGCTGCGGAACCAGGGTTATGGTGGCAGAGGAGGCGCAGGGTTCTCTGCCGCGCTGCCTACGGCCAAGAGCCGGCCTGGCTGGGCTGGCGCTTGGCTGCGATCCCGCAGCTCCTGGCCCAGGTGCGGATCGCGCTGGGATGCTGCAGGGAGCGACCCAGGTTCCCGTCAGAGCACAAATGTCACGGTGGGGTTTGCAGGGCTGGGCTCAGCCCCGCCGGGAGCTCGCCGTGCACGGCGCCGCGAACGCGGTGACGCCAGCGATGCTGGCAGCGCCGTCGCTCCCACGCGGGGTTTTCTCCCTGGTGACTCCGCAGGTCCCACGGCATGGGTGAACGTGCCCGAAACCTGCGGGGCTTGGAGGGGGAGAGGGCGAGCCCTGCTGCGGAGGATGGATGTCCCGGTGCAGGCCAAGCCTGCTGTGCAAGGAGGGAGAGGAGGGAGAGGCGGCTGCGAGGCTGAAGCTCGCCCCGTTTCCGGGAAGCTGAGTCATTGTTTGCCCGTCCCGTCTGGGTCACCCCACGGCCGGCAATGGGGAGCCGTGCCACCCCCGTCCCACCGCCGCGTCCCGGTGTCCCCAGAAAGCACGCTGGCACTTCCGGGATGTCTCCAGAGGGTTTTCATGGCCCCTGGGCATCTCCTTTTCAACATCTTGGTGGCAACTTGGGAGCTTGAATCCTCTTGGGTTTGTTGGGTTTGGGGTTTTTGTCTTTTTTCTTTTTTTTCTTTTTTTTTTTTTTTTTTTCCCGAAACGAACCAAAATCAAGTTTTTCCAGGGGTGGCAGAGCACCCGCTGCAGGGTGTCTGCACCAGGCTGGCCACGGCAGTGGAGGCACCACGGTGACCCCGGGGAGGGCAGCGGATGGCCAGAAAATGGGGCCCCGCGTGCACGTCCCCCTCTGGAGCATCCGGAGAGACCCCCTGCCCAGGGGGCTGTGCCGCGGGGGCCCCGGCAAGCCCTGGGGGCTGTGGAGCACCCTCTCGTGCCATGGTGAGCCCAGCAGCGCCCGGCTGCACCCCGACTCGTGTTTTCTCTCCCCAGAGCTCGGCCCCGCAACGGTGTCGGAAGAGGCTCCCCCATGGCTGCAGCCGGCGGCGAGGGGCTGGCACGGACCCCGCTCCTGCTGGCTGGCGCTGCCCTGGCCCTGCTCGGCGTCCTGGTCTACCTCGGTGCCCTGTGCGCTGCCTGCAGACGGTACGGGCTGCCCGCGGCCCCTCTGCTTCCCCTCCTGGTGCTGGGGACGGGGTTGGGGACCCCTCGGTGGCAGGCGGTGGCTGCACGTGGAGACCCTGCGTGTGCCTGTCCCGAGCCGGCACCGCTGCGTTCTGCCGCTCCGCTCACCCCGAACCCCAGCTGCGACCCCAGTGCAACTCTGCCTGGCCTGATCCTGCACCCCTGGGCCTCGCTGCCCTCCACCGCACCCCCTGCACCCAAAGGAGCTGGTACCAGCTGGGGATGGGGGACGCGGCCTTGCAGGAGCAGCCTGGACAGAGCTGAGCTGCGCGCGGGACGGGCAGGACGGGCGATGCCAGGGGTGACGCCGGGGATGCCCGGCACGGCTCAGCAGGCTGCAACTGAGCCCCCATCCAGCACAGCCCCTGCTGTGGGGCTGGCGAAGGAGCGGGGGTGTGGGTTTGGGGGGTGCCGCTGCTCCGGCGAGGGGCACACGGCCATCGTGGCCAGATCGGGGTCGCGGGGCACCCTCTCCACGGCCCCGGCTTGGCCGCCCGCCCTGGGCTCAGCCCCGCTTCTCCCCGCAGCAAGGGCAGGAAGAAGAAGGTCCCTCCGGACGGGGTGAAGCTGGTGGACGAGGTAAGCGCATGCTTGGGGGGACGGGATGCGTCCTGGGGGAGCTCTGGGCACCCCAGCCCCCGGCCACGCGCCTGACGTGCGTCCCCCCCGTCGCAGTCCCTGCTCAGACAGACGCAGCTGCGGTCGCTCAGCAAGTCCGACACGAAGCTGCACGAGCTGTACCGGGTGAAGGCCAGGGACGACGGTGAGTGCCCAGCGAGCTGGGGAAGGCGATGGGGGCCGGCGGCCCTTGCCGGGTGCCCGCAGTCCCCACGCTGCCCGGCGAGCGCATCGCAGCGTGCGCACGCGCGCTTGCATGCAACCCCAGGGGTTGGTGCTTGCTGCATCCCCAGCGTCCCCCCACTTCCTCTCCTCTCCCCGCAGCCCAGCGGCCGGCCAGCCTGAATTTTCCCTGCGTGGCGTCCCCCCCCGCCAGCGCCGACTCCCTGCACAGCTCCAGCGTCAGCATCCTCCTGCACCGTGAGCTGCCCCAGATCCCCATCCCTGAGCCCCCCGCCGCCTCGCCGGCCCCTGACCAGACCTACTCCAACCTGCTCTTCACGCCGCTGCGGAAGCCGGTGCCGGACACTGTCTATGAGTGCCTGGCGATGGGCGGGGAGGATGCCCCGGTGCCCCCCACACCCACCGGCGCCCAGGCGTCCCCGCCGTGTGCCAGGCGCGGGGCGGCCGATTACGCCTGCGTCCGCAAGGTGAAGAAAACAGCGCCTACGGAGGTGCAGGACGGGGCCACGGCGGGGCTTCCCGCAGTCCCACGGTGCTGGGACGGCGCGGGCGATGCCCCCGGGGCGAAGGTACGGCTCGGGGCGGGGGGGGTGGCAGGGATGGGGCGTGGGGCCAGTGCTGAGCCCGCTGGATGGGGCGCATGGGGGGGCCGTGTAACGCCCTGCCTCCCTGTAACGCCCGTGTTCGGAGCAGGGTGTAAATTAGGCTGCTGCCATTTCCAGCGGAGCTTTTAGGGGGGGCAGGATGAAGCCGAGCCCCTGCAGGCAGGCGATGCTGGTCTCCGTGCCCTGCAAAAGGCTCCTTGAGTCACGCAAAAAAGTGGGATCGCCAGTGGGTGATCCACAGCTGGGATCCTGCCGGCAGCTATGGGGAGCCGGGGGCACGGGTGTGGGGATACCCTGCGGTGGGCAGGGATTGCCCCCAAGCCCCCACCTTCCTTTTGCAGCTGGAAGAGATGTACTCGACGGTGTGCAAAGCCACCAAGAAGAAAGCGCAGGTCCCCGCGTCGTCCCCGAGAGCCGCGAGGGAAGCGGGGGCCGGGTGGCAGCCCCTCCGCCGGGAGGAGGGTTCCCCGGCCGGGTGCTGGTCCCCGGCAGCCCAAGGCCCCCCGGACCCCTGCTACGAGTCCATCAACGACAGAGCCTGGACTGCTCAGGGCCACGGCCCCGACCCGGACTACGAGGCCGTGGACGTTAACTGGAAGAAGGCGGTGAAACGGGACAAGCCGGGGAAGCCCTGCGCCCCCGAGAACCTGTACGAAAGTGTCGGCGACGTTTGGGCGGGGGAGTCCCGGCGAGCCTCCGCCAGGACGGTGGCCAACGGGCTGGAGGTGTACATCACCAACCTATAGCACCCGCGGGAGCGGGGTCCTTGCCGTGGGGTGGTCCCCCCCTGGCTATTGCCGTCGGGGTTGGGGGTTCCCCCGGGACCGGCTTTCCGGGGGGTTGAGCCCGCCGGGGACAGGCACGCACCAGCCCGGTGCCCGCCGGCGCGGCTGCATCCCCGCGAGCGCTTTCTGTATATATTTTACGTTCCTTTTCTTTAAGCGTCCTTGTCCCATCCTGACCCGCCCTGCACCGGCAGGTTGACGTAGGGATGTCCCGGGGGCTCATCCCAACATCGGGATGAGCGGGGAGTCTGCAGGGCGATGCCTGGCCCGTGCTGGGTGCCGCCAAGATGGGAGCTGGGTTGGGACCGGTCGTGCTCTGGGGCGGGCGGTGGCAGGGCTGTGGGCCAGCCCCGTGGCCCCGGGCTGCAGGATCCGGCCCCTCAGCAGCGGGGTTGTGCCACGGGCGAGGGTCTGCGTCCTCGCCCTCTGCCTGGGGGGGAGCAGGGCCCCGTCCGGCCCCCGGGGAGCCCCGAGCAGCTTTGCACCCCTCGCTCAACGTTCCCAGGGCCGGTTCTGGGGAGCGGCGCGGTAGCTCCGGCCGTGGCCGAGGGTCAGCCACGAGCCACGGGCTCTGGGCCGGGCTGGCAGCCTGTCCCCCATCACCCGCTCCCACCTTTCGGACGCATGCGAGGGTGCCTCCGTGTCTTGCAAACACCATTAAAAAGCTGCGAGGGGTTTTATCCCGTTCAGGAGAAAACGCTTTTACGCTGCATCTAAAGCCCTGGTTCTGGCGGCTGGTGCTCCTGCTGCAGCAACGTGGCGGTGCCGGGAGAGCGGCTTTGGGCGCAGGCGTTAACCACCCGCATGGGTGGTTTTGCACCTCCGAGCTGGGGCTGTGCAGCCACCCGGAGCCGCCGAAATGGGGCGGCCCATCCCAGAGCAGGGACTTGCTCTGGGGCTTTGCACGGGCTCGGAGCCGGGGAGCGTTTGCGCGGTGCTTGCCACCCGCTCGCCGCCACGTCGCTCCCGCGGCCGCTGCAGCCTCAACGGATGCCAGAAATGCACGGGAGAGCTGGGCGTGCACCCGGAGCCCTCGGATCCTGGGGCTCAAACTTCCCTCCTCCCCACGGGGACGCTGGCATCCCTGCCTTAAGGGATGCCTGGCATCCCCCGGCTGTGTGCCCTGGGGGGAGATGCGAAGGCACGGGGACGCCCGTGCTGCGCTGATGGTGGCCCCGGGCCCACCGCCGCTGCTCCGGGTGTAGACCAGCCGCCGTACAGCCGTCCATCCAGGCATTTCCCAACCTCACGGCGCAGTAGCCCGGCGCTCGCCGGAGCTGGCTGGGAGCTGCGGCAGCAGAGCAGACAGGCAGGAAGCCACGTGCCTTCCTTCAGCAGCTTTGCCCCTCCATCGAAGCGGGCGAAGAGATTAAAAACGAAAACAAGGCGCTCAGCAAAACCCGCTGCAGGCTGAAGACGTTGAAGCTTGGAAGGCAGCTCAGGCGCTCGTGCCGCTTCGTCAGCCCCGCGCTCGATGCCAAACCACAGCCGCTCGAGATAGAGGAGTCGGCCCCGGCAGCTGCTCCCATCCCCCTGCGAGATAAGGGCCCCGATAGAAAACGGCGCGGGGCGGCTGGCGCCGATGCTGCCGCGCTCTTCCTGCTGCCAGCCGCGCCGCACCGGCGCGTGGGCTGCCTGCGGCCGCATCCTCCCCCTGCTCCCTTTCTCCATCATCCCATCCCGCGGCTCTGCAGGGCTGGGTCCCTCCTGCACCACCCGAATCCCCTCGGAGCTGCGTTTGGGCTGCCCGGGCCCCGCGCAGGAGCATCACCTCCTGGCAGGACCGGAGCTGCTTCACTCCCGGGGCAAGATGGGCCCTGCACTGCCCGCGGGGTCGGGCCGTGGGTACCGCTGTGCCAATTCCCCGGGGAAAGGCAGGCTTGGCACAGCCCCGGGCCAGGGCAAGCTTCTGCTCTCGCTGAGCTGGAGGTGGCCAAAGCATCTCCCAAACCTCCCCAACGCCAGCAGGAAAAGCCCCGTGTGCAGGGCTGCCCGCTTGCCCGTAATTCCCGTGCTGCCTGCGGGGCTCGGCAGAGCCGGACTCGTGTTTAAATATGAGAGCAACTGCCTGGGGCGATGGATAATGTGGCCGGAGCCCTGGCTGGAGGCTCAAAAACTGGGTGGCGAATGAAGGATCCATCCCGAAACGTCGCTTGGAGTCTCGTGGTCTGGCGGGGAAGGTTGGGGTGGGTGTCAGAGCGAGGGGAGCGGGTGGGGCTGGGAGCACCCCTCCTCATCCCAGGGCTCCCCGCTCCGCCCCGCTGGCTGGAGCCCACTCGGGGCCAGTGCTGCTCCGGGCCGGTGCTGCTCGGGGCCATTCCCACAAGGGGGAGTGAGCCGGAGCCCAGCACACGCTGCACGGTGCTGCGCGCTGTACGGTTTTGCATGGTGCTGCACGCTGTATGGTGCTGCACGCTGTATGGTGCTGTGCGGTCTTGCATGGTGCTGCATGTTGTATGGTGCTGCATGCCGTACGGTGCTGCACGCTGTACGGTCTTGCATGGTGCTGCACGCCGTATGGTGCTGCACGCTGTACAGTCTTGCATGGTGCTGCACGTTGTATAGTGCTGCACGCCATACGGTGCTGTACGGTCTTGCATGGTGCTGCACACTGTACAATGCTGCATGCCATACAGTGCTGCATGCTGTACAGTCTTGCATGGTGCTGTGCACTGTACAGTGCTGCATACTGTACGGTGCTGCATGCTGTACAGTCTTGCATGGTGCTGCGCACTGTACAGTGCTGCATGCTGTACGGTACTGCACGCTGTACAGTCTTGCATGGTGCTGTACGCCATACAGCGCTGCACGCTGTACAGTCTTGCATGGTGCTGCACACTGTACAGTGCTGCATGCTGTACAGTCTTGCATGGTGCTGCGCACTGTACGGTGCTGCATGCCGTACTGCACGGTGCTGCATGCTGTATGGTGCTGCATGCTGTACAGTCTTGCATGGTGCTGTGCACTGTACAGTGCTGCATGCCGTACAGTCTTGCATGGCGCTGTGCACTGTACGGTGCCGCATGCCATACTGCACGGTGCTGCATGCTGTATGGTCTTGCACGGTGCTGCGCACTGCGCTGCATGCCATGCAGCACCGCGCTCCGTAGGGTGTTGCACGGTGCCACATGGTGTATTGCACACTGCGTGGTGTTGCATGCTGCGTGGTGCTGTACGCTGGACTGCACGCTGTACGGCGCTGCACACTGTAAGGATCCGCACCCCGCATGGCTCTGCAGCCTGGATGGCTCCGCATGCTGGATGGCCGCGCGCAGCACGTGGCTCTGCACCCAAACCAGCTCCGCACCCACGCGGCTCCGCGCACCGCACAGTCCTGTACCCTGCGCAGCTTCGCACCCATAGGGCCCTGTACCCCATATGGCCTGTGTGCCCTGCAGCCCCGCACCCCACGAGCAGCGCGGGCAAGGCCCCGGCTCCCTCTGCGACACCACCGGGGCGAGCGGCACCGCAGCCCAGAGCCGGCCCCCAGCATTTGGGGACCACGGGGGCATCTCGCAGGGATGTGGCACCGGGATGCCGCCCCGCAGAGCCGCCCTGCCCGGGAAGGGGGTCAGGCTGGTGGCACCCGCGCCCTTGTGCAACGGGCAGGCGATGCTCGTGGGAGTTGCACAACGCCGGAGCCGCCAGCTCAGCGCTTCGGCCGGCGTTAACGATTAAACCGGAGCGGGGGGCGGCCGGCGGAGCCACCACTCGGGTCCCGCTGCGGCAGAGCCCGGGCTGGTTATCCTAACTCCGGGAGGAGGAGAGGCGTCCCGCCTGCCGCGGGGCTCGCCCGCGAACTCATCCGGGGCCACGCTAACGAGGGCCGCGGGGCCAGAGCCCACCGGGGCCAGGACAGAGCTGTGGGGACGAAGGCTGCTCTGGCCGCGCTCCTCCTCCTGTGCACCCCACCGCGGCCCCGCCAGCCAGCCGGGACACTCCGGGTCCCCGATCCCCGGCAGCCCTGGCTCAGCCGGGGCAGGTTTGGGTGCCCCAGTTCCCGGGGGGACGCTGCCCTTCTCCCGGCCGCCCCCCACCTTTCTGCAGCATGCAAGGGGACCCCGCGGGTGGCCGTGCCGGGTGGCACCCAGTCTCGTGGCCGGGCACGTGGGGGCTTTCCCGGTTTGCTGTGGGGTTTGGGGTTTTTTTTTTTTTTTTTACGCTTACGAAAGCGCCTGGCCCCGGGCATGGCGCGGGGCGGAGGTGGCACCTCCAGCCACCCCCGAGGGCAGGGGACAAGGGGTGGCCGAGCGCCCCAGGACTCCTGCCCCTCCGCCACGCTGGGGACGTGGCTCTGCAGAGCGGGGGATCCCCAGCACCCCCGTGGCCCTGGGCCGAGGGGAGCACCCGTGTTGGCCAGCCCAGGGCTGCCAGGGGCACGGCTGGGGGGCACAGGCGGGGGGGACAGGCGGGAGCCACCAGCCAGGACGGCCGCGCGGACTCTGTCCTGGCCTTCAGGCTGCGGGCTGGTAAATCAAACAGCAGCAGGGCCTGGGCTGCCCCACGCCGGCGCCCGCTGCTCGCCGCACCGCACGTTTTGGGGAAGGCGAGGAGCAGAGTGTGGGTGGGCGCCAGCCTGGGCACCCCATGCACCCCAGTAACCCATGCACCCCAGTACCCCATGCATCCCATGCACCCAGGGCACCCCAGCACCCCTTGCACCTCATGCATCCCATGCACCCAGGGCACCCCATGCACCCCAGCACCCCATCGAACCCATGCACCCCATGCACCCCAGTACCCCATGCACCCCATGCATCCCATGCACCCAGGGCACCCCAGTACCCCATGCATCCCATGCACCCAGGGCACCCCATGCATCCCAGCACCCCATGCATCCCATGCACCCAGGGCACCCCATGCACCCCAGTACCCCATGCACCCCATCCAACCCATGCATCCCATGCACCCAGGGCACCCCATGAACCCCAGCACCCCATGCATCCCATGCACCCAGGGCACCCTATGCACCCCAGTACCCTGGGCACTCTATGCACCCCCATGCACAAAGAGCACCCTATGCACCACGTACCCTGGTACCCCATGCACAAAGGGCACCCCAGCACCCCAGGCACCCTATGCACCCTCGTACCCCATGCACCCCATGGACCCCATGCACCCCGGCACCCCATGCACCCCCCGCACCCCATGCACCCTGGCACCCCATGCACCCCATGGACCCCATGCACCCCATGCAAGCTGGCACCCCATGGACCCCATGCACCCCGGCACCCCATGCACCCCGGCACCCCATGCACCCCATGCACCCCATGCACCCCATGGACCCCGGCACCCCATGCACCCCATGCACCCTGGCACCCCATGCACCCCATGCACCCCATGCACCCCATGGACCCCATGCACCCCGGCACCCCATGCACCCCCCGCACCCCATGCACCCTGGCACCCCATGCACCCCATGGACCCCATGCACCCCATGCAAGCTGGCACCCCATGGACCCCATGCACCCCGGCACCCCATGCACCCCATGCACCCTGGCACCCCATGCACCCCATGCACCCCGGCACCCCATGCACCCCCCGCACCCCAGCACCCCCCACCCAGCCCCGCCGTTCTGGGTGCCTTTCGGCAGCGGTCCCTCGGGGCGGGCAGGACTGACCCACCCTGCACCGGGCCCGGGACCCCTCTCCCGCCGGGAGCCGCTCTCGCACCCCAAAACTGCAGACACTCCCCCCGCAGCAGAAGGACGCTGCCGCGTTTGGGGGAACCCTATAACTTTTGGGGGAGCCTTATCACTTTTGGGGGGAGCCCTATCACTTTTGGGGGAGCCCTAAAGCTTCCAGCAGGTCTAAAACTTCAGGGGGAGCTTTTGGGGGGGAGACCCCTATTACTTTTGGGGCGTGTAACTTTATGAGGAGCCGTGCAACTTCTGGAGAACCGCTGTAACTTACGGGAAGCCCTATAATTTGGGGGGGGGGGGGGGCGACTTTTAGGGGAACCCCACGAGGTCTAACGCTGGAAGTTTCAAGCCCGTAACTTCGCGGGAGCCGCCGGGAGTTTTGCGGGGTCCTCCAGGCTGGCGGGAGCCCCTCGCTTTTGGGGGGGGAGACCCCGAATTCCGCCTTAGAGTGATGAAATGTGAACTTTTGGGGGGCAGCCTGCAACTTTCGGGGAGCCGCCGGACTTTGGCGGGAGGGGGTTGAGGGGTGGGGGGCGGCTTTAGCGGGGCCGCCCGCCAGTCTCTGAGTCCCAAAACTAACGGGGGAGGGGGGGGGGAGAGAAGGGTTGGTGGTGGGGAGGGGCTGGTTTTTGGGGGGGGGCCCCCCGGGCAGCGCGCGGGGCGGCGGGAGGGCGGGGCGCACGAAGATGGCCGCTGCCGGCGGGGGCGTGTCGCGGCGGGAGGGGGGCGTGCCGCCGGGCTTTAAGTGGCAGGGCGAAGCGACCAATAGGAAGCGGCGAAAGCGGCGGTCGCGTTCCAACCCGGCCGTTTTGACCAATGGCGGGGGGCGTGGGGGGCGTGGCCTGGCCGGCGCCGACACCGGGCCGCGCGCGGCGGAGCGCGCTCCCCCGCCGGGCCCGGCCGCGGCCGCCGCCGCCGCCGCCGCCGCTTTCCCTCATGGAGCCTCCGCGCCCGCCCGCGGTGCTGCTGGCCGCTGCCCGCCGCCGCCGCCGCGATCCTCCGCCGCCTTCTCCTTCCCAACCCGGCGGCGGCGGCGGTGGTGGTGGTGGCGGCGCCGCCCCGAAGGTACCGGGGGCGGTGGCGGCGGCGACCGGGGGGGGAGCCGGAGGAGGGGGGGGGGGGGGCGGTGACAGCTGACAGCGGCCCGCCCGAAACTTTCCCCGCCGCTAAAATGGCGCCGCTCGGGGACAAACTTCGGGGGGGGGGGGGGGCGGCGGGGCGCGGGGGGGGGTTCCCCCCCCCCGCGCCCCGCCGCCCCCCCCCCCCCCCGGTGGGATCTACCGGGAGCTGGCGCTTCCCCCCGGGATCAACTCCCGGGTCCCGCTAAATCCCGGTGCCGGGGGATCCATCCCGCCGCTGCTGCTTGGGGAAAAAGCTGAGGAGATCCCGGCTGGATTCCCAGGCTCGCGTTTCGGCCAAGCGGAGGTGGGAGCGGGGGGGGAATCCTACTGGATCCCGGGGTTGGGATCCACTCGCTGAGCTCGCTTTCCGTAATCCCGGCTCGGCGAAGGTTTGGGGGGGCTCGCCGCCGCCGCCCCCCGGGATCTGCTCCGTGCTGGCGTGCCTCCCCTGGAGCGTTCGGGGAGCGGGGGGATCCCTGCTGGATCCCAGCCCTGGGGGATCTGGCTCCGGGTCTGCCTTGGAGCGGGATCCGCTCAGCTCATCCGCAGGCGTCGCTGGCTCCGGGCGGCCCCCTCGGCTCCCGCTCCGCAGAGCTGCGGGGGGATCCCTGCTGGATCCCAGCTCCGGCCTGGAGGATCATCTGCTGGAAAGGGATCTGCCGGATAGGGATCTGCCGAGTGCCAGCATACAGGCGGGCAGCGCTGCTGTCCCGGAGCAGCCCGGTCTGGTTCTGCAGAGCTGAGGGGGATCCCTGCGGGATCCCAGCCCGACTCTGGGGGATCTACTTGGGATCTGCCCGGAGAGGGATCTGCTCAGCGCTGCCACACAGCCAGAGGACAGCGATCTCTCGGAGCAGACCCCGTCTGCTCCCCGCTCTGCAGAGCTCCGGGGGGATCCGTGCTGGACCCCAGCCCTTGGGGATCTCCCGGGAGTGTGCCTGGGGAGGGATCCACTCGGTGCTGACAGTCGGCCAATGGACGCGGCCGTCTTGAAGCAGCCCTGAGGCTCCTTCCCTCGCAAGGCTCGGGGGAGATCCCTGCTGGATCTGAGCCCTGGGTGATCTGCCCAGGCGCAGCTCGTAGAGGGATCCACCTGGTCACCAAACGTGACCAGTGAGCGCTGCTGACCTGGCTCAGCCCCGCGGGAAGGGCTGCTCCCCGCTTCTCCGGGGATCCCCACGGGGCCCCAGCCCAGCCCCAGGGAGATCACCTGGGATCCGCCAGGAGTGGGATCCACTTGGTGCCGGTGCTCAGTCAGTGGGTGCTGCTGTCTCCAGCTGCCAGGGCAGGGCTGAGCCTGCTCCCCGCTCTGCAGAGCGCTGGGGGGATCCCTGCTGGATCCCAGGTGATCGGCTCAGAGCGGGATCCGCTCGGTGCTGTCACGTGGCACGTGGGTGCTGCTACCTTGGAGCCACCCTGCAGGAGGGTGTCAGGTCTTCTGGCTCTGCAGAGATCCCTGCTGGATCCCCACTGTGGCCCTGGGGATCTACCCAGGGAGGGATCCACTGGCTGCTGATGCTCAGCCGGCGGGTGACAGCGCTGGGAGCAGTCTCATGGGAGGATGCTCTCTGCTCTCGCCTCTGCAGAGTGCCGGGGAAATCCCGGCCGGATCCCAGCTGCGACCTGGTGGGATCCACCTGGGATCTACCGCAGAGGGTCCCACCGAGCGGCCGGCAGGGTCCCGCCGCAGCTCTGCCCGCAGGCGCCGATCCAGCTCCCCCACGCCGCCTCCCCTCCCCGCCGAGGTCCGGCGGCGGGGGGATCCCTGCGGGATCCAGTGCTCAGGGGATCCCCCCGCTGACGCCCGCCGTCTCTCCCGCAGGCTCCTCTCCCCTGCGGCGGCCGGGGGCTGCCGGCGGGAGCCGAGGGCTGGCTGCCGTGCCTGGGGGAGCCGCTGCCGCGCCGGGAGCCGGCCAGCCGGGAAGCGATGCTGCGGGTGCTGGACGCCGGGCTGGAGCGATGCCTGGCGCTGCATTCGGCATACATCCCCGTGCCCCAGCACAGGTAGGACCACGACGGCGGCGGCAGCGGGATGGGCAACGGTGACGGCGACCGCCCTTGTGCCGAAACCTCCTGCCGGCACCGGCTTCGCCGCGGCAAGCCGGGATTTTTTTTTCCGCCGGCTGCACGAGGAGGACTTTGGCCGCTCGTCCGCAGCGCCGGGGTCTCCGGCTGTGACCGGCCGTCCCGTGTACAGCAGCGCCGAGGTCTCCGGCTGTGACCGGCCGTCCCGTGTACGGCAGCGCCGAGGGCTCTGCCCGGCCGTGGCCCTGCCGGCCGATGAAGCGAGGCGCCATACGCGAGCCCTCGAGCGGTTGCGGTGCTCAGCACCCGCTTTGCCTCGCCGGCGCTGGCGCTGCAACCGCACCCGCTCGAGGGCTCGGAGAGCATTGCCGCTCGCCAGCACCGTATTTATCCGTCCCCGTGGTGCGAGAGCTTTGCAAAATGGCTTCTGTTGCTCCTGACCTCTCGCTTTTTTTTTTTTTTTTTAATTTAATTTTTTTTAATAGGGTTGTGTGGGTTTTTTTGTTGGGGTTTTTTTTTTTTTTCTTCCACTTCAGGAAGTTGTTTGGCCCCAGCTGAGCAAACCCCGCGTTTCTCGGCACTCGCGGCAGGATGCAGGTGCCGGTACCCTCCGGCGCGGCGCTGCCCGCGGACATGTAGGGTTCCCCCTGGAGTGGTAAACAGCAGCGTTTTGGCTGGCTGCCTGTACCGCTGCCTGCGCCGCTGCCTGCACTGCTGCCCAGCGGGGTTTCCAGTCCGGGCTGATGCCTCTCAGGGTGCTGCAGGGGATGGGGCACCCGTGGGTGCCTTTGCCCGTGGCGATGCCCCCAGCACGGTGTGGCCACTGTGACCCCGTGCACCCGTGTCCCCCGACCACAAGCTGCCCGTGGGGTGGGTGCAGACCCGACCACCGCGGGGAAGGGGGTCCCAGCACCTCGGTGGGTGATGGAGAGGAATGAAGGGTCCCGGGGTGGGGGTTCCTCGTCTGTCCTCACCGCAGCCCCCGCTTTGCTCTCGCTGGCAGGAAGCTCTCGGGCAAGGCGGGCATCGACGAGGTGATGGCGGCCACGGTGCTCACCAGCCTCTCCACCAGCCCACTGGTGCTCGGCCACCCGCCCGCCGCCCCCCGCCCCAGGTAAGAGCGTGCCCCTGTCCCCCCCACCCCATCGCTGGACACGTGTCCCATGGCAGGCCCTGACCTTCCTCCTCCTCCTCGCCAGAGCCCGGCGGTGAGGTCTGGAAAGAGGCGCCCGCCATGTCCTCCAGCTGCAGCAGCAGCAGCAACACCAGCGGGGACTGGAGCTGGGACCCCCCCAGCGACCGCTCCACCCCCTCCACCCCCTCGCCCCCGCTCTCCAGCCACGTCCCCAGCACCTTCCTGCCCGCCCCGCTGCCGGACGAAGGCCCCGATGAGCCCGACGGCACCCACTTCGTCTTCGGAGAGCCCATCCCTCGGAAGAGGAAGGTGGGATGAAGTTGGGGATGATGATGGGGGGGAGGTTGGGGATGGGGATAGTGGGGACGGGGATGAAGAGGAGGATGAGGTTGGGGATGATGATGGGGATGATGCTGAGGATGAGGATGATGCTGGGGATGCAGATACCGCTGGGGATGACAGTGGGGTTTGGGATGGGGATGGAGATGGAGCTGGGGATGATGATGGAGCTGGGGATGACGATGGGGATGACGCTGGGGACGGGGCTGCCAGCCTGACGCCCCTCTCCTGCAGAACTCCACCAAGGTGATGTTCAAGTGCTTGTGGAAGAGCTGCGGCAAAGTCCTCAGCAGCTCCTCAGGGATGCAGAAGCACATCCGAACCATGCACCTTGGGTAAGCGCCTGGGGTCCCCCCCGGACACCCCCAGCCCCCCCGGTGCCCCCCGCCGGGGTCCTGCCGTGGGGGGAGAGAGCCGCCCCAGCCAGACTCCGCTCTCCCCGCAGCCGGAAAGCCGACCTCGAGCAGAGCGACGGCGAGGAGGACTTCTACTACACGGAGCTGGACGTGGACGTGGACTCGCTGACGGACGGGCTCTCCAGCCTGACGCCCGTCTCGCCCACCTCCTCGGTGCCGCCCGCCTTCCCCGGCCCCGAGGCGCAGGGCCCGGCGCCGCCGGCGTTGCCGATCCCGGACCTGGCGCTGGCGTCCCCCCGCAGCCCCCCGGCCCCCCCCGGCCTCTACCACGTCCACACCGACCACGCGTACCAGGTGAGGGGATGTTGGGGCGGGGGGAAAATCCGGGGACGGAGGGGCTGCCGCCGCGCTCGCCGCATCACCGTCACCCTCCACGCCTCCCCAGCCGCTCGGTGCCGGCGGCGCAGCCGAGCTCTGACGCGGGGCCGTGTCCTCTCTCGGCAGGGCTGCCCGGCCCCGCCGCGGCCACCGGTGCCCCCCGCCGCGCCCGCCCCGCCGCCGCCCAAGCCACCCGCCGTCCCCAGGTGAGCCATCGCCATCCGCGCCCCCGTCCCCCTCGGGCCCGTGTCGTCCCCCCCGCGCCCCGTGACGTGTCCCCTCGTGTCCCCTCTGCCCGCAGGAGGCCGCGGGGGGAGGCCAAGAAGTGCCGCAAGGTGTACGGCATGGAGAACCGGGAGATGTGGTGCACGGCGTGCCGCTGGAAGAAGGCCTGCCAGCGCTTCCTCGACTGACGCCGCCGGTGCCGCCGGTGCCGCCGGTGCCGCCGCCGCGGCGCTCCCTCCTTCTTGCACATTTTGCACTCGAGGTGCCTTCGCGCCCCCCTGCCGCCCCGGGGCCCCCCCAGACTCAGGGAACGGCCCCCCCCCCCAAAAAAAAAAGCTTTATGCACACAGCCCCTCCCCGCCACGGAGCTCGTGTCCCCCCCCCACCCGGTTTTTCCTTCAAAAATAAGCTAAAGCTGCCCCCCCCTTTGCCGGCACCGCGGCGGGGGGCTGGCGGGGGTGGCCGGCTGCTCCCGGCCCCCCCTCCCCGTGCCGGGTTGGGGACCCCCCCGGGGCCGGGGGCCGCCCACCACTCAAATAAGCTGCGTGCCTGTGGCCGGCGGGGGCTCCAAAAGGAGGGGGGGTGTCCGTTCCTGCCCCCCCGCCTGCTCCCAGGGGGGACCCCCAGTGCCCAGGGCAGAGGTGGGCGCCTGCCCCCTGCCCCTCGCCCCCCCCGAGGGGGTTTTTACTCTTTGTATCGTCGTTTCTCTCTATTTTTCGTATTCGGGGGAGCAGCCGCTCCCGCCGGGGCGATGCTCTGGGAAGTGCCTGCAGGAACGCGCCCATTTGCACTAAGCCAAACTGCACAAAGAGGTGGGTTTTGGTTTTGGTTTTTGTTGGTCCTTTTTTGGTTTGGTTTTTTTTTTTTTTTTTTTTTGTTCCCTCCCCCCCCCCCCCCGCCCCCCTCCTCCATCGTGTGTTTTTATTTTTTAAATAAAATATATGAAAATTCGTATTTTTAAATACCCCCCTCCCAGGGCATGAGAGCGCACTGGTCGCGGCGCTGCGGCAGCGTGATGCCTCCAGCCCCGGGGGGGTTTTAAGGGGCTTTATTCCCTTCAAACCTCTTCCCCACCCAAAAAAAAAACAACCCAAACCCCTTTTTTTTCCCCCCAAACCCTCTCGTCCCATCACTCGCCTGCCCGGGCAGCGGCTCAGCACCGGGTTTGGCCCGGCCACGCCACCCGCCCTCCGCTCTCCGCACCCCTCCCCGTGCAAGGACGGGTGGGATGGGGACGGGTGGGTGGCACTGCCAACCTGCCCGGCCGCGCCAGGGCGGGGCCCCCCGCCTTGCAGGAGGGTTCCCGTCACATCAGGGACCCCCCCTTTGCAGGGACACCCCCCCCCTCGCTGGGGGTCAAACCGGGCTGGTGCCGTGCCAGGCTGGGCCCCCCGCTTGTCCCCGACGTGGCGCCGACAGGGATTTGATGTGTCAGATCCAGAAGAAAAAAAAAACAAAAAAAAAACAACAAAAAAAATAAATATTTGGATTCTTTTTTTTTTCTTTCTTTTTTTTTTTTTTTTTTTTTTTTTTTTTTTTGGAATTATTACTCTTTACTTACTTTTAAGATGGGCTCTGCGCTGCGGGGTGGGCGGCCCCGGTGCTGCACCCCGCGGCCCCCGGGGACGGCATCGCTCCGTGCGTCCTCCCCGGAGCTGTGCAAAAAGGGATTATTTTTTAATTTCAAATAAAGCCCGAATAAATACGGACGTTGCCACTAACGCTTACACTCCGGGGTGGGGCGGGGGGGGGACGACACGAGCCGCAGGTGCCCGTTCGGGATGGGTGTGGGAAAGGGAAAGGTGAAGGCGGCGGCGCCCCGGGCAGGGGCGAGGGGGGGGATTTTTGGATTTTTGGGGAGCGGGGACCCCGCCGTGGCCCCGTCTGGGTGCGCGGGGGTGCACGGCCCTGCAGCATCGCAGGGCTGCAGCTGGGTGGTGCCCGTGGCCCCCGGACCATGCCGTCATCACCCCATCCGTACGCACACGAGGAGGAGAGAAAAAAAAAAAAAAAAACTATTTTAAAAAAAAACAAACCACAAAACAAAAAAGACAAAATTGTAGCAGCAATTTCCCAATTTATTGAAACTGATTGATTTTTGCAAGTGTGTCTAAGCTAAATCCCATCACAAAGTAATTATAATCAAGAGGCACGCCTCCGGCATGCCCAGGCAGACGAGAAACCGGGAGATCAACTAGAAAATAAGGTCATATTTACCTGAACTACATTTACAGAAAATCAGTACAACACAGCCATGGTTCTCCCACTCACTTCTGGTTACTAAAATCTCCTCAACCTCCCCAAAATATTAAACACATCTTCAATACAAACACAGGTTTATAATAATTAATATAAAGTCAGTATAATATAGAATATTCCCAGCAAAAAAAAAAAAAAAAAAAAAAGTCGACAATCTTCAAACGCTGTCCCTTTTGTTTGTTTTAGCTTTATTTTTGTAGACAGGTTTAAAGCACGTTGAAAAATAAATATATATGAAAGCATACACACAGCACTCTTACTATGCGGAACTGAAAAAAAAAAAAGGCAGAAATTCAAAACACAATACAGAATCTAAAAAATAAAAAGAACCATGAAGTATGGCTTTCTTAGGAGTTGCACATGTCACAGAACGAGCTAAAATAAGATTATCTTTCATAATATTGCAAAAAAATTCCAGTTTTTGCATTATTTGCATGGAGTTTTCCTTTCCTAAAGGGCGATGTGCAAAACGGGAAGCATGGAGGTGGGGGGTGCCGGGGGGACTTGGGGCTCCCTCGGGGGCACGAGCCGAGCCCCCCTCCTGGGCACCGACCCCCAAAAACGCGCGCGCCAAACCCCCGCGGCTTTCGCTTTGGGGGAGCGGAGTATTTAAAGGCATGAGTTGAGAGAAGAAATAAAACGGGACCTAACGCGGGAGCGGGTTTCCTTTCATATGAAAAATATTCCTTTTGTAGTCCAAAGCACTGATTTTTTGATTTAAAAAAAAAAAAAAAAGAAGGAAAAAGGAGAGTCGGTTTGCCAACCTTCATCAGACGCATCCCCCTCGCACCTCCACGCAAAATCGCTCTGCTTTCGGGTAAAACACACAAACCCGCGCAATTTATGATTTTTAAATAAAACTTTTGGAAAGAAGGAAGCGAGAGGCGGCCGCGGGCCCCCGCGCGCGTCGCTGCCGTCCTCGGGGACGTTTTCTGGGGGGCGAGGGCAGCGCGACGCTGCCTGCACCCTGGCCCGCGTGGGACGGGCGAAAGCGCGGCTTGAAATGCTCTCTGTACTCCCGGCACGCGTTCGTAATTAAAATTAAAAAAAAAAAAAAAAAAAAAAATGAGGATAATAAAGAAATTCAGGGAAGAACATTTACAAGTACGTATGAATACTTAAAAAAAATTAGTCGCAAGTTATTGAGACCAAGTGTATCCATTTTTTACCGCTAAGGGAGTTATTTTTTTGAAACTAAATCTGTATATATATATACACACACACACATATATATATATTTAGAAAAAATTAAAAAAAGGGAACCTCAGTGAAGTATACAAAGCCCTGAAGGGAAATACAAAGACGAGATGCTAGAGGTTACTCGAGCTAGTGTTGGATAGAACAGGCAGAATTATTGGGTTGTTTTTTTTTTTTTTTGTTTAAATCTCGAAGAGCAGAAGTTTGCATAGGCAGCAGATCCGAGATGCGCCCGGAGAGGAGCCCGAGAGGTCCGGTCGCACGGAGCAACTGATGAAGTTTTATAAAGTTTCAGCATTAAAAAAAGCCCAAATTCCTTTTTCGAACCCAAGCCTCACGAAGCACCCGCCGGAGCACGGAAGTTTAAAGACTAATTCCCGCGTTTCCAAATCTGCACACCTCCAGCAAAACAAAGCACTTAATATGTACATCAGGTGGTAGAAGGATTTTATTTGGTATATATAGTGTATGTTAGTAATATAGAAGCATGTGCTAGATTATAATGGTAACAACGTAAAAGTTAGCTTCTATGTGGATTTTCCGTTTTTCTCTCCTTTTTTTTTTTTTTTTGATTTATTTTTTGCATCCGCGGCTCAAAGAGCTTTAAAGTGGCACTACTAGGAAACACTGCTGAAAGCCACCTGGCTTACTGCCCACCCTTTAGAAAAAAAAAAAAAAAAAAAGGAAAGAAAAGAAAAAATAAACACTTTTTTTTTTTTTTTTTCCAAAGGAATTGCAAAGTAAAGCTAAGCACCCCGTAACTCCGATTACAAAAACGGAGTCACCGGAGGGCGAGGGCAGGGAGGAGCGAGGAAGAGGAGGACTTGGACCAACAGCTCCCGCTCCTCCTCGGAAGGTTCGACAGCGATGCACGCACCGGCATCGGAGCAGATGGACGAGACGGAATGTCACAGAAACCAAAGGGTTTTGAACGGTTTGGGTTTTCAATTTTTTTTTTAAATAGATTTTTACATATAAAAAGCAAAGCTACGGATATTTTTTAAGTACTGTATGTATTTGTCTACGTGTAACAGGTGAGGCTGCCAGTTCAGGACCTCAGGCACCCCCTTCCCCCCCTCCATATTTACAGGATAAATGACAATAAATACAGAGCCCGCACGCCCAGCGGCAAAAGTCAGGGTAGCAAAACAGCGACCTTGCTCTGGGACCCCCCCCCCAACCGCTACAACTGCGGGGAAAAAAGCATACAAAGGTCCAATCGTAAAATACTGGGTTTACGTCTTTTTAAATACGGTGGGAGAAGCTAAAATGCAAAATTAGATTTTGCCAATTTAATAAAAATGTTTCTGCACGACCCTACCGCTCTGTTCTTGAAGCGTTTGAAGAGGAGGGTCGTCCACTCGCGCTGGCTAAAAGCAACAAGTCCCAATTAACTCCTTCGATCCTAAGGAGCAGCAGCAGCGACGGCGCTCGCGTGGCCTCACCGAGCCAAGCCGAGGATTTTAGGGAAGACCCAAGTTTCCGAATCACTGCCTTGCACGGAGAGCGACAGACCAGGAGCCTGGGAGCTGCCGGAGGCTCCCAGCGCAGGCGAAGGTCAGCGTGAACCGGGATGGCGCACGCGGAGAGAAGGCGGCGAACGTTTGCAAGGAACCGAGGAACAGAGACAGGAATCGAACGCCAAAACCCAGGACGCGACTTAAATCGAGGAATGGGTAAAGAGCCGGCTACTGCGGGTGCCAGGACCAAGGCTCCCACCGCGCTCCACCGAATCCCGGCACCGAGTGGCTTAAATCCTTCAAGATTATTTGCTTTATTGGGGTTTATTGTACAACGTGCTTTTTATTTCCTTTTCTGGGTGGAACCCCGCTTTTTGTCGAGGACCACCAGAGCGGCAAGAACGCTCTCCACCCCGCAGGGATGGCCGGTCCCGCGGCGGGAGGAAAATAGCACCGTTAGTCATTTGGCTTTCTGGGAACGGGTTGTCTTTTGCGGCAGGTTTCAAGATACCATCGTCACAGACATCGTACAAAATTGCTCCACGGCAAGGGAAGAGTGAGGTCTTCAGCTTTTTTTTTTTTTTTTTTTTTTTTTTTTAATTTAAAAAAAAGCACCAGAAGCAAAGAGCTGAAGGGTACAACAAGCTGTTTCTCAGGAACAAGACACTTCCAGCGCGCTGCGTTGCTGTTGTCGTTTAGGTGTAGCTGGAAGAAGGCAACAGTGGCCGATAGGAACAAGGAGAATCCAGCTACCTGGAGCAGCCCCACAGAGTCTGTTAGGAGATGCTAGGAGAGAAACCTGGTTCTTATTTTTTTTTTTTTAAAAACAAAGGGTTTATTTGAAAATTTACACGGAACCAGTGCAGCTAAACCCGAAGGTTTTATTCATGAATTAAGTAGGCATCATGCCTACCAATGAGGAGTGAAATTTTTTAGCTTGGCAAGGAAGAACAGCGTGCCCAGGTGAAATCCTGGCTCCGCCAAAGTCTACAGGACGGGAGCAGCAAGATTCCCACCCAGCTGGGATCTCCTCGCCTCGGCTTCTCGCGTTTCCCAGTTCATCCTGCGCTTTGCTAAATGCCTCGTTTTCGCTACGGTTTGCATATATTTACGAAAAAGGCAGCCGAGCAAAGGGAGAAAAGTGAAGATGTTTGCAGAGAGGAACGACAGGTAGAGAATTACCTGCGTCCTTCATAGCAAAGGGTGCTTCTGGAAGCACCAACGCGCATTTCAGCGACCACGGATAACCAAGGCTGGAAGATGGGACGTGGGTAAGACGCCAGTAGGTCCAAGAAACGTCACGATCTTTCGTTTTTTGACAGCGATTCTTTTGGAAGCTAAGAATCTAAGACAGCAATTCGTAAGGCTGTAATCTTGACTTGCCTTTTGATCGATTTGGCTCCATAAAAAATGATAAAAACTCTCTTTAAGTAACTTTGCAAAAGGCCTCTATCATCAAAGGAAGCCCTCCAACACATACATCGATTTGCTTCCACAACGTTATTCCACTTGTAATTCCACTGCTGCTGGGATTTTAGCACACAGAGAAGGTGTTAAAAAAGACGACAACCACCAAAAAAAGACCTGCTTCGGACACAAAAATCTCCCCGGTGTTCGGATCAGGATGGGAAGGGTACTCATGCTCCACCCAGCCTCCCCATCGCGCAGCGCTCACACCTGCAGAAACTCTACCTCACTTGCATGCAACCTGGCTGGCTCAGCCGGAGGGGCGGCCGCGGTCGGGGCTGTTCGTGAAGGGAGAAGGGGGAAGGCGAAGTCAGCCGCGTCGCTGGCAGCGACATTGCTAAGACAGTATCTGAGTGGAACCGAGAAGGACTTGTTTAGAAAACACGAGAGTTATTTTGCACACATGGACGACAACAAGGCTACTTAGTTTTTCCAACATACTCCTTCCTCCCCCACCCTCCCTCCCCCTACAAACAACAGGGCGAAACAAAAACCAGGAGAAAAAAAATCCCTAAGAAATCCAGGTAAAATCCTTGTCGTTCTCCCCAGAGTTGTCCTGCTCCTGCGGAGAGTCGACATCTTTGTCATCATCTAAAATCACATCATCTTGTGACATTCCTACGTCATCCTTCCACTTGATGTCGTCGTCGTCTCCCATCTCCTCGTCTCCTTCCACTTTGATGTCATCTGGGTCTTCCATGTACTGCCCTTCCCCGGGGTAGCACTCGTCTGGAGACCCTTCTCCTCCGTTGTGGTCCAGGTGACCGGCTATGCCTCGACCAGAGCAATCGGCACAAACTCCGTGGCGGCGAGAGCCGTGCTTAATCCCCACGCTGGCCGCAGACATGAACACTCGGTTGCACACTTTGCAGACGTATTTTTTATCTTTGCTGTGGACCTGGAAAAGGAGAACGATCAGAAACGTTAATGCCAGTGGAGACGGACCGAGCGCTGCAGGGAAGGGCACGCTCCCCCGTCCCGCAAAGGCAAAACCACCGCAGCCCACGGCTGCAACCCGAGATCGGCACGGGCTTTCATCGCTGAGCTTAAACCCACCGCGGTTAATTCACCCTTGTAATGGTGTCACACAATGGAAAATCCTTTCGAGACTGCCTTTTGATCATCAAACTAGTAGTTTTGAGAGGAACTTTTATTGCTTCGCTTTTTTCTCCCCTTTTCCTTTTGTTTTTCTGGGGTGCAACAGTTGCATCACGCCATCGCCATGAGGAAAACCTTAAAAAGGAAAAAAAACCCCACCAGCCCCACGCACCGGTTCTCTGCAGACCAGAGCGGAACAACCCGCGATCAAACCGGTGTTAACGTCACGCTAGTTTTGCCATCTCGCTCCTGATCCCACTGCTGCCAAAAACCAAAGATTAGGAGCACTGTTAACGCATCCTGTATCTCTAAAAAAAAAAAAAAATGCAGCCAAATACACTTCTAACCTTATTTCTGACTGCTTTGGTGGCTGAAAAATGGTTTGTCACAAATGTTTCTCTTCTATAAATCACGCTGCATTTTATGTCTGAGAATAACAGGCGCACAGAGCTATGACACTTACGGAATAAGCGGTAAGTGGGGAAATGCTCTGCAGGATACCAGAAATCACTTCAAGATTCAAACTTCACTACACAATGAGCAGAATGACAGACACCGAGAAGCACAAAAACACCTCATCAAAGGTGACATCTGTCGCTGGCTGCTTTTGCCATGTGTGGAAGGCAAGGAGCTTGCTCAAAACATTCACCTGCTCCTCTCCCAAAGGAAACAGCCAACCAGTGCAGCGAGAACTCCTGAATTCCACCACGAGCCTCATCAGATACCTTCATTTATTTATTTTTTAATATTTATTAAAAGAATATAAAGTACATATAAAATACACATATATTCATTTAATTTATATATAGAATAGTTCAGTTGGAAGGGACCTAAAACAACCACCTAGTCCAACTGCCTGACTACTTCAGGGCTGGCCCACGTTACACATTTTTTTTTTTCCTTCTTTATATATATATTCTTTATTTTTTTATGTATCAACGCCACACCGGGAGAGCCCAGGAGCTCGCTTGGGCCAGTGCCCCGTTGCTGGCACCGATCAGCAGGAGACGCTTTGGGAAGCGGTGTCGGAGCGGAGCAGGATCCGCCTTGTACTGCACTGTTCGACCAGGATCTGGGGTCGTCCCGAGCAAGCCGCTTCATGCAGACCATCAGCTACCAGAGCCTCTGGGCACGTATCGCCAGTGCCTAATCCTTTTTTTAACTCATTTATTCTTCTCGTGCTCACAACGGTCCATAGGAAAGGTTTTGCTGGTTAAACACGCCTTGCGTGGAAAAGCCCTTCCTTTTATTTCCAACCGGCTGCCCGGCGAGGCCAGTTCCCCGCTCCAGCCCCAGCACGGGATCACCTGCTCTCAAAACCGAATTCTCCGTAGCCCCGCGCTCGCTGCTCATACCCAGCCGAACTGAAGGTATTTGGGAAGAGGGCAAATTGACCCATCTTACCCCCTCAGCCCTCACTACCGCAGGACACTCGCTCAGGCTTTGTACTGCACCGGTCCCGACGGCGTTCAAAGCCTGCGAGCTTTTCTGATCTGCTCTGGCTTCAGGTTCTCCCTGCTCTGAGCTAGTCCCTGTGATGTATTCTTCAACCGCATCAAGCAAAGTCATTGTATTTTTTTTTTTTTTTAAAAAACTACATGTAAGCTTTTTTAAAAGCAGTTGGACAGGGCTTGTCAAAGCCATCTAACAGGCTCAATAGGCATCACTCATTTTTAACTGTCAGAAGAATGATTTTCAGGCATCGAAAGCTGAATAGGATTACAGAAGGTGGTCAAGGGTGCAGAATAAGGGCTAAAAGAGCCACACACAAAAGAAATTACAAAACAGGTACTAAACCGATACGTACTTGAAATATCCGTTAAAAAACTGATCACCTCTCTCCCTCTTTTCCAACGCTGTCAGTTTAGTCAGCAGATTCGCAGTGAACTGTATTTCTGGATGCAGCTGAACCAAAATTGATCTTATTTCCCTTATCGCCAAATTAGTAAGTATTAAACACAGAAATGGTGTTTGGCCCTCAGTATCTGAAAATGCCATTAGAAAGACCATATTCTAACTGACTAAATACCAGTATTCCAAGGGAGAGAGGGTAAAACGTGCTGACAACATCCTAAATTTCTGGACAAAATTAAAAAAAAAAAAAAAAAAAAAGGGGCAAAGTTCTCAGAAGTAAAACGATGGAGGCAACCAGCTGGCAGGACAAGGCGTGCCCTGCTGCAAAACTAGTAACGGAGCTTGAAGTCCGCGTGCTTGCGGCAGGACTAAGCTCGCTGCTCGGATCCGCCTCCCGAACACCAGAACCCCGACGCCCCAAGGAAATAAGGACGGGAAGCGGCGGGGAGCAGGCAGTCCCCCACGCAGACGGCCGGGCGCTCATCCGAACGGACACAGGCGCATGGAAGGAAGCGGCAGTCGACGGTGGGGATCTGAACACCGCAGCAACTCATCACGTAAGCCCCTCGATCATCCCGGCGCAGGCAGCACCGCCGTTCGGCAAGCCGCGCCGCGCCGCCGGCACCTGCTGCAAGCGGCCAAGTGGCCGCCAGCTGAGCGGGCTGCAGCTCTTCCCAGGAAAAGGCACACGCTTTCGCAACAGCAGCAAGGATGGAGCAAGCTGCGTACGTGGTACAATGCCTGCAGTAAGAGTCAAGTTCGCTATGGATTTTCAAAAATAAAACATTAAAAAAAAACAAAACCCAAAAAAACGACCCTAAAAATGCTACTGCGAGGAAACAGAAGCTCAGTATGCAAATGAAACCACTCTTTCCCATCTAAATTTATCCTGCCAGTTTTCAGCAGTTTGCAGTCACTTGCGATGCTGCGACAGACCAGGTAAGAAAGTTCAGCGTATCTAGAATCATACAGAGAGAAGTCACCTCAAATCAGAACCAAGAAACTTTTGGTTAAGTTTTTTTTTTTTAAGCTGAAAATCTTGAGGGTATGACGGGGTAGCGCTTCCTTCTGGACACAGCCTGTTCACTGCAACGGGGCGAGAAACCTCGGTTTATGCGCTGCCACCACACAGAAGTCTCACTTGAGATGCAAAGATTTCAGAAAGAAAATCTTGGTTTTACTTTAATCGTCCAAAGAAAACAAGCATTCCTATTCAATTTAAATATTCTATAAAGACTATAAAAATATGCTTTTTTAATTTGAGCGAAAAAACCTAAAATAGCCCCTTTTGTCTTTGGTCATCAGTTGAGGAACTGAGAGAGACATGGGGTTTGGCGTGTCAAACCTTCTTCCTTTTCCTCCACGTTATTTTTATAACACGTATTTTTATTTGATGTACACCAGCATTCAACTTTCCAGATTTACCTGAGCGTTGACAATCAAGCCCCAAAGCGTCATTTGCGCCAGCAATAAGATGACGAGACAAGCAAAGCGTACGAATCCAGCAGCGCATCTTGCCACAAGCACTTCAGCCAGCCTGCACGACTGCTTTTGTAAATGAAGATCACGGTGCCATCTACACGTAAGAAAATACCCCTTTTCATAGCTTCATTTCAAAAGAAACTTCAGATAAAGTTCAGAAACTGGAATTTTTCTGAGGCGTTGCTTACAACGGTACCCCAAAAAATCCCAAATCCCTGCCCTTTATTCTTCAGTGCATCCATTCCAAGATACCTGGGAGTAATTTACGGCTCTTCGGAAATAAAAACAAATCGGTACTGCCAGTGTTACGCTTTTTTCAGGAATTGGCACTAAAAATCTGTAATCCAGCTGGTATTTTCTAACCTAGCTTAATTCCTGACGTAAAAGAAGTCATACAGAGATTCAGACAGACATATATCATCTCCTCTACGTGTTCACAAATAGCTGATTTCATCTGCCTGGGTGTAGAACAGAACTTGAACTTCAGACTCAACAGAACCTAGAATGATTCCAGCAGCAAAAAAAAAAAGAGAGAACTAAAATTCATTTGCAGATCACCTCAGTTTCAGTCCTACAGGGCATAATGCACTTTCCTGCCTTCTCCACGGTACGTAAAGATATGCTGACTCTCACTAGTATAGCAATTTATAGAGCAAGAAAAGGAACTGCAAATTTTGTTACGCTTGAACCAAGTTGCACCACTTTTACTAAATGGCCTTTGAAGGAAGGTATGCAAGGGGACGCACGCGCTTGCAGGACTGGGATGAGGGCACTGAAGTTCTTTGTGGCTTTTTGAGAATTACAACCAGGAAAACATTAACAATCTAAGCACACCTCCTCCAGTAAGATAGTCTTTACATTCAAAATTTCATAGATAATATGATATATATAATATAAATATGGAAAAAGTTATTTAAATTACCTCAACAAATCAATTCTTAAGTCACTGAAACTGTCGACACCCTTGTGATTTTTTTTTTTTAATATCTCGCTGTATTAGGACCTCACAGCTACCATCCTCAGTATTTAGAAAAACCTCAAGTTTCCTCTACAAGCTTAATTAGAAGGGCAACAGAGCTTGCTGGCGTGCATTGCTGAAATAATTACGTAGAAACTATTTGCTCTTCCACAATATCACCTCTATACCGAGCTTTGAGAAACCACTTTAGGATGGCACATTAATTCTCCCCTGAAAAAAAACCCCAAAATTTGGCTTAACATTCTGTTTCTGAAGAGGCTGTGAAAAGCCAGACCATGGCACCAGCCAGCCTCCTAGTCGGTTTTGAGCAGCTGTCTTTAATAAGGCGTAACATTATTTTCGATAACTAAGCATTACCAGACCAGAGCAGCTTTGCCTCGAATTCTCCTTGCTGAGCAACTTATTTTAAAACTTTCTGCATCGAGTCATTCAACCTATTAAAAAAAAAAAAAAATTTCCTTTTCCATCCTGCAGACAGGATTAGCCATTCTACCTGCCGTCCCTAAGGCCCAGGCTCTCCCTCTTGCTGGAGAGCAAGGCTGGGTTTGCGAGGCTGGCTCAGCCCGGACGGTGCCGACCGCTTCCAGGCGCAAGTCGGGAACCCTCCGGCTGAGCCAGGAGAGCCGCTGGAGGGTAGCTCTGGACGCGCAGGCAGCACAACACGGGCCCTTTGAAAGGTGGGGGGAAAAAGAAAGATACTGGAGAAGCCTTCAGAGGAGCCCCGGAGGGGAAAACAAAGCACAGCCCTAAGCCACCTGAAGCTCCGGTTATCTTTAAGCCGAGCGAATCGGCTGTTCCCACCCAGCGCCTGCCCTCTTACCAAGGTGTGCCGCTTCATGTGCTCCCGACGGGTGAACTTCTTCCCACAGATCTCACAGGGATAGGGTCTTTCTCCCGTGTGGGATCGCATGTGTCTCTTCAGGATGCACTGGTGCATGGCTGAAAAACTGCAGTACGGGCACTTGAATTTCTTCCTGATGACCGTGAACTCGTTGACTGTAAGAGAGCAAGCAAAACACGCAGATTACTTTCAGAATGCCTCAAAACGGCCAGTCTTCTCGTTTACTACTTCACTGTTGAATTAGTTCACTGTGAAATCACACTCTCACCTCTGAACCACCTACGATTTTTTTTAATCCTTATATTATTGCACTCACGTTATTAAAGCTAAGAACTTCAAGCACCTTCATCAGAGCAGCTTTTGAACAAGCCAATACACAAACATTTAGCAACACTCTGCAACACACATTGCCTAACACTTGCTGAATGGCAAATAAAGAGGGCTGACGATCTGCTGTAATTCTGATTTATTATAATGAATTATCCTAAGTATCAAGATCTAAAATTCTAACACTATTAGTTGTGGGACGAGTAGCTAGCCGTGAACAGAGGACCACAAACGTTAACACCCCGACAGTGCCATGCGCTTTAGTTTTATTTATGGGGCGATGCAAGAACGTCATCGCACCCTCCAGGAGTATTTCAATGAAGGTGCAGAGACCAAGGATCGCCCAGAAGAAACAGGGCCATTACAGCAAACACACGCTACGTTATCCAGCTCAACTAGTATTGCCATTGCGGCACGGGTACAGAAATATGAAGGGACGCATATTGTTGAATTACAGCATGACGCTTGCAAGCCTCCTTACAAGACGACTGTATATAGCCCTTGATGGACTTTTTTCCTGTCCCCCCCGAATCGTCTTTTGCTGAACTAGAGAAGGGATGAATTCTTTGAAGTCGTTTTGACATCGTTGCTTCTTTTCTTCTTGTCATCTCCTTAGAAGCGCACTGAAAGCGGACTCAGGGGACGCGTACAGTATTGACAGCCCAAGGGTCTAATTTGCCAGGAGAATGCACACGGCAGCTGCGTCGGAATTTCCTCCTCCTAACAAAGTGAAAGCGCGCTATGCAAAATACAGCAGGTGAAAACAGAGTATTTGCTATTCCCTGAAGACATCCACCCGCTATAAGTTTGGAAGCGACTGTCCACATAGATATGATTTTAAATCTCCACCTTCTAATAATTCTACTGCTTTCCATTAGTATGTTAATTTTCACCCACTTTTCTCCTAATTATTGTTGTTTCTCAAAGCAATGTACTGTTTACATAACAACGAGGGAAAAAAAGAATGCAAGTTCTAGTTAATCACCGCAAGTACGATCGTGTGTGTAAATGGCTCTTGGTAAATGAAAACAGTCTATGTAGGAGAGCTAAGGGAATAAGGGAAATACCAGACCTACTATACGGCTTCTGACATACCGAGTACTTTGCAATATTTTTAGATGCTTATTGAAATGTTGTCTCCTACAAATGCCCCACTAGCTGAATGCACGCTGCGTGCTCTCAGTATACCACAGATAACGCCCTGGGAGTTACACCGTACGCTGAAACCCAGCTGCTTAAAAAAAAAAAAAGGCCTTTTTTAAGAAAGTCAGTAGGCCCATGTACTCGGTGGTGGTTATTTTAATGCCCAATTTGTGGGCTTTTTCTTCCTTTTGTTTTTTAAATTTTTCCCCATCTTGTAGTTGCAATATAGACAAAACGATGTGACCAGTAACTACATTTGTCGCTCGTGTAAAAGTGCAAACTGCATGATGCTATTAAGAGACATCTTGAAACAGGGGAACACCACCCTCCATAATCAGAACAAACGTTTCAACACAAGCTCATCTTGGAAAAGCACTCTAAGAAGTTTTTTTATTGTTCTAATGCAGACTAAAAGTATGGTTCAAGATCTTAAAAGTTGCCATGATGTGAATTTTGTCTTCGCATTTGTTTTGACTATTCGGGATTATAAACGTATTTTCCACGCAGGTAACTGTGGAAAAAATACTCCCTTTGATTAGCAGTTTGAACGGGATCTAATATTTTTATATTCTTTTCGCATGCTCCTAACTTGCTGCTTTGGGCTGCTCAGCAGCTGTGGTGGTCCATCCTACAGGTGCTTTGCTTTGGTGGGGTTTTTCCAGCACTTTTGTAAAGCTGCAAAGAGAATTTTCTAGCCCAGGGAAAAATAAAAAAAACCCAGAGCCTACTTGCCACTCACCTGGGCCACGGCTGCAACACTGACAACAGGGAAAGTGACGGCCAAGCCTATTTTATTCACCTGTCAGTAAAGATTACTCCCTGCATCAGGCAGAGTTTGGAAGGGCTGCTCTCAAGTGACTGCGCACACCTGCGCCTGCACGGCTTTGGGAAGCTCCTGGAGGAGACGCAGCCTTGCTCAAGCTCTTGTTGGTAACCCAACAACTCAGCTGGGCCGCGCAGCCCTTCTCCTGCCCCTGCCTAACTTCTGATTTACAGTAACTTTTTTTTTTTTTAATAGAAGAAATAGAATGTGAAAACTCTTTTTTATATTACAGAAAATGTATTTTTTGCTTTATTTTCTCCTTTGGATTTGACACCCCCTTCTCTATACAATCAGAGGCAAGGAGCCCACTTTATTCTTCAAGAAAGTCTTAAGCAAGTACCAATTTTACGCTATAAAGCTATTTACGATAACTATGTTTCCGGTTTGATCTTGTAACAGCTTGATTATTAGCGATAGGCCACGCCGACTCTTAGTTCCCAGGATCACTATAAACCTATCACTATGGAGCCTAGACAAGGCAAGCAAGCGATAAGCTGACCAAGGGCAGTCGAGAGGGGACACGCAACCCTCCTTCCTCCAGCACGAACCACCACAACCACGCTACCTGTGCAGACCACAGCTAGCAGGACGAGCTGCTCAGCAAGTCGAGTTTCACCACCTCACCCGAAAAAGTTGACTCACGGTAACCAGATGCCAAGATTACGAAGTGAAAGTGCTTTAGTGAAGAGAATACTGCAAAAATCCCTTATTTCCTACGTCGCCAGATTGTACCAGATCCCGGCACTTCCTAAATGACCAGATGCCTCCTCTCCTTTACTGTTCACTTCAGGGCTGAGCTACTGCAGAAGCTGAAAAGGCAACTCCAGCCCTCGGGTGCACAGCCCGCGCCGCTGGCACGCTGCTTTCACACACAGCCACCTCCACTTTCATGTTTCCAACGCATAAATGCCCTTCCAACAACATATTCGGAACACGCTCCGATTTCAAGATCCCTCGTGCTTACTTTTGCCTGTATTCAGCTTCGATCGCTCGAGAATACGATCTTCAGCTTCGAGCGTGCTTATATTCAAAAACAGTCACAGAACACTTTTTGCAGCTCTAGTTTTATTGAAAACTCTTTTTTTACCAAATAACCATATATTTAGTTCTTGTATCTACAAAAGTAAACACCCCCAAAAAATAACAACGCTGTTAGAAAAATAACTGTATTGCAGAGTTAACATTTTCACAGTACTGTTAAATATATGCACCCACAAGTACATATATTTAATGAACAATATACCAACTTTGGTATAGTCTTTTGTCTAAATGACAAGATTTTATAGCGCTTACGCATAGCAGCATTAAGGTCCTAAGGAATAATCTTTAACAACATCATCGAGACCATTAACAGTAGTGCCACAGATACCAGCTACTGGACACAACTATAGGAAGAACAGCACCAAGAAACGGAGACTGTAACACAAACAGTGCCATAGTAAAAATCCATGTACTTAACTTCACTAAAATATTTACAGAAGACGTGCATTTTTAAAACCAACACAATAACACTTGGAAAAAAGCCTTTGGTATTGTTGTCTCGAGTAACTTTACTTATTTCACTGAGGCTGTTGCATGCAGTAGGCTCCTACATCCCTGACTTGGGAGACGGAAAAGCACCAGCGACACCCTGCCTGACAGAGCTACCTTGTATTAACTCTGTAAACCGATACGCAGTTAATAATCACTGAAACACTACACGCATTTGGTTATTACGAAGAATTCACAAACTTTAAGAGAATTCTTGTCCGCCTAATCCTCCTTATATTTAAGGTTATAAACAGCAAGGTGCAATTTAAGTGTCAGACTTACACTTCCCATCAGCTTCCCATGCCATTTTCTAACACAAAAATCCTGCTTTTAAAAAGTTTTCTACACAAACTCTGTGAGCTTCTGCTCTGTTGCATCCTATGGTTCTAACATTTTAAAAAACCCACTCCTGATCCTGAAGGGAAACACTGGAAATTCTCAGTGCTGAAGCCAGGAAGCACTCTGATGTGCAGGCCAAGTAAAATACTACCTAAACCTCTGTTAGAGAGAATGAGTTGACCTGACTGTAGAAAAATAGTTCCACGTTGAATTAAGTTCTCAAATACGAGGAAAATGAACAAACGTGAAATGTCATTAACTATTATCATGTGAACGAAGCCTTTCAAAATTTGCTGAAATTACTTTTGCTGGCATCTTTTCCAATTCAGACAAATCCTACCACACTGCTCCCAAATTTCCAGATAAGACTCATTTTGGTCACAACTTTCTCTTCTGGCTCAGCTTTCTCCTTCCTCCCTTGCCGGTTATTTAAGAGCAAAATAAGTTACGAGGCAATTAAACTGACATCTGTAACGAGGGAAGCTGACAGACTACAAGCTATACATTCACAGACAGCCGTGATCCACAATACCAAAGACGTGTGTGGGAACAAGAGCGGAAAAACATGAACATGACTTTGCAAAAACATAAAATAAAAAAAAGATGGAAGTGTCGTGTACTACACTGATTATATAGGAACATATTCTCAACTCAAACAAAGAGCAAGAACTAAGCCAAGCAGGGAAACTCTGGCTTCCCAACCTGCAGAAATGCAGCCCAGCCGCGGCACGGAGCCGTCGCCCCGAAGCTCCGACCCACAGCAGGAACGGGCAGAGCAGCGCTGCACCAGAATGTACCTGCTCCCTCTCTACGAGAGCAAGGGCAGCAGCACCGGGATGCTCTCTCTCACCTAGCTTTCCGCAGGAAACAGCTCTGCAAGAAACTCTCCGCTGGACACCTCCAGGCTGCTCAAGTCCACTTTGTGCACAACCAAATATTTCTCATTTTTGTCTCCCTGAGATGCAACGATATTATGAGAAAGAACTTTTCTGAAGAACATTAAAGATCATTTGCAGAAGTTGCTTTCGTCTCCTCAGCTGCCTCTCTCGCACGTGAAGGCAAGCAACCCTCCGACGCTAAAGCTCAAGCTGCTGACAAGCTGTGCTGTACGCAGTGCAGCTGGAAAGCACTACACTTAATTACGCTACTTTCGTTTAACAGTTCTTATAATCTGGTTTTGTATGTAAATATATAGCAAGAGACACAGAAATATTTAATCTTGTAAAAAAATAAATGAATTTTTAAAATGCATTTCATATAATAAAATAGGAATTACAGTAAGACTTCTACCCTCCAGTAACAACCGTTACTGATTTTGTATGTGCACCCTAGGTTACAATTAGATCTTCTGTGGAAACCCTCCTCTCCTCTACATTCAGTTTGGCTAACTTAGTTATGCAAAACAAACGAGTCAGAAAATTTACAGAATTCCTGAAAGCCACAGCCATACTCCAGTATATTTTAAAGAGAGTCCCAAAAATACCCAAACATAATATCAATAAAATACACAAGCTTTGCAACTTTCAAGCCCAAATAATATACCCTGCTGCACATACGAACAAGCAGCATGTTTTTCTCCTTTAAATGACAGAGAAAACCAGACTTACAAACAGCTTACGGGACTGAGTAACCCAGTGCTTCCACAGCTCCTAATCTCAAGCTGAAAAACCCTGAAATGCCCGAATTGTCTCATGGACAGAGCACTAGACCAGAACTCAGAAGACTGAATTCTGCTATTAATCCTATTGCTAACACGCTCAACAAGCTGAGGTATGTTATTTTCCCAGGGAATACAAGGAAAAACATCACCATTTCTTTTATAAAGCACTTTGAGATCTACTGATAAAAAAAGTTTAAGGTAGTATAAGCACACAGTATGATTGCACCAATAAGACAGCCAAAGTGCCCCTTATATGGACTGACAAAAGTTATCTCTGCACAAAAATTGCACCGTGGCTGCAGTTACGCAGTATCTGGAACCAGCACACTATCAACCTGATCAGCTTTGGGGAGTTACTCCATTGTATTACACCTGTGGTACGTTTATTTGCAGCACCAGAACAATGCAACAATTTGCTTTTCCTAGTTTAAAAGCAGCGTCTCATATACGCAAACAGTAGCTACGCATCCTCAGGATCCTCATTTTGTCCTACGCTGTCCAAAAGCCCGAACCCGCCCAGCTGGACAGAGCCCAGGCAACACGCTTTCACGTGGTTAGCGAGGTTCTTCTGTGTGCCGAAGCCCTTGCCACAGAAGAGACACACAAAAGTACGCTCGTTCGAGTGCACAGACGTAAGATGCCGGTTCAAGTCTGTCTTGTCTCGAAACAGCTTGGCACAGTTAGGACACCGCATCTTCTTACAGTTGAAGTGGATGGTCTTCTCATGCCGATCCATGTTTGATTTCAGGGTGAAGCTCGCGGGGCATTTGGAGCACTGGAAGCGGGCGAGCTGGCCAGGAGGCACGCTGTCAGCAAGGCCAGGCCGGGAGCAGTCGAGCAAGTGGAATGGGAGAAGCATGGAGAAAGCATGCTCGTGGATGTGCTCCTTCAGCTCTTCAGCACACTGGAAAACCCTCCTGCAGAAAGCACAGGTCAGCCTCTTGGCTAGGGCTGAATCCAGGAACTGGCCATCAGTGGTTACGTCCATGTCTTCAGATCTCAAGAAACTCATACCTAAAATAGAAATACACGTACACACGTACAAATCAGTGTCTTCTGGTGTAAAATAGTAGTTAAAAAAATACTTTTCTCTCTGCTTACCTGAATCAGAGTTATCGAACTGCCACAGTGCTACAAATCCATCATAACTGGCCTGCAAATGAAGAGCGCACTTAAGTTAAGGCAAGCGTTTACAAGAACACATCTTGGTAGTCAGTGCTCAGACTCCCATCTTCACGTGGCCTTCACCCCTTCTTTAACGGAGCCTCATCGTTTGACTCGCCAACCCTATTTGCCTTCACAAAGCTTCCACTGCCAAAGCAGCTAAGTTAACCGGGCCGTATTTTGCAGGATTTGGTGTTTAAAGACAGTAATCAACATGCCTATTTAGGTCCTGGGTAACTACTCAGTTTTCAGTCTCACTAAGCATCTGCAGCTCCCACTCAGGCCAGTGGGAAAGAAACACCGGATAGAAAATGTCTAGCGGATACAACAGAACTGGAAAATCTTCCCTTAGCCCTACATAGCTTCTTTTTCTTTCCACATAGAAAAGCCCATAGAAAACAAACACCTTCTGGGTAGTTCCCTTTATGCAATGCTCTCTGGCACTGCTGATCCAAATTATAAATAAAAGCTGGTATTTTTTTTTTTTTTCATACAGCATTTGCAATATGCCAGCGTGCAGCAGATGGCAACCCTCTATGAGGCAGAGGCGTGATGCAGCCTGGGCAGGTCTGCTGGAGACCGGGCAAGCGGCTACCAGCCCATCTTCCCAGCTCGCTTTCCTCTAAGGCGACTGCAAAGGAAAATCTGTGTTTCCACCCGTTTGTTTAATGGAACTACAGTCTCATTCAAAAACACTAAGACTAAGAAATGCCACAGAAAGCTATGGATTTTCTGTCAAACTCCTGACTCCTGTAAGACAGAAAGCCAGCCTGCTTCCATCCGAATTTAGACAGTTACAAGAAACTCAAATGCAAAACAGCACAAGTGGGCAATGGATAGCTGGGTTCTCAGCTACCTTTATGCCATTATTATATTCTTGTATGCAATGTTTTGCAAAGGCAGGGATTTACAATAAAAAGGGCATGTATACTTAAAAAAAAAACAACCCAGTTTTTTGAATGCAAGTTCTGTTGAGGTAAGTCAGAAAGGATAAAATTAGGACAGCACGAGCCCTGACCTCAACAGACTTCTACTTTTAAAATAACCTATCTTTAAAAAGAAAAAAAAAACAAAAAAAAACCCAAATCCCCTAACAGATCAAAGTATAAGGTATTATAGTCTTTCAAAGTACTCCTAACTGGGGAGAATTTGATGAAACAGATACCTTTGCATTTAAATGTCTGCGTTTTTCCCCACGACCTTACCTGGCTCGAGGAAGGCACCTCTCCTTTTATCATGGTTTCTGGTGACATTTCACCAGAAGAGCAGATCTCAGGGGGGCTCTGAGTGGCAAGGTGTGATGCAGGCAGCGGGGGGGATGGTGCTTCCACTTTGCCATCACATTCGCCCCTTGAACGATTCGAGTTGGTGCCAGGCCCTGGGGAACACAGGAAACGAATCTCACCCACGTGAACGAGCACCAGCTGGTGGTTTTAAAAAAGGCCTCGCAAAGGCAGCGCACCGGCACTCGCAGCTTATCTTCTGTCAGTGGGAGGGAATGCAGCAGGACAGTGATGCCAGGCTTTTTGTTTGTTTTTTAAAACCAGCCTCCCCACCCAAAAAGCCTCGTCTGTGCGTGATGTATGCAGCGGAGTTATATCGCGTGGCACGGTCACTAAAGAGTCCGTCGGGAGAAAGAAGCACAGCGCAGCGCAAATATCCAGAGCAATCGCATTTCTGAAAGACACCTCTTGGAGAAGCACCGTTTCAAACGCATACGTTTCAACCTTTAAGTAACATACACACAAACTTGATTCTGCTACTAACTTTCTTGAAAATGGATGTCAAAGCTTCAGATCTCAAGATTTGCCCGTGGTGTTTTATTTAATATAGTACCGTCAGTCCTTGATCTCAAAGTGCTTTACAAAAGATCGGAAAAAAATAATCCTTTCGTTCTACAGCTAGCAAGCATGGAAGTTCAGATATTTGTACAAAACTATTCAATTGTACCTGACAGTCGTTGCATTCCAAAAATCCACTGTGGTTAAAAGGAAACCATGATTTGTCCGGCCGAAGCAGAATCGTACCCTCTTGCCTATGCTGTAGCAACAGCCACACGTAAACAATATTCCAGAAACTGCACTGATGGTCAATGACAAATCTACGTACAAATAAAGACTGTGTAACCAAGATCGGCGTACATTACAAGTTGTGAAACGAAGTTTAACAAACACCTTGTCTGAATATTGGAATGACATACTGAGCAAGTCATTATTTTTGAAGGCAAGCAGGCAAAATCAGAAGCAAATACGGCATAAAAATAAACACGTTCTTCTTTAAAGCACTCTACGCCGTAAAGGCTTTTTTACTTCTAACACAAAAGAGTCTGATTGAAACCTTTACGCGTATAAAAACCACACTCTTTAATGCAGCTACAAATAACAAGTCAAAGTTTATGCTGTGTCCAAATACAATACACTGTGATCTGGGTCACAACAAAGCATCCGAGTGAAACCACACAAAGGTTTCTAAACGCGAACAATCCCAAACCTAACTTTTTATCAGCTATCAAAGGAAATTCTGCTCTTGCGCCACAAGCTGGATGTTTGATTTACCTTCCTCCGCTTTGATCGCAGATTTTAATCTTTCACAACTTAGTTAACGCTATGCACGTGTGATAACAATACTTCAAGTTTTCATTCTGGCAGTGCTCGACTATTGCTGTTACAATTTAAAGGCAGGACAACAAAATGCTAAACCCCTGTAAATTCAAGATAGGAAAAGACGGGAAAAAAGTGAATTCATCAGTATTTCCCACTGGAAACTGTTACCAGGAATGCAGCTGTCCAGGTCCACAGCAGAATTCCTGCCTAGACATCCACACGTTCCTTTTTCCCCCCCCGAACATCCCGAACTGATTCAAAGCGCCCTGTTTACGCTGAAGCTACACGCTGTGGCCACAGACAACCTAGAGGCATCTCTGGTTGCACTTCCTCAAGCAAACGGTATTTTAGCATACAGTGAAGATAAGCCAGTGGGGTCTGGCTTGATTAATTCTTTCTTAGCACCTTCGCAGAATTACACAGGTTCCTAAGAAACTGTGCACTTCTTAAAGCAAAAGTTAAGGCTAATGAACAAGCAATGAAACAGAGTAAGGAGAAACAATAAACTCCATCACCCAACATGAGCCACAAAGATGTACAACACAAGAAAGTACAAAGATGATTTTTAAAACAATAATTAATATTTATTTGGTTTCAACAATTGCAAGTAACACAAGAAGAGAAACCCACATATATGACCCGTACTTTGTACATGAGAACACAAACAGCATCGGAATTTACGTTTTGTCCCATTCTGAGTAGTGCCGTGAGAAACCTTTTTCCCTCCTAAATTTGTACTGAAATTAATTTTAATGAAAAGTATTTTAATTTCTAAATCAGAGATCAAAAGCGCTTTCCTTCAGTCAGCTTTGCATACAGAAGATGATGCACTGCTTTAGCAGTTATTTATGTGAATATAGTGTTCTCTGACAGCTGGACAATAAACTATTGTGGAAAATAGAAAGGCATAGGTTATTATATCTCATTTAAAACTGCATCCATTCTCCCCTAAATCTTGGTTTACCACCTACAAAAATTTCGCGCCAAACTGAATACCTCTAACTCCCTCTTGGGAACGTTGACCACTGCGTATAAAATGTGTTCCTTTAACATCCAGTGCAAGTATAAATTATTTGCTCCAATGAACCACTAACTAAAAATAACGTATTAGCTGGTTTGCCCAAAAGAAAAGGGCTCTGTGTACCATGTAATCACTTGGACAGAAAGCTTCACAGGAATTGCTTCTATAAACAGTTTCGGTTGCAACAGGGTAAACAGGAAAAGCCAAACTTAGACATATAAAAAAGTATGCAACGTACTATTCTGGAAATGTGGAAGAGTCACCCTTTAAGGTAGTCAATCACCCCAAAATCTGAAAGTTTTCTGGCTTTTTTTTAAATGAGAAAACAAGGATGTACACTAACCAACTCATTTTCTAGCAAATATTGAAATTCTCATTCTCTACATTATACTTGGCAAAACCAACTAAAAACATTCAATTAAAGCCTTTGAGACTTTTGTAGATGTGGTGTAACCGTACGGAACAATGCTACCAAAGTTCAGTATCATAAATGAAATAAACCACACATTATTAAACCAAGGAGCTCAGAACAGCACTGCCGGAGTTGGAAATCAGCAAAGAAGAATCCGCTTTTACAGACAAACCGTGAAAACATGTAACGAGGAGGAAAACGGAACCTTTTACATTGTCTTATCTGAAAGACATCCCCAACAACAAACTGCGGTTCAATAACTAATGTACCCAAGACGACCTCAGCGTTACCCATGAATAACTGACACACTATTTGCTGCAAAACCCGCGTGCTCTTCAGGTTTCTGACAAGCATACAGATGTCAGTCCTGATCGCACACCACGAACGTCACAAATTCCCAGAGCCCTTCAGCTGCAGGTTATCTGGCAACTGTGTTACCCAAATGGCAAGGTATTTACATTTCCCCTTCTGATTTGAAATTAGTTTGAACTGGTTAACTTTGGAAATGCTGTACTTACGTTTGACTACATCATATTGATACAACACCCCCCTCAGCCGGGCTTCATTTTCCATCAGCGGACCGTTAAGTAATTTCACACCTCATACGATCATTACAATACACAACGATATAGGAGAAAAGAACACAGGGTAAAACGAAAACCTTGGGGTATCCTCTATTAACTTCTACACAGTATGAACTATGTGGAAGAAAAATTAAAACTTGTAATGTACGCAGGAACTTGGAGAGTAACATCCCCTTAAGAAACGGCTCATCAGAATTTTAAATGTGTATAATACGGATCTGTCCACCTCCATTAAGTCTTTTCCTCCAGAAAATAAAAATAAACGTGAACGCTGCTCCTTGAGTCAGTTCCTTACTGTATTACTTCATAAGAGAATACGAAGACAATCTAGTTACAGCAGTTAAGATTAAAAACACACTTCACATTTTTTTAAACTCAAGAGAGACTGATCACTTAAAAATCTTGAAAACAGTGTGTTTCCTTTTCAAATCAGACAGATGAAAACTACCACACACTGTGCTGGTTTTGGTTTTTAAAAAAATAAGAATCTTGTTCACTGTGTTCCTGCCTACTCCCCCACAATGCTCCCCCCCCGCTTTTTTTTTTTTTTTAATATAACCCAGGACTTAAAATGACTCAACATCCTCAAATTGTGTTTGAAGAAAAATGTGAAAAACACCTACAAAGCTAGCACCAACCTAGACTGTGCTTTTAGATCTCCAGAATCTTCTTGCCGCTTGCTTTACTGTCATTTTATACACTGAAAATTCTCATTAAACTTGATGTCCTATTGTATTCAGTAATGACCACTTAAAAGCAAGCGAGTCTTGTATCGGAACATCTTCTTCAAGTCATTAAAATAAATCAATACCTGTGAATCTGAATAGGATGAAAGAAAAATATGTCCCTTAACTCCCTGCCTCTGTAAAAACCCTCTGACCAGGCCCCAGCCACATCCACCCGCTGGCGTGAGAGCTGCAGACAAGCGAGCAGTCGCCTTTCTGTCTTACGCAATTCTCTTCGCTTCCACAAAGATGAGATTATTGAAGCTTAGCTGAATGAAATTCAAGTAATAGTGAAAAACAGGGACCTCAAATGCAGGCTGGAAGGACCTCCCGAGCCATGGCACCCCTCAGTGAGCTGTCGTTTACCCCCTTTTCTAAACTTATCAAGCTTTATTTTTAAACCCAGTTGGTCCTCTGCCTGCAGCATGCCTGTTCCCGAACTCCGTTTCTCCGCCAGTTAGGCACTCACTAATTTCTAGGCCAAATTTATGACTGCCTTTTACTCATTTGTCTTTACGCCAAGTGGTCCTTCAGCTTTTAAGTAAAATCTAGAATCCTCCACCCCAGAGAAGGATGATGGATAGAGGGCAGCCCCGTCATTATTCCAGTTTATCATGACAGAAGATGAAACCGCCGATTTCACCTGTCACGAGCCACAGATCCGAACACGCGGGGCATAAATCACCCTCGCAGCCGCGCATCGATCTACGCTCCCAGCCGCCCCGGTGCCAGCTGAGGGCACTCTTCTCACTGCACGCAAGCCCGGCGATCAAGCTGCTGCACAGGATCTTTGCTACTTCATTGCCACGAAGGGATCTGCAACCCAGGAGCCCAGTTTGAACCATCTACCTCGGATTTAATTGGAGATCATTCAGCAAGCGAACTACGGTGCAAGTAACAAGAACATTGCCTTAGCAATTCTCCCCCAAACGTTAAAGCTGCAGAATAAGGTACAAAAATTTTTTTTCCTCTAAATTTAGAAAGATTTTTTAAAAAATAATTCTACTGTTCAGCCATGAGAAGTGAAATGAGATACTAAGACCGACACTATGTTGTGCAGTTTTTTCCTTTTATCATACAACCCAAGTGACCATTAGAAGTTATCTATTTTTTTGCCATCAAAGAAACTAAAAATAGAATGAAAAGGTCACTTAAGATATTTATTTCATTGGTCAATTTTCTCAGTATAGATTAAAATAAACCTTTTCTGCTGGAAACTAATACACAGTACTCAGAAAGCCACCGCTTGCTCTATTTCATGTCACAAATGATATCCCCATCTTCTCAGAGTATTATTAAGAATACAGCATTAATAATTTTTCTTTGTGCACTGGAGAATCAAGCTATTTTACGACTGCAATGAAAAAAATACAAGAGTATGCTGAAAAATAAGCTGTCCGCACATAATGGTACACATCAGCTGTCTCCAACAGATCACCAGTAGCAAAACCTTCGTTTCCACGAGCGAGTATAACAAAACAATCGATAGCTGCTCATTACTTAGAGGTCTAAAAGCAAGTAGCAAGAAGTAAAGATCACGTGATCTTCAAAATCCCAACTGTTTCTACAGACATGGGAGCAACAGTCAAGCCTCCTTTCAACATTGGGCAATTTTGGATTCAAAACCTTTGCAGCTACTTCTTTTACCCTAAGGACTCAACTACTTTGTATTTTGTTTGTAAGTACCATTTTGCAAACAAGCGAAAGAGAAATTTGAGGACAAGCGCTACATACGCATACACGACATACTTCCTTCCACGGCTTCAGCAGTTAACATTGAAGTTGGATCAATACCAGACACAGGTTTCCAAATTTTAGGGGAAGTGGGATTAGGCAGGAATTAAAACTGGATATAAACATATCAGCAGTAATAAACGAGACGGTGACCTGCATTTTCTTCTCGCTAAAGATTTCACTTAAAGCAGCAGTAAACAAAAAAATATAAAAACCACAAACTTACGAGAGAGAGAATGCGTGCCTTTGGGTAAGTACTCAAACAGCAGAGAACTATCCTCTCCCAGCATGTCGGCTTTCAGAGACAGCAAACTGTTCTTACTCATGAGAGCCGCGCGCAGGTTGGCGACGGTGGCAGCCTGGAGCGCATCCTCCTTCTCTGGGGTCAGGGGCTGAGAGATGTAGCTGGCCTCCCCACCGAGGAGGGCTTCGTCGACGTTCGCGTAGGGGTCGGGGCGCTCCACCCTGCTGTCCGAGCTGCTGGGCTCTGTGACCGTCACGTCGGCACCTGCGTGACGAAAGAAGCCGTCAGAGACGCAAACGAATTCCCGCGATGCGGCCCACCGACCACGCACGCCCGTCTAACCGGGGGCCCAAACAACCGAGAACCAGGCGCTCACCACCACCTCATTTGGCCTTACTGCCGCTCTGCAGGCCAGAGTGCTGCTTCTTTTAAGAAAGACATTGAGGCGCTGGAGCGTGTCCAGAGAAGGGCAGCGGAGCTGGGGAAGGGTCTGGAGCACAGGGCTGGTGGGGAGCGGCTGAGGGAGCTGGGGGTGTTCAGCCTGGAGAAGAGGAGGCTGAGGGGAGACCTCATCGCTCTCTACAGCTGCCTGAAAGGAGAGTGTAGCGAGGGGGTGTCGGGCTCTTCTCCCAAGTAGTTAGCGATAGGACAAGAGGAAATGGGTTTAAGCTGCGCCAGGAGAGGTTTAGGCTGGAAATTAGGAGAAATTTCTTCACAGAAAGGGTGGTCAAGCATTGGAACAGGCTGCCCAGAGAGGTGGGGGAGTCCCCATCCCTGGAAGTGTTCAAAAAACGGGCAGAGGTGGCACTTGGGGACATGGTTCAGTCTGGTCTACCCTTGACTGGTTTAGTGGTGGACTTGGTAGTGTGGGTTAATGGTTGGACTGGATGATCTTAAAGGGCTTTTCCAACCTAAACGATTCTATGATTCTATGATTCTCACCCCCCGCCCTTTTCCAAAAGTCTGAAGAAGAACTTGGCCGTCCAGAGGCTTGACAGAAAGCGCACCCACCCCACACCCACCCCACAGCTGGGGGTTTCTGTTCTTCCAGCCTGTGCCCACCCGCACCCTTCACTCCTGCCCGCCAACGGGCCTTCACTTCAGCGGCATGCACCAAGAAGGCAGGGCAGAGGGAGAGTGGTGCGTACAACCTCCCCCACGACCAATAACTGGATAAAACTTCATTTATTTAGTTTAAACTAAGGTTTCAGGATAGTCTGCTAGTACTGAAATGACATTGAAATGTTTAAGTTCCATTTTTTTCAGTAACTGTACTCCGGTAGTCCAAATTTTTATTCTTTCATTTCTTCCCCATGATGAAGGTTTTGAAAAATCCAGTAATAAACAGCCTATAATAGTGGTCTGCTAATTAGTCTAAATCCCTTGGAGTCACTTATCTGAAAAATACACTGTAATCAGTGGTTCCCAGCATGTATCACAGGGTAGGTTTTATACCGAAGTGATACAGTTAAAACAAAACCTGAAGATTAGCCACTTTACAAGGAAGCTGTATAAAAACGTAACAGACTATTAACAGAAACGTCAATTAGTGAACCCAAACAAAAATGAAAAAGCTATGATAAGGTTAATTCCTCCCTGTGAAAAGAGTTTATTTTCGTATTTTTGGGGATGTCTAGTTAAAGATTCTCTCTGGTTTGAACTTTGACTCTCTTACAGTCTTCAATAATTTATGTATTTTTATGTAAAGTGACTCTTATATGCCTCTCTATTCTTCACACGAAACAAAAATTACCTACAAAAAGGGCTGTTGCCCCATTTATAAAGTGCATAAACCAAACTGCAACTGCCTGCTCCAGAACCCGCAGCAGCAGAACGCAGCTGACATGCTCAAACCCCCGTCGAGGACCTGGCAAACAGGGCTAAAGCTTCCCAACAAACGGGTGCCTCTGCAGCATTTGTACTAGCGAGATGTAGAGGGGAAAAAAGTCCAAATCCAAAGAGAAGGTGTTGATAGCGAGCGATCAGATGGAAAAGAAGCTGTTTTGCAGATCCTGAACGTTTTATTGCCTCCTAGTTCAAAATACCTTTAAATCTACTTAATGCAAGAGGCAACTATTACAGTTCAAAATAGTGGTATGACATGCACAAAATTAACACTCAGCTGCTTTCACAAATTCATCTTGCACTTCTCTGGGCACGGAATTCAGGTGGTGTCCACATACACCACAGCAATAAACTTACTCCCGTAGAGAAGGCTTCGCAGGAGCAGAGCTTACGAGAAGGGAAGAGGAAGAGCGTGGCACACTACCACTCGGCTGTAGCGTTCAAAAACTTCAAACCAGGGCAAGACATCAATCTGCGCAGCCTTATTAAAAAATGCTAACGAGGACACTGGTACAGTGCCTACCTCCTGTAACCTGGAAAATAGCTAAAGGGAGAGCGGTATTTTGATCTCCGTTTCACAGGCGGTTACTGCCGGAGAAAGACGCGGTGACTTGCTCAAGGTGTCCAGCCCGTGGAGCCAGGATCAGACGGTGAATTTCCCAGTCCCAGCCCAGGGCACATCAGGTTCCTCACCACGTTCAGATTTACTTTACTAAGCTCTACTGTACTGCCTGCACCTCTTGCTGTTAACTTTTTCCACTTCCTTTAAAAAAGCAACAAGCCTCAAAGCAAACAATAAAGAAAAAACAATCACTAGCAGAATACTCCTACACCCCGGAGATGTAAGGAATACCCACGGCTGGGGGCTACAAACACAGCAGCAGCAGCTACGTGAACAACCAGAGATGCTCTCTCTTTAAATCAAGCCATTTTCCCTCCTCCATCTGTGTTTTGTTTGTATAATCTCCTATTATCAGTTTTATTAAATCTTAGCCAAGCAGAAGAATTCAACTGCTTTGAATTTTTACATATTTTGTCACCCCTGTTACTAAGCGAGCGGGTAACAGGTACATACATTTTTCTAGATGATAACGAAGTTTGTTTTGAAAACAAACATTTCCCTGTAAAGGGAAATGATGAGAGTTTAAAAACCAGCAGCTGTTACAAAAGGTGGCAAAGAAAGTAAATTCTAGCCCACTAAAGTGGTAATGTAAGAGACAGCTTTATCAAATCAAAGCCATGATAATACTGCTATTCCTCTGGCTCCTCACCACCTACACGGCAAATCACAGCAAGTAACTCGGGCCAGAAAAGGTGTTTGTCAACAAAACGGTGTTGCCAAATAACTGGGCAGGCAGTAAATCACCTTGCCTTTTCTCCCGTCCTTTTTCATAGCCAATTACAGACGCTGATTGACAGTTGCCAGAATCTGTTGCTGCCTGCTGCACATAAACACTAATTGCTAAAACACACGCAGATTAATTGTAACCACAACAAGACATTAAACGTTCCTCAAAAGCCAAGATTAGAGACAGACAGTGCAACAGAGGCTTCAGAGCTTCCAGTATTTATAGCTGATGTAACCTAATCAAATACACATTACGGCAAAATAAATATCCACTTAGTCACATAAGTACTAAAATACTCTCAGTACACCAAAACCCCAAAATGCATGAAGCTCCTCTTCACGGCGCCTCCAAAACCACTTCTCTCTCTTCTCTAGAATACAGCTTCTTTTAACAAGATCTAGCCAAAGAATTATATGAATCAAAAGTATCCATCACTGCCCAGTAACCTAAACTGTTTACTACAGTGCTTCAACAGTACGTAAACCAAGCTGTAGTAAATGAGCTTCTATTTTGCAATTATTCAAGGCAACGGGTCACGTGGCAGCCCGAGAGCTCCATCCAACTCCTCCACATCTCATTTTTCACACCGCTGAGACAGTCCCTGCGACTGCACGGATTCCAGGCACCGCTCGCAGGAAATCCCGATCGGGGCAGCGAGCTAAACAGGGGATTAATGCTGCTCTAAAAAACCGAGCTCATTAGTCTCTTCAGAAAATAATTATTTTGCAGTTATGCTATTACACCAGCCTGCTTTCCAAAACACATACGCTTTAGAAAAGCTTTAGTAGTTTGTTGACTTGGATGAATATTTTTTTTTGTCATTGTTTTTATTTTCAAATAAAACACAGGGAATATTTTTTCAGTTTCGGCAACAGTATTTCCATGCATCCCTGAAACTCCAAAAGCAACCTTTAACTGCTAAAGTTCTTATTTACACATGAAAGCCTGCAGTAAAAGGAATATACCAAGCCCAATGACAAGCACCTTCTCACAGACATCGCGCATCCCAGCTGAGCACGGCACGACAAAACGCACTTCACTCCCAACCACACCGACCGGGCGGGCTTTTAAGAGCTCTGCGCAGAAATTTGTACTCGGGTAGAACAAAACTGAACTGTATGCTTGCTCTGCAAGGGAAGTGCAGCCACAGGAAACTCGTTTGCTTTGCTACGCTACGCAAAGCCCAAATCCAGATCAGAAATCCCATTTATTCAGCAGGCATGCCACTACTACCATAAAAAAAAAAATAATTACCTGAAAGTCACATAAACTGAGCTCCTGTCACAAACCCAGGTATGAGAAAACCAAGTTGTACCAGTCAAAAAAATCAAGAAGTGCTACAGACATCTGCCAGTCCCTTGGGAAGGGCTACGGGAGAAATAAGATCTAGGAGAAAAATTGACAGTAAAAAGCATTAAACCTAGTCAAACAACTGAAAAAATACATATGCCATCTCAGAAAGACCAAGGAAAAGCTTCTCCATTTTAAAGAATCCATCTGAGTACCTTAATTAATTACTTTAATACACAAAAGAATTTTTTTCTTGGATTTCTTCTCCCTACTTCAGACACTTTTCCTCGTCACAGCTTAAACTCAGCCGTCACCAAGCTACCTCCTCAGTGCCTGCTTCTCTCACACCACTTATTTCTTGTTTGTACTGTGTTTTTACCTTCTCAGTAAACCCCCAGTCGTGTTTTCTGTTGTTTCCCAGACTTCCAATGCTTTATTCTCTTTCATAAATTGTTTTTTTCAATAATTTTTTCCTCTTTCAACTTCTATTCCTGCTCTCTCATGTACATAGCTGAACATCTTCTAGAAATCTGTAGCTGGAGGACCAAGCCCATGAGAAGAGGGAAAGGCGTGAACAAAAGCCATACAAGCCTACATCTGCTGCTGGAAAATTCAAAGCAGAAACAAACTCTTCCCCAAGAACTAAAGGCAATGTTTTGCCAGGTCGCTACTCCTCAATATCGCTCTTTTCATTACAGTCTCAAGGTAAGTGGAGATCCAAGAAGTCTGTCATCTTCTCTTCAAAGTCCCTTTCTGTTTGGCAGAAATACAAAGCAGTGACGTTTCTCCCTCGGTCTTCTGAGGTTCCGGGACGATGAGGTCGCGTGGCACGCATCGCCAAGCGACTGCCTACCTAATCAAAGTGACCCCCCCGCCAGCGAGGCGGGGGAAGCCAGCCAGCAAACGCGGCAGTCCTTGAAAGGACAGCGGCAGTATTTAGCTTATCGCCTACAGCCAAGCTTTAAGCCAGTTTCTCTAAGTTTTTGCTACCACACCAGCAAATTTCAGGAGGCTTTCAGGAGCCCGTCCAACCTCTCCTCAACCCCCCTCGAATTTAGTGCTTTTTCACACAGCAGGAGCCATTCCTCCAAGCGCACCTTTCTGAACGGGAGGTTATCGCTGCTCAGCACCTGGAGTAAACCAGTCCCCACAGCCTCCAAAGACAACGGCCGTTCAAGCCACCTCCTATCACAAAAAGTGTCCTTACCCCTTCTGCACAGCTCACCCGATCGCGCAGCTCCAAGCGCCCGTCTTGGCAGAACTTAAGCCCGCAGGTGCTTCAGCAGAACGAATGCCGTCGTCCTGCCGGTTTCACCGGCACCCTTTCAACCCGACATCAGTAACACCATCAACTAAACCCAGCCAAAGCCTCCGGCTGCCCGCATTTTGCAGTCGCTTGCCAAAGCTAGGGGTGATGGCAAGACCCCACAACCACCTGGAGCTAATTCATGAAACAGCGGATAATCTTACGTCCTCTTATTTATAAAGCACACCCGACAGTCATAAACAGTAGAACCCCCAGCTAAGTCCACCAAACGCCTTCTTCTCCTCCTATAGGCAAACATGAAGCAGGCCTGGCAAGTCATACCGCTCATTTTCTTTTTAACACACGTAAGAACAAAGCACATAAAAAACCCACAGCAAAGTTTATAGGTGGAGAGAAAATTCTCTCTTTCCATAAATTAGGGTGGAAAGGTGAAGGGAAGGAAAGACAAACTTTCAGGTGCACGGGTCCTGCTGTCAGAAACAGAAAGGCAAGCATCAAGGAAAGTACAGTTTGAAAACCACAGCAGCTGAAGTCAGGGCTTCAGTGGTGTCACCAACAGACGGCGAGCGCGCAGCCGTCCTGACTTGTGACAGTGTTGCTGCCGTGTCACCTGGGTCCTTTTTTAAGAATCATAGAATAAATCAGGTTGAAAGCGACTTCAGGGCTACTTTTAAAGTTAGATCCCATTGCTCAGGGGCTTGTAGAGCCAAGTTATATCTGCAGGGAGAGAGATACCACAACTTCTCTGGGCCCTTCCTCCATCATTTGACCACTCTTTGAAAAATTTCCTCCTTTTACTCCATGAGAATTTTGCATCGTGCTACTTGTGTCCATTACCTCTCATCCTTTCTCCATACACATCTGAGAAGGGCCTGGCTCTGGACAATCCATCCACTCCCCTTCTCTTCTTCAAGGTTAAACCAAGCCGTCAGCCTCTCCTTGTACAAAACATCCTGATGGCCTCAGCTGGGCTTGCTCAAGCTTGTCAAAGTCTTTCTTGTCCTGGAGATCCCCAAGCCGGATCTTGTGCTCCAAACGTGGTCTCACTGCCCTTGACGTGCCAGGTACGCTCTTCGTAAGGCAACTGAGCACGCAGCCAGCCTTCGCTGCTGCGAGGGCACGCAGACCCCTCTTCAGCTCGTTACCCACCAGAACGCATTTTCTGCAAAGCTGCTTTCTCACTCCTTGGCTGCCAACGCATACCGGTGCATGGGGTTACTCTGTCCCGCACGCAGGACTTCACATTTGACTTTGCTGAATTCACGCTGTGTCTGGCACCGCTGCCTTCCAGCAAATCATTCCTCGCAGTCTGGCGTCATCCAACAACTCGCTGAGGGCTCGCTCCATCCCGCTGCCCAAGTCGTTAATGAACAAAGTAAACAGCATCGGCCCTGGAAGCCACCTGTGATGGACGCAGGCATCGCGCTTCCTGGGGTAGTTGTTTAGGATCTCCTGCACACAGCTGGGTAACTTTCAGTGTGGTGGCAAATGCCTTTTTTTTTTTTGTTCACAACATGAGAGGCAGAAAGGGCAGAGGGGGGCGAGGAAAGAGGTCCTGACATCAGCAACTTCTCCCACCCCAAATGCTTATTCCTGCATCCTCCCCTGCTACTCCCTCAGTTGTACCAAGACTACATGTATAGCTGCGAGATGAACTTGAGACAGGAACTAATATGTTAAAAATAAAACTAGTTTATTTAAAAAAAAGTTATTTTTAAACCCAGATCAGTTCCCCAATCCGGTTCACTACACGGTGGTGGTTCACTACAGACATTTTCACCGGAACAACTGCAGGAGAGCGTGGGGTTGCAATTTGGTACCAAGGGAAAGTGGGAGCCACTTAAACTCAGCTTTTCTTTCAAGGACACTGCCAAATTATGACCTGAGCCAAACTCTTCTGGAAAAAACTTAGCTGAACTCAAAGACTTCATTTTCTGAGGTTCTTCTACCTATTTGTGTCAAGTATCTATACAGATCTGCCTGACAGTAGATTTCATTTAAAATTTCAGGGATGATGCTTCTTGTGTAAGTTTAGGAAGATTTGGCTTGATCTCGTTCTGTGCAAAAGACATAATTAATTTTTTGAACTCACAGGAAAAAAAAAAAGCTTTCATTTCCTAGTGTTTTTTCTTGGGAATAAAAAAAAAAAAACCAACAGAAAAAAAGGAACACCCAGGCTGGTAGAAAAATGACGATCTTTTACCAGCTGCTAAAAATATCCTTGAAGCTTGTATTTCAGATACCCCCGCCTCTCTAACAGAAATCCTTCAAAAGTGTTTCACAACTTACCATTTGTTAAGCACGACCCCGCATTCTCAAATACTGTAATATTTACATAGAGAAGCGATGCCATGAGCTATATTGGTTTTGATTAGCCCTATTTTACAAACATAATAGTATACATGTGGATGTAATAAATGTGCGCAGCATTCAAAATAAGCTCCGATTTCATAACTCAGGAAACTATCAGGCAAACACAGATATTTAACCACAACAACTATGATCATTAAAAACTGCCTTTATGTTAAAGGCTGTAAGATATCTTAATTGAATCCTCATGGAACCAAAACCGTGGTCTCCTTCAGGCTGTGCTTTCTCACCCCTCTTCTTCCAGGTTTGAGTCCTACTGCAGCTTCTCAACCGCGATCCAAAGCAGGGTGACCGGGACACTGTCCCGCACTGTCAGGGTTTGGGTTGCTGAGAGACACCATCCTACATAAAACTGCAAATTTCCAATGCTGTTACTGTTTCTGGAGGGCGCAGGGGGAGCCCGTGCCAACTGAAAGGCAGCATTCATCATACAGGCTTGAATATAATTTTCAAGCCTACAGCCATGTTCACCATGTATGTTTTACCAACGGAAACGTTCTCCTCAATACTTCTAGAATAGTTATTTCTAAAATAAAACAGGCTTATTCTACACAAATGCGACCTGGTTTTATATTGATACTTCTGCAGTGCTATTCTAAAAGCACAAGTATATCTCCATCTTTGCTTTCCTCAAAACAGTAATCAGTGTACAAACATCAACTGGAAAATTCCTTCCACTGCTACAGGTATTCGGGGGGGGGGAGAAATTTCGATTTTTATCTCTTTCCGGCGATATTTGTTTTTCTAACATTGAATCAAATTCTGCAGATGTTTTTCTGTGGGCTGTGTCAGCAAAAGGAGCTCCTGGCCCCAAACCCAGCTGCTTGTGGCCGCTCTCACCGCCTGTTAGTGACCTCAACTCAGCTGCTTGTAGGGCTACAGAGTAAACCTCATCAACCAGCTGATCTTCCCCAAAACAAGATACAACAAAATGCCCAAATCCAAAGAAGAAGGAAATGGTTAAACTGGACGAGTTAATTATTTTTGAAACTATTGTAAAATGGAATAAAAGTGGTCCTTGCAGAAGCAGGAATGACCGAGCAGTGCAGAAATACCTTAAGCCCCACTCTTGTTTCCCCAAAATATGCAGGATATCACTTTAAAAATATTAAGGTTGACTGTAAGCTTAACCTCTTTTTCTAAGTCTCATAACTCACGCAGTAAAGGGACTGATACTATTCTCTGCTGCTCCTCAGTACAGAGACGGTCTCTTGCTGCACATCTGCCACACGAACAGACACAAACATGAAGGGATAGAAACGTAACATTCAAGTACCACATTAAATATGAACACTAGTACTCATGGTATGACAAGATGCTGAGTTACAACCTCTGAAAATCCTCGAGAACAAATATTTACCTTTTGAAACAACTGCCTGTAAGCAATGTTAAAAAAAAAAAAAAAATCTCTTAGACCAATACAGCAAAGTTAGTTTTTGGGTGTGATTCCTAGACACTGCATCTAAAGAATTAATTCCTACTATGTTTTAATGCAAAAGCAAGGCTTCAAATAGGAAAGTGGAAGTCCTGAACAGTGATGGTTGCAAAGTTGGATTAGAATTTTTTTACGTTAAATTCTAAAACCTTCTTGTTTTGTCACTTGTCATTTCAGTAAAGAAACAAGAAAGGGTGAAAAAAATTTTTTGAGAAGTTGAGATCTCTGTAAAGATGAGCCTAGTGCAACCTTGGCACAAGGAACAAACAGAATAGTGAGAAGGGCACTCAAGAGAGGGGAAGTGCCGCTGATCTCCGGAGTTAAAGCAGATTAACAGAATCAGGGCTGTTACCATAGGGAGGAGGAAGAGGAGGAGGAGGGCTTTGGAGCCTGGGGAAAATGGAATGCAGGGTGGGGAAAGGAAACAGACACTGAGCTTTGAGCTAAAGCTGGTTTAGGGTGGAACCATTTTAAAGCCAGGGTGTAGCCAGGGAATAAGCGTCTAGGTTTAAAGCAATGATTTTCATTTCCAGACTTGAAAATAACCTGACCTAACCCTTTAATAACAGAAACTCAAAAGAGTTATTCCTGCACAGACTGCATCCTAATAATTTTGTTAGCCTGTAACTCTGGTGATACGGAAAACCCAAATTATTCACTGAGCACCCTCTGCAACGTTTCTGCAAAGTTCAGCGTATGGACACAGAGGTCAGGGTGTTGCGTTTGGGTTTTTTTGTTTGCTTGGTTTTGCATTTTGCTGCAACTAGCAGCTACCTCTGTGCAGTAAACTTCATGCACATGAAGAGAGTACCAAAGACGGTCCAGAAACCTGGGCAGCTCCGTAAGCCAGAGGAATGCAGAACACAGGCTAAGCTGATTTCGGCGCTAAGAAAGAATTCTGGGGGTGGCATTAGAGCACAAATCTGTAACCCCTCCAGGTCTGGCTGAGAAAGCAAGCCTGGCATGGCCGACTACCACTGCTTAAGGTGTCCAAATGTCTCCCCAATAAAAACATCATGAAAACCCCCTCAATCGTAGCAAAGAAAATTTTAATACACTTCACCATAACCACAACTTCATGAAAAGCAGATGGAAAAATGCAGTAATTAACTTAATTTTCCAAGCGGCAGGCAATTGGTAATTTACTATTACCTACCCTCAGAAATACTCCAATACCTTTCCAATAAGCTGAACGTTTTGATCCGAAGCATCTATCCTCCTTAAAAAGTGATCTTTCAAAAACTGAGCATAAAAGAATGATCTAAATAATGAACTAACAGTAGGAAACTATTAACATTTGAGCCCGTGTTGGTTTAGAACATCAGATATTAATCTGACGACTGAAATTTTAACCAGCCTAGTTTTCATTCATTGCTGTAACAAATACTTAAACACCTGCCTTAAGTTTTTACATTGCAACCAGACCTCAGACCATGGCAGATGGACTGGAGACTCCAGCTCTTCAAAGTAAAATCCATGTAAAGGAAGAGTAAATGGCTGTGTTCTGTCCCAGTGATTTTTTCTGGCTGCCAGGCTACGCAGATCATTTCAACACTGCATGCTTTCAATCCACCTACTAAGACTTCCCTTAGCATCTCCTTCAATACATTTGTTTTCATCCCATAAAAATCTACAATTTACCAATATATCTTCATTTTAGATAAGATGAATAGTGAATATCAAATATGCGATGCCACGTCTCACAAAAAATATGCTTTTTGTACACTTTTTGAGGAGCAGGGAAAGAAGTTTTGTAAAGGTCGGAGCAGAGGGCTCAGCCTGCCACTAACGGGAGACGCGCAGGGCACGGCAGCACTGCTATCTACCGTGCAGCTGCATTTCAAGCTGGAGCAAGAGCTTTTTAGTATCGGGCTGCAAAAGTTAAGAAGAGGAGTGAAGAATAACTCTACAGGAGAGAGTTAGTCTCAGTAAGGTTTATCCATCTCTAACGGCCATAGCTGGGTAGAAAAGCCTAAAAATCAATTAATTCCTTGTGCCTTAACGCTCAACAGGTATTCCTGGTACAGCCACGTTCTGGTTTAACCTTGCTCCCTCATCTTCAGTCTGTCTCGGATACCACCTTTACTACACCAAATTCAGGCTCTTTGTTCTCAGAACTTGTTCTCAGTTCTTTTTCTATTATCCCTCTTCCTGTTCCTTATACTCTTCTCTCCCATACCACACTATCCCTCCTTCGCTTTCCCTACCTCTCTTCCGTGTTGGCATAATCCTTCACACCACACAGCCTGCGTCGCCAACTGCAAAGCCCCATTCATTCTGAACGCGTTCACACTGCATCTTCTTTATTTCTTCATTAACATTAACCTTCAGAGCTAGCCTGCAGATCTTCTTTTGTCTTCTCTTTTAAACACCAGCTCTTCAGGACAGGTAAATTGATTACGTAGAAAGCATCATGTAAAGCCAGAAGTATTATACAGGTTTTGCAGAACAAAAAATCTTAAAGAGTTCCTTAACCACCTGAATTCTGAATACAAACACCATGCTCAATTTTTTTCTCTTCTCATTATGCAAGACATCTGTTCCACTACTTGGACTAATATACTTGCCAAATACCACAACAGAAACAACAGAATTTTCACAGTTTTCACTGGTTTTTAAAAATAGTATTTTTTCAAAAATCAAGGAAAGATTTGAAGATTTGCATTGAAAGGGTGAAAAAGTTACAGAAAGCCCGGTAGCTTGCTGAGAAAAAGACTTTTTTTGCAAGCATAAATAATCCTGTAGTAAGACAATCTACACATTCACCTACCTGCACTCAGACAGGTCCAGAGACCTCACCTGCACAAAATTAGCTGAAAGTTCATTGAGACAGAGCTCCTTCTTGCCTCCCTCTGACGCCTTCTGAAATGTAAGCTCGTTATATGACCCAACTGTGAAGCATCTGCGCTCACCAACAACTCCTGTAATCGTAATTTGCTCTCTAGAAACCAAGACAGAAAAAAGGGATAGGAAAAGGCTTACGACACCAGCTGTCCCCAGTCTTCACGGAGAGCCCGTAGCACGGCTCCCTGCAGCAGGCACTGGAATCAGATTGTGTCACTGGAAAATGACGAACCACGAGGGAGGAAACTTGTGCAAAGTTAAAAGATTTTGATGGGAAAATATTAAAGGAACTTGGAACTCTGCAAAGTCAGAAGGACACGGTGAAGTCCTGTCCATCCTTGCCATGCAGGTCACTGCTCTGGGCTTACTGAAGCCCTGAAGCTCTTCTTACAGAATACAACAGTTTCACTGCATGTAACCAAAGTAAAACAGGAAGTTCCTGAACTTGAAAAATGTCTTTAAAAAAAGACTGTTCTGTTTGAAAATAATTAGCTTCATTTCACAGTCAATTGGCACACAAAAATTCACTTGCAGCTTTAGGATGCAAACACTCAGAAGACGTGTGGGAGTATTTCCTTAGAAATAAATTCCTGAATCATAACTACTATGCTTGAACTAACACATTAATAAAACCATCAATAAATTCTTCAAAAGACACCCTCCAAGTGACAGAGTTTTCCATTATATGAAGAGGCAGAAGAGGCAACATTTTCCTAGCTTAACAGCTCTTCTAGTGGAGAGAACTGTCCTCTTTGGCGAGAACATTTTAAATTATCGCCTGATCCTGTAGTCCGGGCACTCGGGACGTGTAATCCTGTAAAAACGTTACCCAGCAATGTTAAAGGAACAGCAACCTAAGGAAAATGAAGATGCTCAAGACACAAGACTACTTCTGAATTCTGTAAGCATCTTTGATATTAAGACTAACAAATAGCAATATGTTTCTTTAGAAAACCTACAAAGTTCAAGAAAAAAGGTTAAAATAAAAGGCAGACCTGCTATTTTGGCAAGTCCGTGGAGGAAATTCTTCTTGGCTCAGTTATGAAGAAAGCTATTATTTATAAAAGCCCATCTTTCTGTTTACTTTGGAGAATTGCTGTTCCAAGTTAATGCGGCTTAGTGAGGAAAACATATGTATGAATGTTTCATACAAGGAATGACAGACTGATATCCTGAACAACCCAAACAGGATGAGAAAGAAAAAACCTAATGTGTTTTATGCTAAACAGAGAACCCAAATTAATAAATTGAAACTAGCATGAAAAGATGGTCCTCATCAAGCTTTGTGCTTGACTGATACCGCCCTGTAGAAACTGAGAGCTTAATCACATTCTCAATCTAGCATCTCGACTTAGTTTGGATTCTTTTGCAAATCTTATTTGATCATTCTTTCTTGGGGGAAGAAGATATACTCTTCATGGTAGACATTAAGAATCTCGGCTATTTCCATGATGTTAGATTACCACTAATAAGATTACCCTAGACACTCCTTTTTATTTTAATCCGTAGTGTGATTGAATTTAAAGACTCTCAGCAGCACCCCACCAGCATCTGGAAACGAATCGGCTGATTCGGAAAGAATTTTCTTGTCCTTTCAATTAAAAACCATCTGTGTCTTTTTGAGGTCCCATTGCATTGTATTTAAGTACAGTCTACTGTATTTGGGACACCTGAGTACACTCTGCCTGTATTGAGAAGAACATGTTTCTCACTGAAAGAAGCACCACTACGAAGGGTAAATGAGCTGTTAGTTCTTTCAAAAGCAAAGTTTCCGTGACTGCAGCGAGCTTCTTTGCAATGTAACATAAATTAAGTAATCCTGCATAACACAGGAGTAGGGGAGTATTTTTAATCTGTGAAGTACACTGCCTCAAATAATCACTGAATTAAAAGGGTGATGCAATGGTTACTTGCAAGATCCACCTTCCACAATGCTGCTTGCATGTTGCTGAAATGCAATGCTGCTTGCAAGCAAGACTGAGTATCTTGCACAATTTCAGGAGGAAGACACTAACACTGAACTTTTAAGATGGACTCTCCTTAAATCAGCTTTTGCATTGCCAGAAGGTCTGTGTTAGTCCTCCAGTAGAGAGGCATTTGCAAATGGTGCCCAAATTATCCCACGATGAGGGCTTTCAGGCTTAACAAGCAGCATCTTAAAATAACTGAATAGATCAGAAAAGTGAATGAGCCTCAAAGAACAAAGCGTTCTAGGTAACTTTTTGCCCTCTTAGCTACTTATGAAAGCACATTCAACACCCTTTTCCTCAGCAAAGGAGTACCTTTTCATCTTAGCTATGAACAATACAGATAGGGACACTTCTAAATAAATGAGGTAAAGAAAGAGCCCTAGACTATGAAGTCTGTTTTAAAGAACGAAGCCTGACACTACTAAATCAAAGACGACTTCAAGCTGACGCTTAAACACATCCCAGATACTCATTACACAGTGCAGCCACCTGCCATTATCCGTTTTCACACAAGAGAATCGATTGTTCTTCATGCCTAGGAGCTAAGTTTGCAACACCTCCAGACTGCCTGTGAATTCTAGCAGGAAAGTGAAGAACCCAGGGTACCAATAACCAACCTAAGCAGAACCCTGTAGCTTGGCAACTTGGGAGACGGAGCAGTTCGCAAGAGGGTTGCTTCCACCTGCTGGAGATGGGAAATATTAATGCAAGACCAAAAGACCCCTGCTGCCCATAGGGACCAAGACAGTGATGGTTTGGGGAGGCGGGGAGGCTTTCACTTCATGCTGAAAGAGAAGCAATCCCACCTGAGCGACCAACTCAGATTTCACCCAAACCACAGATGTGCACACACATGCGCACGAGGGGCTTGCTGCTGACAAGATGGCCAAGCGTTAACTGAAACTGAACATGCACAGATCTCAAATCCTCTGAAATCACACCAAAAAGATCGACCCAATTCAACCTAAAGAGCACACAGGGCTCCTCCCGTGTGCTTCCCCATAGCATGCAGAGACGCGCCCATCCCACGAGCTCAGGCCCCGCAGCGCAGAGAAACGTCCCTTTCCAGCAGCGCAGAAAGGAGAATTTCATCTCTGCTCACCTCTCCAGATGGCCAACATGGGGAAACCACGAGCAGCTCGGGCTCCAAACACCCCCCTTGCTCAGCACGGTTACTTACTGCACGCATTGCTCTCAGAGCAGCAGCCGGGCCGGCTGGACGCTGCCAACATACGTAGCCCCCGTGCCTGTTCGGTTCTGCCATTCCTCTCGTTTTGGGCAGTGAGAAGCGCCGCTATTCAGTTTTTCCTTCAGCTTTACCAGCACTAGTGGAATATTGAAACTACTCCCCCAACCACCACCACTCCGCTTCCCCTTTCCCATCATTAGAAACACCTCTTTTATTGGAAACTGCATTTAAGATGCGATTTGGAACAAATAATTTGATTGTGCCTGCTGATGCACCGTCTCAGCACTGCGCTGAGTCAACACCCGAAGCCATCTTCCTCTCATCTGCAAACAGATGTAAAGAAAAAGGCCACTTCTATGTAATTCCTTAACAATTAGGAATTAAGTAATCTAGACATCATTCAGCTTCCAGTAATACAATCTCTTCTATTTCACACTGGTTTTAGTAATTTAAAGACATTCTATAAACAGTTTGCTAAGACGATCAGAGTCGCGGTTCTGTTTCTGCAGTCGCTCCAACGTGCGTGGTTTGCTTCATACACCTGCCCAAACCCCGTACACCTCACAGACAGGACAAGCGATTGAGATTTTTTTATGGGATGCTGCGAAAGTGAAAAATATTTAAGTGTGAACAGCACACCAGGCAATCCACGCTGCATCTTCATTCACAACGATCCTAAAACACATGCATTATAAACACATGCATTATAAAAACAGGAATCGCCATAAATCACTGTTATCTTAAGTTATCTCGCATTTTTCTTGTAACTGACGTTGTTTAGATTTTATCATCAGCCAATTAGAATAATTACATGCAAGCTTGTTGCAGCAGATAACCATAAAACATAATAAATCTAAAGACATTTGTAGAGAGTTACCCGTTCAATGAAAACCACATTTAAACTTCAGTATGTAACCAAGTTAAACATCCTTTTTCAGCCCATAAAGACTCTTCAGACTTTCAATACTATTTATACTGCTTTTTTAATTTGAATTTGGCAACATAAGGGTATATAATCTCACACACCCTTCTCCTGACCGACTTGGATTCTGGTATGCGATGAAACACAGGCTAACTCACAGCACAGACTAAGTTCTTCAAGTCAGCTTGAGGGAATTAACACCACACTCCCTTAAAGTCCTTAGGAAAAAAACATCCAAGCCCCTACATCAGTAGCATTCCTGGATCAATTAATTGCCAGTGCTTAATGAATCAAATAGGACACTTATCTTGAGACAGAAAAATAACTACTGAAGAGTCAAAAGAAAAGTCGAGAGAACATTGTTCTCCCTGGCTACACACTTTAAAAGCAGCCACTCATCTCAGACTACAAGTATTCACACATCAAAACACATTTTAAGCCTTAGCAGTACCTCAAAAACACACATTATTCTTAAGAGTTACCAAACACCCATCTCACCATTACTAGCAACAAGCTATGGCGGTTCTCTTACACGTGAGGAAGCGACACCTGAGTATCAGGAAGTACCGAAGATAGTATCGTTAAGACCAAATTACACCTGCACGTGGTGTAATTACATCACCAATATACTGTGCAAGGAAAATTCTTCAACCTTGACATCAGTTTGCACACCTGCTAAAATAAATTCCAACCTTTTCTCTCATTAATTCCAACAATTATAATGGTGTTTTGGGGGTGCTTTAGGCCCCTCTATGTTCAAAAACAAAACTACCAACTCCTTTCACAGGAGAACCAGCCTGCGTTGCCGTGACACTGAGAACCAGTGCTTGGTTCTTTTGAATCGTTGGCAACACAAGTTTCTACATTTTTCAGTTTCTGGCAAGCGAATGTATTTCAGAGATTGATAAAGATCACCCTGTAAACAGATCTAATGACCATTTTTAATTTCAACCACAGAAATGGGAAGAGTGGCTTACTTGGGTCTCGACTGCTGTACGGCCATCCTGAGGCAGGTAAGAAAGATGGCACTGGAGAACTTGCCCTGCTGTCATCCTCCACTTGCTGCGTAATATGCCGCACAGTTTCTTTATTTTTTCGGTTCTTCCTGCGCCCAGTGGGTTGCCAGCCATCCCCTACTCCTTGTTCTGAGAACGCATTCTGTATTGCACTATCCTTGGCAGAATGTAGTTCACTCCCTCCATAATGTGACGGTGAAACCTGCTCCTCTTTGATACGTAAAGACCCATAGCCCATGTCACTAGACCAAAGAGACTGGGATGAAATGTCTTCGTGGCTGTCTGTTTTTGGTTCTTGATCCTCTTTTCCGTAACTGCTCCCTCCTTCGTGGCAGCTGGCAATAGCTGAATCTCCAGAAGAGTTTGCCGGACTTGTTCGCCGAGCTAACCAGGGAGATATACTCCTGCCAGCCACGACTGCTGAAATCAAAGCATCTGTGCTACTGCTGGAAGGGGCTCCAAGTTCATAATCGACGAGGTCATCCGAGGCATCGGACTTTATGCTTATGTCGAGAGCTGCTTTTATGAAATTGTGACAGGCTTGTACAATATCTGTCATCTGCAGATAGCTAGCGGCTGACATCACCTCAATGACGTTTCTGCTGGTCAGCGCTAGGTGTGCGGAATACATGAAGTCAATGATTGCTTTGAAGCCTTGCGCAGTTACAATGTCTAAATGGGTGACGGTGGCCTGGTCGGAGGTTTTCTGTACCTGACAGTACAGCGTTTTGAAGTAGCGACTACTCCCAAGCAGAACGTTTTTGTGAGCCTTAAATATCTTCCCCTCCACTATAATGCAAACATCGCAGAGGATGCCGTGCTGTCTCTGCTCGTTAAGCTCACGCAGAAGATGACGGTAGTGGGAAGCAATCTCCATATCTTCCTTTCGGTTATTCATTTGGAAATGTTTGTGTTTCCTCTTCCACAAGTCCTGTATGGGGAAGGAAATGACAGTATTACAAAATCCAATACAAGCTCACAGGCGTGTTTTTCAAAGACCGAGACAAACCCCAAGCTGTACCAAATTAAGTAACAGGTTCATCTTGAAAGAATGCCACAAAACACAACTACTGCCTAGAAAGCCTGCACATCCATTACACAATGCAGCTTATTTTTACCAGACTTCAAATAATTTACGTTAAAAGGAACTAGATTTGAAACTCAATCCTCCAGTGGCTCGTAACATCCCAGAGAAACAGTTCTTTAAATTACTACAGACTTGTTAGAAAACCTGTCTTAAGTTACTTGGGTAATACAGCTGTCCGTTTCCACTGTTTGGGTTCAGTGAAGTTTGGTTTTGAAAGAGGTACTGCACTTAAAACCACGCTGATGGAGACAAACTATTGAAGAGCACTCTGTAACACAATTTCCTCAAGGGAACAAGCATTATGCATAGCACACTGAATAGCTGAAATCCTCAAACGGCAAGAGCCGATTGAAACCAGCTATTTCCCTTGCTATATTGCCGTTGAGGGGCTATAAATACTGTTTTCAAGTCAGAAGAGCAATAGGCAAATCCAAGACCACAGATCACAAAATTTTAAGTCCCCACCCAAACTAAACTGGCAGTAGATCAGAACTATGAAATTAATGTTATTTGAAGCTTAACTACTTCTAAGCACAAGATTTTTAACTTTGCAATAAAACATATTATTTCCTTGGCTTTACATCTCCAAGTTTACCCCGCAACCACCCTAAGACATTGGGTAGAAAAATTCTAATAATCACCATAACATTCATGTTTAGAAAGGATGCTTATGACCAAAATAACAAAGCATCTTTCGAGCTGAGAAGAATTCACAGGACTTTTGATCACCTTTCATTAAATTTGACAGTATTAACCCAAAAAAACCTAGTTAGTGCCAGCAGCATGGCAGAGACCCATATCTTGTGAGTGATGCTCCAAATTATCCTCCTCTTACGCCCCAAACCAGAAAACCAGGTCTCAAATGTGGCTACACTGACAGTAATCAGTGGCGCTAATATTTTCAGATTGAATTTTATCCCACCTACAAAGTACAATTACGAGAAGAGTAATACATCAACACGGACGAGCGCATACATACATTTCTCGCAGCATTCAGCAACTCACTCCTACCACGCGGTTTAGTCTGTTGTCCATTCCGCACCATCAGAAAGGCCCCGCCCTTCGTCTCCCAAGGTGACTCTTCGCTGGTATCGGGCATATCAACACATTCTGTCTCTCAAGTGAGATGACTTGAAGTTCACAACGCTCAAGGCGTTAAGGATGGACGCTGGCAGCACCAGAACAGACCGATGAAGTACTCTCCGCGACGCCGTACCTCGGCAGTTACTACCTTTGCAACTCCATACTCGCCTTCGCTGCCATGGCTTTACAAATTCCTTGGCGTTAATTTCTGCCATTTTATCTAGCTTATACCGCTTATTTGGAAGTTACTATCAAGATTTATATCCTGTATAACAGCGGTTTAATGGTCCAACTAATTAAGAGCACCGAGCTGCCACACAACATCTACTCCTTTCTCTCAAAAACTTAAATCTGTTCCAATATAAGAAGTTCCAACTGTAAAATTGATACGTGGGTCCACATGCCAACATACAACTGTAAAATCGGTATCTACTGACAAGACCAATTCTGAATGTAATTATAGGCAGGCGCACACATCAGACACCTGGATTTAGGCTACTGGTGGTTGCCGATAAAACCAAAATCACTGTACTTCTGAGGTCTTAGGGTCTTGAAGCGTACACGGTTAAATATAAGCACTGTCAGTAAGGAGGCTGACGTGAGCTTGAAGCGACTTTCTAACATACATCGAGTTCAAACACAAATTCAGTCCCATCTGTTCAAATCGGCTCACAGCAGCGGGCAGTCCTAGGACAGCCATGATTAAGAAAAGTTTCCTGACACATGCAAGCGGGTTTCCTGTGCTGTGGAATACAGATCCGTAAGACCTCTGCCCCCTTCCCCTAGTCTGTGCTATTATTATCATCTACAGGAGCGAAATAACTACCGTTTAGCCAACACCATTGGCTAGAAAACAACCTCTCAGCCCACAGAACATACGTGATGCAGGACCGTTCTTCTAGAGAGCCACCTGATGATTCAAAAGTTCAAGTTATGCAAGATTGCCTGCACAAGCTTCTCCAGTTCCACGAGAATGGAGCTGTCTCTTCGGCAGTGTCACAAATGCTAATTTGCAAGACCAGCTGGTCCCTGATCATTGAGAAACATTTGCTTCCCTCAAGAAAGGAAGGACCATCCTCCTGCAACACAAACAGGCTGAACTGGTGTTCATCTATTTCAAATCCATACAGCTTTTCTACAGGATTAAGCACAAAAAAAGCAGCTAATCTTTTTTTTTTATTTGAACTGAAAGAGGTCAATAATAGTGTAGCTCTACACTATCTGAACTACACTAGTATTTACCATGGAAATCTGCCCAGAGACCTCAAATCAAGTTCTTGTACAGAAGCCTTCTCCATCTCAAAGAATTGAAATAAAGAAAAATCAAACCAAGAATCAGAGTCAGGGAGTAAGTGTGGGGGTGGGGGGGGGGGTGGAACCAACAAACTGATTTTTCAGGTGTTTGGCCTGGAAAGGTTGTGATGGAACGAGCTGGCACAGCAGCTCTCTAACCCAGGCTCTGAAGGTGGCTGCCACCGCTTCCCAGCGTCTTCATGTTTGACAGAACCACCTCTTAAGGCAGAATGACAGTTCAGTTTTGTCTCTGTTCCAGAAACCACTACTGCATCTACTTTTAGGAGTTAAGAGTCAGCTTAGTCCCCTCAGGAAATATGAATTGCCACATAGGATAAAGTGAGTTGTCCATCACCAATGCTGTCTTCAACAGCTGCCATATCCACATGATTCAGAGGAAGACACAAGAAAACCTCACAGCATACAATTATGAAGCAATCAGAAGGTTTCAGATATGGCATTTCCTTTTGATGTTCCTTCAGAGGTATCAAAATCCATATTTCCAAGGCAGCATCTCCCTGGAACTGGGGCGCAGAAGTCTCCTGCCAGGGTAATTTTCTCTTCCTCAATTTAATACAGATTAGCATCTGGAGTATTTGTCAATGCGTTCACCTGCTTTTGTGAATTTATGCAACAACAGCTTTTCTTCTTCAATGTTTTTCACCTGGAAATTACCCAGATTCCTTGAGATTTTATTTCTTTACTATTTCATATGTTTATTCAGCTTAGTTGGGTCCCCCCTCACTGTTGATAACAGTCTATTTTAGATACAACTTATCCTTTGTTGAAGCTGCCTATGCCAGAAACCCAGATTAAAATACGTCTCTTGCTTCCTTTAGTTTAGACTGGGCCAATTTGAGGTTCAGACATTGACTAACCTGATGCTTCTTATGGATGAAGCACTTGCTAGCCTCTTTATGAAAGAGCTTTTATCCGATTTTATCTCCTATCAAGGGATTTTTACTAAACACACACACAAAAAAAATCTATGCAAGATTTCTCACTGGCCTCCCTCCCACCCACCAAGCTCTTGACAGAAGACACCCTCCAGGCAAGCCACGGATGAACAGAAGCGTGTCATTACAGTAGGATCACACAGTCCTTCCATCTTACTTGCCCACTGTATTGTGTTTGCATGGCAAGGTTTTGGTAGCGGGAGGGCTACAGGGGTGGCTTCTGTGGGAAGCTGCTAGAAGCTTCCCCTACGTCTGATAGGGTCAATGCCAGAGGAACGCCTCTGCAGACACCAAGGTCAGCGAATAAGGAGGGGAGGAGGTGCTGCAGGCACCGGAGCAGAGATTCCCCTGCAGCCCGTGGTGAAGACCATGGTGAGGCAGCTGTACCCCTGCACCCATGGAGACCCCCGGGGGAGCAGAGATCCACCTGCAGCCCATGGAGACCCACGGTGCAGCAGATACCCGCCCGCAGCCCGGGGAGACCCACGGGGGAGCAGGGGGATGTGCCCCAAGGAGGCTGTGACCCTGTGGGAAGCCCAGGCTGGAGCAGGCTCCTGGCAGGAGCTGTGGCCCCGTGGAGAGAGGAGCCCAGGCTGGAGCAGGTTTGCTGCCAGGAATTGGGACCCCGTGGGGGACCCACGCTGGAGCAGTTGGTGAAGAGCTGCAGCCCGTGGGAAGGACCCACGCTGGAGCAGTTCATGGAGGACTGTCTGCCATGGGAGGGACCCACGCTGGAGCAGGGGAAGTGTGAGGAGCCCTCCCTGTGGAGGAAGGAGCGGCAGAGACAGCGTGTGATGAACTGACCGCAACCCCCATTCCCCGTCCCCCTGCGCCGCTGGTGGGGAGGAGGGAGAGAAATCGGGAGTGAAGTTGAGCCTGGGAAGAAGGCAGGGGGTGGGGGAAGGTGTTTTAAGATTTGGTTTTATTTTTCATTACCCTACTCAGTTTCAACTTGTAATAAATTAAACTGATTTTCCCCAAGTCGAGTCTGTTTTGCCCATGATGGTGAAGTGATCTCTCCCTGTCCTTATCTCGAGCTTTTTGTTGTATCTTCTCTCCCCTGCCCAGCTGAGAAGGGCAGCGATGGAGCGGCTTTGGTGGGCACCTGGCATCCAGCCAGGGTCAACCCACCGCGCACACATTTCCAAGGACACTGGGGACAAGAGCAGAGGATGGGCAGGTACCTTTTGGACAAGAAAGCAAAAATGCCTGACATTCTAAAATACAATGAATATAAGAAAACAAGTAAAAATAATGACAATGTGCATTCCTCTATGCAAAGGGAAGACAACTTGTCCTCGTTCCAAAGTACTTTCAGTATAAAGAGATAGAGAAATGGACGGGGAAGACATCCATCACAAAGAGCAGCATCCTTTCCACTGACAGGGAGGCACATTAAAAGCGCTTTCAAGTATGCAAGCAATGACGTGGCTACTCCCGTGTTCAGTCTGATCAATGAAATTTAACATCTTCCAAAACAGCAATTCTTATGGTAGACGTCTTGATCTTCCTCTGTCTAAAGGTCTGCTACCTGATACACATCGTTCCACATTCAACATTTGTCACAGCATTGTACCTTTTAAATGAGAGGTCTTTGGGGGAGAAAATTAAATATGCCTCAAATTCAGAGGAATTAATTAGTTTTCTGTCTACCCATGTCAAACCAGAACATCCGTTTAATGTCAAGGATCACTAGGGAATTAATCCAAGTTAAATTTAAGGCAATTTGCTAGTAGTTAAAAATTCAGGAAGCTTCAAAACCCTGTGCTCTTGTGTTCCAATTTCACATGCTGTTTTGTGGCTTGTTGTTGGGGTTTTTTCTCCATTTTCCTGGTAATTATTATTTATCTCCACTTAAAAGATGTTGAGGAAAGATTTCTCCAGAAAAGCAGTACTCTTCAAACTTCTAGTGGAAGCATGGTAAAGATGGAATAGACTGTGAAGATTTTGTAGAAACAGACCTTGAAGACCAACGATACATTTTTTGTTTTATCTCAGGTCTTTTAGTACATGGGAGGATTTTGAAATTGAGCACCTACTAAAATCCTGGGCCTGCGATGACAGCACATGGCCACAACACAGCTTTCCAAGAAGCCAATGAACCATGAAAGCTCATCTGCAGATTTTCCACAAAATAAATTGTAGCAGATCAGGCTTTCTTCATAAGTCAATTAGCAGACAGTACAGTAATTCAAGTCTATTACTTTTCCAAGAATAACTACAAAAAATTGTCCCTAAGCAAACACCACTTGCACATAACAGCAAAAAGACCAAAACATGAGCAGATTTAATAATCACTTTCATGCAAACTTCTGTCAAGACACAGGCCAGCTTTTTATTTTTCATGTTGTCAAAAACCTGGTCTTAAAGTAAGCATTAATAATTTATACGATCTTTAACCCTAGCTAGAATGAACCTAGTTCTACAAATATAGCATCTATGAAAACTGTTTATTTTGTGCTATCACTACAGTTATTTGAACGTGAAAATATCGCCTGATGACATAATAAGAGTCTAAATAAACACAACCTTCACCTACTGTTGGAAAGGTTTTAAAAAGAGTAACCAGTAATACTTACAAAGCCAACCTCTCGGTGTACGAACCCATAGTAAGTCTCCTGACCAAAATCTTAACCCCAGTAAAATTAAGGGGTACAAATCTGTTGCATCTAAAACTCAGTGCATTATTTGAATTTTGACAAAAAGCCACAGACAAGGAATGGAGTATACAGATGAAAGCCTCTACAGTACAGTCCCCTGGGAAACAGTGGGGACAAAAATAAACTCCCTTCACTCAGAAGGAAAACAGAGGGCGGGGAAAGACTAGAGGGGTTTCTTGGGTTTTTGTTGTTGGTAGGGTTTTTTGTTTGTTTGTTTGTTTACTTTTTGCTCTCTCAGAATATAAGCGAACGAAAAATTTAAACTACATGACATGTAGTCTGTTACAATTTTCTAAACATGTTTCTACACTTAATACTAAGGACAAGTTATGAGTACCAAAATATTCACTAGTGCACTCCTCCACCAGTCACTCTACGCTCCCTAGAGAAAACAGGCTGACTGGAATTTAACCAAAAATGTGTTGTTTCCTCCCCCCTCTCCCTGCAGAGAAAAGTAAAAACAGATTAAGGAAGAACTCAAATTCACTCCAATGGTTTATTATAGAAAAACCCAACAAACACACCCCACTTCTCTGCTTCCCCTGTCTCCTGTCCACGTCTCCACTCCCAAGACATTCCAACATTTTTTAAATTCCTCTGCAAAGGAGCTCTGTAAGGTGAGATTGGGCTTGAAACGCCTCCTTGCACAACAAGACAGTGTGTCTATGAGTTTCACTTTTATCCAATTAAAGACAACAGAAATGCATAGGATTCCTCCCATCCATGTGCCCTGTGCTGAAAAGAATGGAGAACAAAAAAAAAAAAACCCAACGTAACCTTAGCAACTGAAAAGGGCAGTACCTGTACTTATTCTAAATGAGAGAGCAAGAAGAGTCGGGATATTAATGGATGATAACTCCCTGCAAAAACACTGCTCATGAGCTTTACAAGTACAAATCTCCAGAAGTAAAGTGTTTTCTCCTAAGTGTGTCTGAAAAAGAGGAGCACACAATTCTAGAAGAGTTTTAGTTTCTTGATACTAGATAACCCCAAAATTATATTCGTACATTCAACTTTGTTCAAAGTGGCTGCAAGTAACAGCTTATGAAAATGAACAGTTGCCAAAAAAGAAACTCTTCTACCCTATTCCGATTCATGAAACTGATCATTTGCTGTTTAAGTTGGTCATTCCAACCACAACTCTGAATTCAAAGAGAAATGGGCAGATGTTTGTAAACAGACCAAACCAGACCCTGGGGCCAAAGAGGTTACTCACAACTCACGGTTTCATGAAAACAACAGCATACCACTTTTCCCTTATGACCGGGGATGAGACTGTTTAATTACAGCCCAACAGTGCATGTTCATCCTTATGGGTTAGGAGTCACAGGAAGAAAATAAAAGTTTTGTCATTCAGTTTCAGAAATACTATAGAATTACAGAAAAGGCAAGAATTTGGGAGGCAAACCATTGTCAATGAACTTCAAAAAATCCAAACTGGTTATATTTTTATTATTGGATTTGAAAGACCGACTCAATTCTCAATGCTGTAGGGGAAAAAACCAAACCAAAACACTGCAAGCCCCTACCAGTATTTAATTAAAATCTGCCTGATGAGGATTCACTAAAATTTCTCCAATTTCAAGCCAATGCTACCCCATCATCGACAGCATTAAAAAAACATCTCCGTAGTAGCTACAATCCAGAAAGCCCACAAGTAAAGTTCGAACAGCAGCAGCAGGGCAAGCATTGCACCTTCAGTAGCTGTAACCCGCCGGCAAAGAAATCACTCGCTCGAACAGCTAGTTCTCAGGGCGGGCAAAGAGACTTCAACTCCCCGTCGGTCCAGGTTAGATTTAGTCAGGAAATACAATACATTTAAGAGGTCATCAGTTTACAACGGCTTCTACCATTAAAATACATAGATCTGAATGCAATCAGGAATTAAAAGGCGGCCAATTTCAGCAAAAAGAGTAAGGACATGCAAAACACTACACGCTTCTAGTCATTCGTATCATCAAAGCTTTGTTTCCGCAATCCAAACACGAACCAAAAATCTAACTCCAGTAAGCAGAACACAAAATAGCGGGGAACTTTCATTAAACATTTCACTCGCTACTCCAGAACTTCAAACCAGAGACTTGGCTTTGGCCTTTGACCTGTCAAACCATCTACCTGATGTTACGGGGCCAGCTATAGCGTGCAGAAGCTGGGTACTACAAAAGTGCAACCAAAAGACAGAATTTCTGAAGGTATCTTAGAAAAATCCATTTATTAACCTTCATTAGCTCTGACAGAGCATGAAGAATTTCAAGAGAAAGCCAGGTCTGAAAATGAAAGCTAAGGGAAAACTGTTAGCCTCCACGTTTTGGAAGGAGGGCAATCAGAAATTAGAATTAGAAATTTAGAAACCGTAAAGCTAAAAATAGGATGGGCGAGGGGGGAAAGACCAGAGACGCACATTTTGCTAAGTGTTTTTCACGTAATAAGCGGTGAAAAGATTTTTAGTGATTTTGTTAGAGAAAGCATGCAAACTTTAGTATTAAACAAAAAAATAAAATCCAATTCCTCCTTACCAGTAACAAACTGGGTTCCAGGTCTAGTGTTTCTCCTACAACAGCTGAGGACATCAACAGCCCTAGGGCAGCACAGGTAGTGCACTTCTCTGCGACCTTCCAGTAGCACTGGTATGAACTCTTGTAGGAGAAAGACAGAACTACGATAAAAAACAAAACCAAAAGACGCGATTAGCATTAAACCACAAGATTGCTGAACAACAGTGATACATTTTAAAGCGCTTTCCCTCCAAACTCAGTTATAACACTCCTTCGTATGACAATGAACCCCCAAAAACATTAACTCAAAGCATATCAATACATTGCAGGTAATTAAATCCTCGTTACCTTTTTGCGGTAATATAAGCAAGAGTTACTTCTTAAAGTATGGGAAAAAAAAGTCTAATTTTAGATACTAAAACTTCAAACAGATCCTTGAAACAACAGTGTTTCCTGTTTGGTAGCTTTTCAAAACATTCTCACTTTAATGACTTTTTAAAGAGACATTTGTGGCCTGAAGGGCACTAATTCACCTTATCTGACCTATAAAACACTGAGGTTAAAAAGCTAACAATACAACTCCTGGGGGAAAAAAAAAAAAATCAAGTTTGTAATGGAATATTCAAGAGAATTTCCTCTTGAAATATTTAACGGCCAGTTTCTACTGGCTGACACCATTCTAGGTTAAGAGACTAAACAATCCCAAGATTTGGAAAATTCTGTGTAAAATATCGATACTTAGGTATAGTAAGGCACCTTCACAGATAGACTTCTCGGGTAAAATATTAACATTTACGATTACAAGGTATAAAGAATAGGAAGAGTTCATCTACACAAAGGGGTTTTGTCTGTGAGGATGCATCCACTATAACTATCATCTTGTACATCTGCTGTTCTTATACAAACCAGGCTTTATTTTCTTTAGAATAGCATATTCACTACACTTGCAACTTTTAACTTCAACTAAAACTTCTGACAACACTTTATTCAAAGCTTTATGCTGTTTATACGCTGTTAGTCATTACGGCAAAGTATGTGCCATGTATTTCTGATCTCTGTATTTCAGACGTCTTCAATATACAGATTAGCTCTCTTAGTGAAAATAAGCTATAAATCAATACTGTTGATTTCAAGACTGACCTTCTGTAGTAACAGATTGTGAAAGAAAACATCAGAAGACAAAAATCAAGAAAGCTTTTCCAATACAAACTAATGTCATTATAAACGGTGAAATAACATATCTAATAAACAAATGAAGTAATAAGGAAAACCCAAGCATTCTTATGGCAACAAGCAAAACCGTGAAAACCTTGAAAACAAATATGACCCAACTGAAGCAAATACCATTGACTTTGTTCTCAATTTCTATTTCAGACTGCCAAGTCTTGCCTTTCTCTAATTCTGATTGCTTCTCCATAGCAATTGTTTTGGCTAGCTCTTTTTAGTTCTGTTATGTAGACAGTTAAAAAAAAAAAATAAAGTGGGGGAGTGAGGGAGCCAGACCAACACAGACACATAGGAAATTATTTGTTAGCAAAGTGTAAAAGTAATACGTATTTTCACTCAGTTTTAGGACCATTACTGTTAAGACTCTCATTTACACCTCTGTCCCAGAGTCACAAAATGAGCCAGAATAGTCTGGTAAGAATGGTAAAGCTGAGACCTATACTATTTTGCACTGCTCTGTGTTTCTTCTTCTTGTTTTGAGCTCTGCGCCTGTTTTCCTCTTCTAATCGAACCGAAGAGAACCAAGTGACCGTGATTAATGGAGGCAGCCCTACCACAAGGTAGGAGCAGAAGGATAGCCAGAGGTTATTTCTTCAACTTTTGCAGTTGGGTAAGATTTCTAAACCAGCCTTTGTTATCAATGTTAAGTCAAATTTTATAAAGAAGTGTAAGTCCTCATGACAATGTTCTCTCCAGCTATTCTTTCTCTCTCTTTTACCACATTACAACCATATCTTTAAATGCTGAGAACTTACCAATATTTGAAAATGTTTTCTGTTAGCAAAAACAAACGTCACGATGCTTCACAGCTGGATAGTGTGTGATTTAATGAATAGAGGAGAATGGTCTCTGGTAACAAGCTCCAGAAGGTTCATCAGATGTCCTGTATTTGGGAATGGAAAGAATAGGAGGCAGAAATTAAAATCGAAACTTTAACTTAATACAAAAACCTTCAGTGTCACATAATTACAAGCAACACTTAAAATAACTGCACATTTACAACGCTGTTTGCCATTTTGAACAAGAAATATTCTGATATATAGGAAATATATTCTAACATATAGGAAAAATTATTCAGCTCTTGTATTAAGTTAGAGTTTAACATACAAATTTTAAGACTATTAAGAACTTCTAATGATGCTTCAACAGAAGTGCTTTGAAGAAGTCACTGTAAAAAAAACAGTACTTTTATGAGGATTTCAAACAACGTTAACAATATTGCTTGTTCTCGTTAACATCATAAAGTTTCAGTTAGTATTTCTGCGACACCTTCCATCCACACGCTTTAAATGGGGTTAGTATTAATCTAACCTCAGAGTTACAGTGATTCCCCTCCAAACCAAAATATTTGCCTAAGGTTACAGAAAAATTATGTCTCCACATTATACAAAAGTAAGATATTTGAGTTCTATTCCCACCCAGCTCGACTGAATCACAGCCTACAAAAGCCAGTGTCACCCTCAAGTCAAAGAACAGCGTGCACAACAGTAGTCAAATAAAGCAGTTTGTTCCTCTTACAAAATTTAAAAATTTTGAAAAAAAGAAAACCCACAAAGATACAGAAAAAATGCAAATACCTAACAGCAGGTAAAAGTTTTCTTTCCCATGCCTGTAAAAGCTATGCAGCCCAAAATACAATATTCTAACTGGTAACAATTTGCTAATACAACAGGATACACCTTTCCTTACAGGGCACTAGGTGCGTGCGCTAGTTCAAAATGCTTACTTGCAGTAATATTTCTTTGCATTTCCTCTGCATTTCACTTACTCATTTCCCCATAACTTCCAATTCTGTCCATGTGCCTGTCTCTCCATCCTCTCTCTCCTTTATGGAGAGCTCCATCACATCTTTCCCCTATTTTTGCTCTCTAGCCTCCCTTGGTCACACCAAGAGAACAGATCCAGCACTACCCATGCCACGGACCTTGCAGAATGCAGTAAGAACATGGAAGAGCTGGCCAGCACTTAAAAAGCAAGTATCTTACAGGGTACCAGGCTTGAGAATTCTGGTGATATCAAAAAAAAAAAACAAACCACGAATTTAGCTACAAATACATCTGCTACTCTAGCAGTGAAGATTAAAAAAATCCAAATGCCCGTGGCTAGTATGACACTCACCTGTCCAAGTAGCATTAACTCCTACAAGATCTTAAGCTTCCACTAAAGAGAGTCACAAAAGTAATCTAAGCAAAAAGATTTTGCCCTTGTGCATCTACAACGTAAAAAGCACCTTTTTTTTTAAAAAAAAAAAAAAAAAAAAGAGGATTAAAGAGCTGCAAGCATGTCACACTGGGAATTGCCCTGAAGAATGGTTCCCCGAAAACTTTCTCATTGTTTTTTGACTTTTTAACTAGGGGATCTTTGCTAAAGTTCCCAAACTCAGTACGTAGAAAGGGAGGGAGCCAAAGGAGGAGGAAGAATCACGAGGTAATTTTTAGAGAGAAGTACAGCAGTGGGAGGAACCAAGGGAAAGAGCACCTAAGAGACAGAAAAGACACGTAAAGAGTCAGGAAAAATCCCAGAGTAAAAAACCAACCAGTGCAAAACTAAAGATAACATACGAGGTGCTCTGTGAACAATCTAATTTCAGTTGTGTAATTCGTGGGACAAGCACTTAGTGCCTTGGGTAAGTATCCCTTTTTACTTTTCAGTATAAATCTCATAATCCAGATTTGATCAACTATTATTAATAAAAAAAAAAAAATAAAGAAAAAGTGGATTGAAGCCAAGAAGGATACAGCGGTAATAAGAAGGAAGTCAATAAACTAGTTTTATGTTTAGCCACCACCTCATTCTCCAGTACTGCAGTGGCAGGACTTTCAGGAGCACTGCATCCTGACTGCTTCGTTATCCGTACTTAAATCAGTTGGTGTCAGGTTTGGGTATTTTAAGCACCCAAAGGCCAATACAGACCATCGATCCCTCTCTTTCCGAGTATGATTTGAGCACTAGTCAGAAAGGTATTTCTTCCAATGGTATATTAGTGCAAAAGGTGCGAATTTTGTTTAACCCTTTCCTCAAAGAAAGCGAGCTAACCACCCAAAAATATCAACTCTTTCTGCAGAGTTCTTCATCGCAAGGTGAGAAATACCAGGAAGCAAACTCGCTTGGCTGGAATAAGCAGTTTGTTCAACACACGAGGAGGAAATAATTAGGAAAGATAACTAGGTATTTAAGTATACACAGGTATAAACATATTCTTTAATACATAAAACCCTACTCACTTTTCTAAGTAGGGTTCTTAAGCGGCTAAATTCCTGGCACACGCTCTGACATTCTTGTTACTAAGTTTATTTTAATCCATACACAAGCTACTAGCTGTGTTTGTAGAATATTTCCGACGCCTCGTTGCCTTCCCTCCATTACAGCAGACCCCAACTCAGTTTTACTATAAAGCAAGCGCCAGGCAACTTCCAACATCTGCAGAATGTTTTTCTTCCTGAGTGCATACACAAGCCAAGTGAGTAACGGGACAGAAGGGATCACCACTGTGTGGGCTGGAATAAGAGGGCCACATCCCCAAAAAGCAAGGCAAAAAGGGCGAGTTTCAGCTCTACCTTGGCACCTACCTGTTAGGTTTCAGCAAAGCTACTGCCCCTCTCAGCAGCTGCGCCGCTTGTTCCAGCGCACACGTGCGTCCTTACCTACGCGCAACACAACACCGCAAAGCGGAACGCGTTTCCATCTAATTAGAATTACCGTCAAGGATCTTATCCAGCCTGCGAAGCACTCGGAAGCTATTCAAAACCAACATTTCACCAGCAGTCAAAATACAAACTGATGTTTCTTAAATATATGGGTATGAAAGTAAGTTAGAGCAGCTGTTCAGAAAATAACTGCACCACAGCTAACTTGGTAAGGGACAGAAAACCCCACCCACGAGCCTCTCAACTCCACCATATCTCGTAGGAAATTCAGTGAGGACTTCACGCTAGTTTGCATTTAAGAAGAACAAGCATTTTTAGCACAACTCTGATTTTTCATCAGTATATTACAAAACGTTTTGGAAGAGCCGAGGAAACCCCAGCACCCCTGTTCCACAGAAGGGGAGACCGATCCAAAGCAGTTACGGCACCAGAACGTTCGATCCACAGCTACAGGATGGGAACTGAACCCCAAGCAGCTATCGCTGCAAACTGGACATCCCTGTGCATCCGAACACACCAAGGCAGCACAAACCAGAAAAGTGCTGAACTGTTCAGGGAAGCCGAGATACTTTCCCCCTCCATCTCAAGTGAAAGAAGTCCCGCAACAGGCGATAGACGCTTTTATTTCTCATTCTGCCTAAAGGACTAAAGATCTAGAGGGAATTGAGAAAACCAGCTACTGAAGGTTGTATTTAAGGGGGCTGTAACACAAGCATATCACCTAGTGAAACAAAAAGTCCTCAAGAAGGAACAAAGTCAAGTTTTGAAGCAACGAATTTTAACGCTGGAGTCCTGACTGTCATTGCGCTTGACCACAATATCGTAAAAATACTCACAGAGATCCTTAGGCGAGGAGTAAGAGCGCAGTACTTCACGCAGCCCTAATTCCTCCCTCTATCTCACAGCCGTGGTAGGTCCTTGTACTCTCGCCTAACGTGACCCCTGCTATCTACAGCCAACCCCACAGCGTGCTTGCTTTCACTATTAATACATTTTAAGTTTCAAATATCACACTCATAAAACACAGGTAAGCCACGCATTTCAAAATATTCAAGCCAGTTGTAAGCCAGAAGGAAAATATAAACACGGTATTAATCTTTTTGTGCAAAGTGTCAGAATTTTCTAGGGTAATGCTCGCAGCCAGGAATGGACACGAACCGCCGGCTCCTGGGAATTGTAACGGGACATGTGGGATAACCATTACAACTGCAGGTAGCCCTTCAAGGACTTAAACTAAGCCCTCTCCTTGCCCTTTTGTTTGCCCATTAAACTTAAGCACACAGGAGCAAGGAAAAGCCCCGTGAATGCTTTTTACCAATTTAGGGGGAGTCTAGAGAGCGTTACAGAGCGCTCTGGAGCGGCCAGTAAAACCGGCAAGAACACGAAGGGAAAAATGTCCTGGGAAAGGTTGAGCTGTTTATGAAATAATTCTGCTCTGAAAGCAAGCAACAGCAGTTCAGATTGGGTGTCAGCCTGCTGCCGCGCTGCTGAGAGGACAGGAAACTTTGCTTAGAAACTTCAAAAACATGTATCTAAAAAAAAAAAAAAAAAAAAAATCCACACAAGTGGATAGCAAAGACAAAAAGAATACGCTCAACCTCACAGCAACATAACGCGTTACCGGAGGAAAAGCAGGCATATTAACAGCAAATAACAGATCTTTCAAACACGAGGCATTTTTCCTTTCGACAGACGGCTGCTGGGGACGGGGGGATGGCGGGGGGGGGGGGCTGCTAAACTGGTTTTCCTCTAAGCACTTCCAGTTATAAAAAAAAAAAAAAAACCACCCTCTTGCGAAGAACATATCCACTGTTGTACAACTGTCCCAGAAAACAAAGACCACGGGGAGAAAGTGGCCCATTTTCTTCAGTCTCCAAGAACCCTGTGTACGGGTCATGTTTTCAGAGGCTCAATCCTACACGCTGCAGAATGAAGCAGCATTTGAAGTGTATGAATAAACATCTGATGTCAGAATTATTAGAATACCCCGGTTTTTGGTACCGTACTAAAATTACACTCAATTACACCAGAGCTAACATAGAGTCTATGAAAACAACCGCGAGAGAAGTTTAGCTGTGAGTGAGTTTCCCCCTCCTGGACAGGCTGCATCAAAAGCAAAAGACTCATTTTCTATTTCAGTTACAGTTATCCCACTAGCGTACCCAACCACGTAATATTTTTCAGGAACCTGCGTTTGGGAGCTCCCCTAAATACCGTTTTGCGGCTCTCCCTCCAGCCCGTGGGGCAGCCTCCTCTACCCGTTTCTTGTCAGTTCCCAAAAAACACCTTAAAGCGATAATTCCTCACCACATGTTGAAAATATTGTGACTAATAATACACTCCACCCATTTTTTCCATCACTACGGATTTCAAAATATAAAACTTGACAAACACTGCGAGCAGCTAGACGGAATTTAGAAGGGGAAAGTCAAATTCTATTTGGAATTAAAAGATGCTATAAAAACATAAAATGCGCAAGCAAGCTACTGATAGAAGTGGAAGAGCTATCCAGTCACAGCAAGCTGCTTCCTCAAAATTACCTTTTTCTCGCTCTTCTTGGATAACGTAGCTTTTCCTTTGAATCCCCACAGAAAAAAAAAATTAAGGAAGAAAAAATACTCCCCCTCCTTTTTGAGAACATACATTTAACGCGTTAGAAGCGGAGCTGCTCTGTGTACACAGAGAATCCACACTTGTAATAAATACTTGATCGAGTTCAAGAACTGAGACCCAGATCTATATTACAGTGACTAAATGCTAAAAATGATACCAGTGATGCAATTTAAATGCACGCAAGAACTTTGGTACAGGTGTCTACAATACCACTGTTTGCAAAACACATCTCCTAATTAGCATGGCTTTAAACAATGCTGATAATAATCCGGTCCTGTAAAGCTTGCCAAATGAATCATTGAGATTGCAAAATAAAAAGCATGAGGAATTCATTAAAGAGCTGTTAAACTCTCCTTTGTTTATCTTTCCCCTGTCAGGTGTAAAAATAAATAAATATCGGTTTATATCTCCGGATTTCATCCAAACGCTCAGCTTCACAATAACGCGCCGGTGAAGAACCTCCTCAGGAGGTACCAGCATTTTTTTTTTCCCCTCCGTTTCAAAAGAGAAATCCTCCCACTATTACAGTCCTGAAAATCTGCTCCATTCTCTATTTGTCATCTGGGATTGAGTTATCAGACACTACTTGTATTACTTTGGGAACTGACATGTCTATTTACAGAGACACAAAGGCAATCCAGCAGCACAAGCCCTTCTACCAGCACCTTTCACAGCACCTCTCCTTCTCCCCTCGGCCAAATTTTACAAACACTTTCTTCTGGGGAGGGAGGAGGACACCTCACTAGTTTCCCAGCATGACAGAAAACATTTCCAGCCACTTTTGCACTTGTTACAGCCTTATGAAAAATCACCTATAACCCCCCAAAGGAACAGCATTATTTTTTCAAGGTTTTTTTTTTTTGTTGGTTGGTGGGTTTGGTTTTTTTTTTTTTTAAAAAAAAAAAAAAAAAAAAAAGAGGGTCACTTCCCCCATTTCAGCCTGCAATTAAAATGGAGGCAAGGCCAGGCGATCTATGTCTGGCTTTAGGGGGAGACAATAACCCAAAACAGGCCTGGCTTTTAAAAAAAAAAAAAAAAAAAAAAAAGGGAAAAAAAAAAAAGAAGAGAGGAGAGGGAGAAAGAGAGAGACAGGCAGAAAGAGAGAAATACAACATGCTTCACCAGTATTATTACCTCATCCCTTTTTCCAAGCAGTTTTGAACCACACTCCTGACAAACTCTTGGTCCAACTTGCACGGATGCTGGTTTTTGGGGGGCGGAAAGGGTTTTAATGCTGGAGCCGGGATTGAGGCCGGCTGGTCGCAAGTGGAGCTGCTGCTAAAATGCCCCCTTGTCTCCTCTCCTCTCCCTTGAGCTGGGTGTTGACGCAGCAGAAATTACCAGCTGGAAAATTCCCCTTTTGGAGGTTACGGGGAGGGGGGGGGGGGGCGGGCGGAGGAGCGAGGGGAGGGGAGGGCCGGGGGAGGGGGGTTAAACCCTGTCACTTACCAAGTTAAGCCATCCACCCACACCAAATAAGACATCGCGTCCCGAAGGCGGCACCGTGCCCCCTCGGCGGGCAGGCAGCGCTCGGCCCCCGCTCCCCCCGCGGCGGGCGGCGGGCTCTGCCCGGGCCGGAGGAGGGTGCCGGGCTGGGGGGGCGGCGGGGTGGATAATAACGGGGATAATAAACGAGGCGGCGGCGCGGGAGCAGCGGGGAGGGGGGCAGCTCCCCGCCGCCCGCCTCGCCTCAGGGCGGCCGCGGGGATGAGGGGCGGCCCGCCCGCCGCTGCCGCCTCAGGGGGCGGGCGGCCATGGCGACCCCCGCTCGCCTCAGGGGGCGGGGGGGGGGGGGGGCGGCGCGGCTTACCTGGGCCCCATGGAGGAGAGCGGGGTCTCGGAGCGGCCGGAGCTCTGGCTCCCTCGGTCACTCCGTGCCGCTCCTCCCGGGCGGGGAGGGGAGGGGGGCGGGGGGCGGGGGGGGAGAAGCCGGCGGAGCGGGGGGGGGGGGGGGGGGGGAAGCGGAGTGGGGGGGGTGGGGGGGGGGACGCCCGGGCGCGCTCCCGCCGCTCCCTCGGGCGCGCGGGGCGCGAGCCCGCGGCGGGCGGGGGGGCGGCGCCGCGCGGCGCGTGCCGGCGCTTTCCCCGCCCCTTCTCCCCCCCTCCTCCTCCCTTCTCCCCCGACGGCGGCCGGTGATTGGACAGCGGTGGGCAACGGGCCTCCGTAAGCCACGCCCCTTTCCCCGCCCCCTTCCCCCCCCCCCCCCTCCCCGGGGGAGCGGGGGCGCCGCCGGCGGCTCTGCCACTGCCGGACACCGGAAGTGAGGCGGGGCGGGGGCGCGCGCCCCCGGGCTCGCCCGCGCGGGGCACGACGGGACGGCGCGGTGACAGGGCCCGAGGCGGGCGGCGATCGCCGCGGCCCCGCTCCGCTCCGGGAGCCTCCGGGTTGTGTGTCCCCCCCCCCCCCACGCCCCGGGCCCGCCCCGGGTGTCCCCCCGCCTCGCCCCGCCGTGCCGGCAGGTGCGCCGGGCCCCGGGAGGGGCCGTGCGGCGGGAGCGGCTGCCTTCCCCTCGTCCGGGTGCGGCCCCTCAGGCCCGCCGCGGCCTCCCCCGGGCAGCCACGCCCGGGCCAGGGCGAGGAGCAGGCGGGACGGAGCACAGGGGAGCCCGTGCTCCCGGCGGCGCTGGGCCGCGCCGTGCTGCAGCCTCCCCGGCACCTTGCAAGGGGAGTCAAAAAAAAAAAAAAACCCCCACTTTTCCGCTCTCTTAAGAAATAATACTATATACAGCTCCCTGAGGGGAAAAAAAAAAAAAAAAAAAAAAGATCTGCCACCCTTCAGACTTCAGAGCCCGCTGGCTTGGCTGGGCAGCGGGGCGCTGGCCCGGCTAATGGCCGGAGAGCGAGGCGGGAGGCCTGGAGAAAGGCTCCGCCGCTGCGACATGGAGCTGGCAGTTCGGTCGGCGGCGTAGGGGATGGAAAACCTCGCGTTGCAACAAAGGGCAGGGGTTTTGCCCTTTTGGCTGCGGCGCTGAAGGATCTGACAGAAACTGCCCTATATTTCAAAGGACGGAGCTTAACAGGACAGGATAGGTCTGGAGCACGGAGGAAGTCGACGCCGATCGTACGATAGCTGTGGTGAGCGAGGGAATCGCTCTTGAAATCTGTGCGGCTGCTGGATTGTGAAAGCAGGAGCTGGTCCAGCAGATAAAACGTTTTCGAACTGTTGATCAACATTTGCATGCCGTGATTCTGCCCCAAATTGGGGAAGTACACATACGAGTGACTTAGGTTGGCCGTTTGTTTGCAGAGTTAACTGACTTAGGTGTATAATCACAGCAATTGCCCAGATAATTGCGTGCCTAAGGTTTAAAAATTTCCTCCGTGGTTTCCTTTCCCTCATCCTGTATATTTTCTTCATCTCTGGCTTTCAAGTAGGCAGAGCTACTGTTGAAACCTCGGCGTTGACTTTATGCCTACTCTTTATTCGAATCCATTTCTACAAGGTGCTTTTAATGTCTAGGACGTCCCCTCGCAAAAAGTGTATTTTCCACTTTTTAATCTGTAATTTAAATAAACAGATGTTCCGTCATGTGTTTTCCTCCCCCCTGTTTCCTCCTACAGACCCTAAATGCCTTTAATTTTGAGAAGACTATGAATAAACCCGATTAATGAAAACGAAACGTCTTTTAACTCCAGCATGCTTTTAATTACCTCTTTGCTTTATATTGCAACAGAGTCCAAGCAGCACCTTCCTAGAAAGAGCTCCATTAAAATGCAAATGAAGACTTTGCAGAAGTTGTCTGTTAATGCAAGGAAGGACACAATTTCTTAGACTTAAGCAACACAAAATCGTCGCCAGGCTGGGTTTCCCGCTGCCACCTGCTCTTTCTGCACGCGCAATCCCGTGTGTCCGCCTCCTCGTACGTACATTTTCCAGCCTCTGTCACCTGTGGGTGAAGAGCACCGGAACTAAACGGCCAAAATCCCTTTTTTGCCCTAAATGCCCGAGTCGGTTTCCATGTGAAGCCATCCCCCCTGCGCCTGCAGGTATTAAATCCTTCCATGCTTTAAGTCTTCCTTTTTTTTTTAGGCTCCGCACTGCAATGTGAAGGGTAGAGATAGATTGAAGGTTATAGGGGCTGATTGAAAATGGAGCTATATCTTTATGCAAGTATGGCTATTTTGCATAAAATCTATCTTATACCGGGTTGCAGCCATAAGCTCTCCCGCCTTTCCTCGCTCCTCCGTGTTTGAGACCGAGCTCCCCCCATTATCCCAAAGCTCCTCAGGTTCAGCACGTGCGTTCCCTTCCTCTCCTCCCACCCAGGTTTTCTTCCTCAGGTCTTTGTTGGAAGAAAGTATTTATTTATGTAGTATGTATTTGTGTGTCAGGCTGGGCTGACTCCCCCAGAGCAGCAGCAGCTGCAGCCTGGGCACTGCCCTGGGGAACGCTCTCCAAGAGGGGGAGGGTGGCGGCTGGGCTGAGTTTCCCAGAGCCCTTCCACACAAAGGATTTCAGGAGACTTGAAAAGGTTTAATATTCTTCTGCCCATCGCCCCACACCCCCCCTCCCGCTCCTTTAATTAGAAGTTTGTATTGTATTTTAGGTAAAGACTGCAATCGCTCAGCCTGTCCTTAGAAGAGAGGTGGTTTCTCCTCATAAAGAAGGCAAGAACGTGCGTAGAAAAGAGAAGAGGATAGGAAAAAAGATGAGCTGGAGGAAAAAACAGGGTAGTTCATGTGGTTTTCGGTGTGCGAAGCGCCACGAACAAGATGCGCGCAGGAGGAGTTGAGAGCGTAACGGTGCACCTCTTCGGAGAAATATCAGGGATTGCAGACCGCGTGTTTCCAGCCCGAGTTGACGTCCTTTGCACGCCACCGTATCCCAGATCTCATCGAGGCAGGGACCGCCGGAGGCGAGGACCTTAATCGCACTGCTGATAGTTTTTAGCCACTGGGGAAACAGGTAAAACTCAGATTCCTGTAGCGCAAGAGAGTTTGGAATCGCCCGGACACGTTCCCTTTGCTTTACGAAGAGCACGCGAGCGCTGAACGCAGCCCCAGCCCCCGGCACAGCCGAGCTGCGGCCACGTGCCGACGCTCAGTGGCTGATCGTCGTCGCCGCCTGCGCAAATTAAGCGCGCACGGCCTTGCGCCCGTGTCGTTGAATTCTGCTGCCTGCCCTGCATCCCTGCACCGCTGCGATCGCTCACTAGACAATCTCAGGGACCTTACCGGTGCTCATAAGCCAGCCCTCGTGTGCCCCGTCCTCCCGCCGTCCCCTGTGCCGGGGCAAGGTGGGACCGGACCGGGGAACAGCGGTAGAGGAAAGCTGCCTGGGTTGCTGCGTTCATACCGCGTCCCATTTGCAAAACCATCCGTCACGCCGAAGCCTTCTCATTCCAGCTCCTCTTCAGCTCTGCTCTACCTTATATTCACGGCAGTTGTAGGATATTTTGCATTTGATAAATTAAAATGAATTCTTGTGCGTCCTTGTCATGTGGTCAGTTTGGAAGCACGCTGAGAAAACCCAAGTGGCCTAACCGCTCTGGTTTTTTTTTTTTTTCCCCTACAAAAGTTTTGTGCTCCAAAACAGAGGCGCAAAAACATCCCGAGCGATCTCGGATCTGCAAGCTCTGCTCGCAGCGATCCCCCTTTTGTTTCCACGTTCCGTACTCGGTAGGCGCGGCTCTCCATCACTAAAGCCTGTTCTTCCCCAGTTACGGCAGGAAGAAAGCTGGTTTGCGGGGCTCTGCGCCTACCCCTCACGGCAGCTCTGGATCCCTGAAAAATCCCGGGACCATCAGCTTTGTCGGCCACGTTGAGAGCAGCGCGCTGCTGTCGGAGGAAAGGGTTAAAGGACCCACATTCCTGCCCCTGTTGCTCCGACCAAAGGTCAGGCGGTTCTTTAGGTGAAGGAAGGGAGGGAGGTGGTGTGCAGCCCTGACCAGGTCATTTGAGGAGTAAACCACATCTGAGGCGAGCTAATGAAGCAGTATTTGTCTCTCTCACAGGCACATACTCCCGGTCTGTGCCGGGCAAGTTAGAATTCCTTCTCTAGTGGGAGTGAAGATGTCGATTGTATTTTTTCCATGATGTGTATTGAGGCATTTGCTAGGTTGTGGGAGTAAACACTTGGGGGAATTCTCCATGAGCTAGCAAGGGCAAGTCACAAGCCTACTAAATATGGTGAATGAAGATTACAAAAAAGCCCTGGAGAATAAACCTCCCTCTTTCCACCCCATCTCCCCACCACCACCGCCACCCCTGCATATTTTTTCTCATCATGCACTGCTGTTTCACTGCTTGCCGGGTAAATCCGTTGCCATTTGTGTGACTAAACACGTCGCGCCGCTTTAGTTTTTATTTTCCGCACTGAAGGGCAGCGCTGGGGTGGTCCTTCGCGTCTCCGCCACTAGCCGAGATGCACCACACCGTCCTGCTAGAGAAAGCAGAGACACCAAGTATTCAACGGCGGGGAACAGCAGGAAATGCTCTCAGGTCTGTAAATACTTGAGGGGGTGAGAGATGATGTTCATGTACAAAATATTTGACCAGCCGCATCCCACTGACCTCCTTTGGTGCTGCTCTTGAAAGGGATTGGCCCGAGTCAGAAACAGTTGATCTTTAATGCTCCAAAAATACATTCCCTTTCAAAGCCTCTCAAGTGGAGAAGCATCCAGGCTGCCAAATTCGGTCCCCACTCCCTGCTCCTCGTGGCCTGGCCGAGTTCAGCTCCGGGATGTTCGTTTAGGTCCACCCAAGGCTGTGGATGATGATGGTGGGGATGAAAGGTGCCGGGGCCGTGGCACGGGGAGGTGCAGGCGTGCGCGTAGTGGGAGGAGCAGCGAGCTCTGTCCCCAGACCTTCTCCTGGCTGCTCCGTCCCTGCCGTCCCCGGCTTGCTGCCCCGGCTCTGTCTCGTCTCTCGCCGGCTCTCCTCCCTGGGGTAGCCCAGCAGTGGCCCAGCTCTGGTTCTGCAGACCCCGCTGGGAGCCCAGAGCCAACCTGGGGCCCCTTCGATTCCCACCCAGAAGCCACCGATCGTTTGGGTGCTGGTCCAGGCTCGAGCAGATGACTTTGCGCTACGCCGACGTCGCCCTCCTCATGCACTAAAGGATCTCTGCTTTCCTTTTTGTGAGCTTGGGCTCTTCTCAGGGTTGCTTTCTGCTGTATTTTATGTCGTAGCGCTCTGGCACTTCATCCCTCTGACAGGTTTCCTCCTTTCCCAGGTACGGAGCCGGAGCAGCTCACCGCTCGGCGTTTTGGGCGGTGCTCTTTAAACCACATCTTCTCCTTTTGCAGCTCTTCGCTGACGTTCGCCTCCGTACGTCTGGGAAGAACCACAGCCTGGGCCGTGCTTTCTCCTGAGGCCAACAGCCCAACGTTGGCACGTTTAGAATAAACTTTAATCATAGAATCATCGAATCATTTAGGTTGGAAAAGCCCTTTAAGATCATCCAGTCCAACCATTAACCTACGCTACCAAGTCTACTCTAAGCCAATCAAGGGTAGACTAGACTAAACCATGGCCCAAAGTGCCACATCTACCCATTTTTTGAACGCACTACCCTTTTTTTGAACACAAAAATCCTTCCTCCTCCAGTATCACCGTCCTTCACGCCTGCAACCTTTCCCAGCCATTACCCAGGGGCTCACGCCAGCCGCGGTAGAAACGGGCAAACCCATTTCTCTTTTCAATAGTCGCAAGGCACAAATAAGGACATTCCCACAGTGCCGCTATCCTTCAAAGTCTGATTGGGCTCTCGGTTAAGCTCCAGCCTTTTCGCTACGGCACCTCAAACTACTCAGCGTTTAAGAGAGATTTAGCTGAAATATATCCCTCTGTGTGCAACGATTTTGTTATCTTCAGAACCCAGAGAAATTGCGGGGCTGCACGTGCGTCCTTTGTTTCATGCAATCCGTATAAATAGCGCGTGTAATGGAGCTACGCTTGAAAGGCAGAAGCAACAGTTAAAATATATATAACTACTGAAGGCTGGGAAGTGTGGTTTGGGGTTTCGTCAGGCAATTGGTAGCTCGCCTAACGATTCAGGCCACATTTGAGGTTTAGCTAGGTTAAATACGGTAAGTCAAGTTTTGCTCTCGTTTATGCAGAGCTTGGGCTGACACTCCAGCGGGCACAGTCCGACTGGTTTTGGGTAAATTAAGCCCACCTCCACTCCACCTTTGGCTCAGGAGGGATGGAGAGCTCGCCTGCGTTCTGCTCCTGCTCTGATGCTTCCTTTTGGTTTCACCTCCAGTGTCCTGAACTTGCCCAGAGCGCCCAAATTTTGGGGTCCCACGTGGGGCAGTGCCTGGAGCTGAGCTGTGGTGGGGGTAGCGGCAGATCTCTGCGATTGCTTCCCATTCTGAAATAATAAAAAAATCAGGAGGACCCTGGCAAAATGCTCTTAAGAAGCATTTTGCACGACATTTGAATTTATATTAAATTGCTTGTCATGAGGAGCGATGAGGCTGTCAATAAATTAGTTTATGTTAGAAGCTATTCAAAGGCCGTTAATAGTATTTAGCATCACCCAGCCCTTCTGCGAGCAGCCGTGCTGATGACGCCTGCTTCCTACAGACCCAGGAGCTGTCGGGGTCACGCCGGTGGCCGTGCATCGCGTTGGGCAGCATCTTCCCGCCGCGATGCCCACGGCCGCCCTCTCCTCCCGCCCTTCCCAATGGCAAAGTGGCTCATTTAAGTGCAAAAAACCCTCTTGTTGCTGCAAATGGCACACGTGTAGGTGACGGGTGTCCACCGTGGGCACGTCGCAGTGGTCTCCAGACCCTCCTCCTGGGTTTCTCCCTGCTCACCCCGGCTGATGCGACCTGTAGCCAAAATCCCGGCGCTGCCTGGCCCCGGGGAGAGCTCGGCCGCTGTTCCCAGCCCTCGGCTCCCACAGGATTTCCTATGTGGGCAGAGCCGGGGTCGGGAGGGAGGGGTCCCGCCGGGTGCCCTGCAGCCCCCAGCCCTCGCCCCCGCTGCAGGAAGCGCTGCCGGGTGCGTGGGGTGGGGTGGGGAAAGGAGGGGAGAGGAGGAAAATGGGGAGTCACGGGGGGAGCTGCCAGATGAGGCTGGGCTGGAAACGCCGGGCGGATGCAGCTCTGGGCCAGGGCTCGGACCTGCGCCCCGGTCACTTCCCTCGTGCCGGCCAGCCGGAGCCGTGATGGGAGCCCAGGGATGAAATTACAGCCAGGGAGCACCGGCACCTGAGCAGGGGCCAGGCTGGCTCCGACAGCACACGGCAAACAGGCGGCGGAAAATCCCTCCCCGAGCCAGCCGCCCTTGGGAAGATGTTTCCTCTTCTCCTGGCTCTCCCGGACGGCCGGGCAGGCAGGGCAGGGCGCGGGCAGAGCCCAGCATCGCCCCGGGGGCCATGGCCAAGGGGGATATCGGTCCAGGGGGGGTGCGGGGGTCCAGGGGAGGCAGGGCTCCGTGTCCCCCAGGGCCTGACTGTTACCAAGGCACCGGCAGTGATGAATTCAGCCTCCCCTCTGCTCGCCTTCATCCCTCGCGTGCGCTCGGCCCCGTGCAAGAGCCCTCTCGCCCAACCATCATCGCATCTGACCCGGTTTTAGCCATCGGATGGGAAAATAGGCACTGTCTGGATGAGCCCTGAATCCCAGCCGGAGCTGTGCTGGGGGGGCCAGCCCCTGCACCCAGGCTCGGGGATGCTCCCAGGCAAAGGGAGAAACGTGGCTGCGCCCGAAGCCTGGGCGAGCCCCTGCTCTCCGGGCAGTGGCGCAGGGATGCAGGCGAAGAAGACGGATGCCCGCGAAGGCGACGGATGCCTTCTTTATTTTCTTTCCCCTTAGATTTAGCAATTCCAAACCCCTCCAAAAATTTCCCTGCTCTCTTCTCAGCTTTCCTAAACGCAACCCACTCGCTTTTATTGCTTCGCCGGGAGTCTGTAATGCGTTATCTGCTCCCAGCATTGCCGCACCGAGCTTCAATCCCTGCCCTTGACTGCTGGAGCCGGCACCGTTCAAGCAGCCCCGTAGTGCCTCTCCTCTGCTCGCCTCCGTCAGATCCCGCTCCATCCTTGCTTTCCCTGGGGAAGGCAGCGCCGGAGCTGCCAAGCTGCCGGTGTAACCTCCCACGGCGCCTGCAGCCACGTCCTTGCGCTGCGCTCCTTCATCTCCGGCCTCCGAGGGTTTTTTGGGGTGAGGGGAGCGGAGCTGCCCGGCAGAGGTGGGCTCCCGGCCCTTGCAGGGTCACGCAAACCCCCCAGGTAGGGTGGGGACACCCTGGCCCCGAGCCCCCCCGCGCATCCCGTGGGCGCGGGCAGGGCTGAGACCTGCGGGGAGCTGGGGAGGTCCTGCCGCTGCCGGCCCGGGACCCTCGGGGGGTGCAAGCAAACCCCAAACCCACTCTGTTTTCCCTGCCCAGGCTTGGGTTAGCGAGCAGCAGATGCAGTGCGTTTTTCGGTTTAATCTGCGGGGAAATCTTCACACCTTCCTTTGCTCTTTTCCTCGCCAGCCCCTCTGCCTGCCAGCACGTCACCTTTGCGGGGGCAGCTGCCCATCTGGTGGCAGTTGCGGTTTTTTCTGAACGTTTTCCCCCCTCCCGCTTCCTCCTCCACCCATGCAGCCCCTCTGCTCCTCCTCTGCTCGCCCTCACGGGCACCTTTGCTTTCTCCGTGCATTTATTGCTGGTGCAGCAGGGATGCAGCTCGGTGGGACAAGGGAGGATGCAGAGATGCTGTGCTTGTGCCGGTGCCGGTGCCGGTGCCGGCTGGGATTCGACTCTCCTAACCTCCAGCAAGGGCAGTAGCACCAGGAGAGCAGCTCCCAGCCTTGCAGCCGGGCGAGCAAACCCCGCTTCTCCTCCCGGGGCTGGAGGTGTCTCCTCTAAGGACAGGGTTAAGGCAGCAGACACGTTGCCTCCTCTTTCTGCGAGGGGTTAGAAGGGGTATAGCCTGCATCCGTGCAGATGCGAGCTTGTTTATTCTTACCAGATAGTTTGATGGCTTTATCTGATCACAGGTTTTCCTGAGGAAGGAAGGGTGAGTCTGAGTCATTTGAAAATGGGGGCCCTTCATCTCTGGGTATGACTGGTGGGGCCATGGATATTAGCAGAACCCCGGGGCGAGACGCGCTCTCGGCGCTGGCGGCTCTCCAGCTTTCGCTTGGCCGCCGTGCAGGGTGGGCATTGCCGCGGTCGTTCGTAGGTGCGGATCCAACGTGAGCGCCGGCGGGTGGTGGTGGGGGGGATGCTGTGGGTGTGGGTGTCAGAGGAAGCACCCAGGACCCGATGCCGCAGAGGGAAGAGTGAGATCATTGACTGTGTCCGTGCGGTGCAGAGGGGAGCTGCTGACACCATGCCCTCGGTGCAGAAAACACCGGCACGAGCGAATTGAAAGCAAGGGATAAAAATCTGGTGGCAATTGATAAATTCAGCAGAGAGACAGGTTCATGCGCTCCTAGAAGAAAACCCAGATAATTAAACTCCCTTGTTCTGCTAATGCCTTTGGAGAGCGGCTGGAGGAAGCGGCCGATGTGAGCTCATCTGCCTCTGGAGCGCCGGGGGCAGAGGGGTGCCGGGGGGACGTGGGGAAGGGCAGCGGGTGGAAACAGCTCCGGCTCCTTGAAAACAGGGAGCGGGGCTGGGGGCTGGAGCCAGCCGAGACCCTCCTCTGCTCCCCAACCCCACCCGCGCACCAGCAGCCTTCCCAGCCGGCTCTGCGTCTCCGAGAACAAATGAATTTTCCGTAAAGTGCCCTCAAAGCGCTCGCACTCTGCGCTTCGTGGAAACCGGGGGCTTTCGACCCTTTCTGAGCCCAGCCAGGCTCCAGAGAGGGGAGCGGAGCAGGCGACGCGGAGCTGCTGGATGCGCACAGAGCCAGGCCCCTGGGGTCCAGAATTAATAGGACAGAGCAGGGGCTGTTCCCTGCATGTTTTATTTATGGGAATCAGGCCAGTGAAGTTCCCTCAGCTCTCAGAAATAGTCGCATCGCCTCTGCTTTGCGCTGCCCATGGCCGTGACCTTGATAAATGGGTCAGTGCCCGGCCCCCCCCCACGTGCTCGGGGGGATGCTCGCCCCACGGGAGCCGGCCAGGCTCCCTCCCCGCCACCCCCAAAACTCAGCCTTGACCTGCCCGAGCATCCCTCCCGAGCACCGGCGCTCCTGCTGCGGGCAGCCCTGCCTCCGCTGCCTGCAGCTGCCAGCTCTGCCCACAACGGGAGCAACCCGTGAGAAAGGACCCACGGGAACTCCACCGAAAATCCCCCAAACACCGAGCGAGAGCCGGGCACCCCCCGCTCCCCCTTTCCGAGAACGGGGCACGCCAGGAGCCGTCCCCCTGGCACCGAGGTGACATTTGCCTCTCGCGCCGAGCAGAACCCCTGGGGCACCGGCTGGCAGCGAGGCTGGAGACCCTGAAACAGGAACCAAAAGTGGGGATCTGCTTGGTTTCTTTTTTTTTTTTTTTTTTTCCTCTTTAACCTGCATTTTTTTAGCCGTTTCCCGATGCCAGATCGCGCAGGCATGGCCTTGCCACGCTCGCCACCACGATGGCATCTCCGCTGGTCCCCGGGGCCACCAAAGGATCCCCGCGGGGGTACCCGGAGGGCAGGGATGCTGACCCGAGGGTCAGATCCTGCCGGGGGAAAGCCGAGCGTGCTCCCCTGATTTATCCAGAGGAATTTTGGGGTTGCATCCCGGGCGCGGGGCAGCAGGAGGGGTGCTTCGCCAGGCAGCGCCTTTGGGTGCTTTCGGCGCAGAGGCGGGCAGCGCAGGCGCCGCAGGCACAGGCAGGGGTGACTGCAGAGGAAGCAGCAGCCGAGCAGCACCCATCCCCTCCCCGCTCGCACCCTGCCCGCGGCGGGGGGCCTCACCCTGACCCCCTGCCTCCGCCGGGCTCCTCCTGATCTCAGACCCACTGGGGAAAACGTAGGGTAAAGCCACGGAGCTTGGTTTAAATGCATGAGACGTGCAGCAGCACTGCTCAGGTCAGGACACGGCCGGGCTGGGTGGCTCCCATTAGCAGGGGCCGGGGGGGCCCTGGCTGCCATTTGGGGCGGCGGCAGCAGCAGCCGCCTCGGTTCCTGCACCCAAGAGCATCAGTGAGGTAGAAAAGGGCGTAAAAACGCGTGCTGCATCTCGAGCAGGCGGGGCTTCACACCACCTGTGCGGCACCTCCCGGCTCCCACACCGTCCCGGATTGAACTGGGAGAGATCTGAGGCTCGGCACAAGCACAGCGATCGCTCCGGCCAACCCGCGCGATTGCCGAAAGCGCCTTATCGATGCCTGATCTGCCGTGATGACGGCGAGGTGGCTTTCCCAGGGCTGCCCGTGAGTCAGTGGCAGAGCTGGGAGCAGCACGGTTCCTCTCCCCACCCTCCGGCCCCGGCACAGCATCTCCCTCCCCACTTCCTTCCCTCGGCGATAATTAGCCGGGCTTGATTCTCCCGAAGCTTTCGGCTTCGTGGTTCCCGATGGTTTCTCCCAGTGCAGCGTTTCCCCGGCCAAGTGCTGGGAAGGGAGATGTGAGACCCGCACCCACGCCAGCTCCCACTGCGGGAAATGACCTTGGGTGGCCTCGAGAGCGGGGAAGCGGGCAGGCGTTTCCCGAAAATCCCGTGGCCGGGAGAGGTCCGGGCCAAGGGGCAGCAGTGCCCTTTGCCGGCGCAGGAAATCCTCCCCGGGGGTCCCAGAGCCCAGGGGGTCCGGGAGCATCTCGGCGGCTCCAGGCTCTGCCCTGCCCGGGTTCGGCAGCCCGGGGCAGCGATGGTGGGTGCAGGCGGGGGGTCCCGCACCACCGTCCCGCTCCGGTGGGGACCAGCAGCCGGGAGAGGCTGCACACCCACCCAGCGTTTGCTTGCTCGGAAACAAGGGCAGCTCCATGCGGAGCCCGTCAAGGACCTTCATGCGGCTGCCGCCAGCCGAGGCCAACAAAAGGCTCCGGCCGCCCTTCCTGCAGCTCCCGGCGAAGGGGCTGCTTCCAAACCCACGGCTCCACCCTGACCCCGACCTCCGGGTCCTTCCCGGCTCGGGGTCCCGGGCAGCGCCAGGACCCCCAGGGCTCGGCTTGCCGGGGTGGCTGAGGCTGGGCCGGGGCGGTGGGTTGCCACCGGGCCACTTTGGGCTCCCAGGCGCTGGCAGGGTCTGCTCTGCCCTGCGCTCTCCCGCAGCCTGGATCCGCACCCAGCCTCGTCCCACCGTGTGCGCTGGGACGGGCAGAGCCCCTCGGCGTCCCGTCCCACCCAGGAGACCCATGGACGTGACCCTGGCCCTGCCGCCTTCCTGAAGATCCCTCCCCACGGCCCCGTGCCCTCGGTAGAATGAGGACGCCGAAGCCCTGCCGCAGCCCCTCTCCATCCCCTCCAGAGCTCGGCCACCTCCGTCCCCAAAACCTCTCCAGCGTGGCACATCCAGGGCCTGGGGACGCACGGAGGGTTTGTCTCCAGCCCCATCAATCCCCGCCACTTTGCTGGTGCCAAATTTCCTTGAGAAGCAATCAGCAAAGTGCCCGGTAAAATAAAGGGCTGTCGGGGCCAGAAAGGTCTCGGCCGCTGGCGGGGAGGGGGGAGAACCACAGGACAGAGAATTTATGTCCTCAGTCCCTGCATCCGCAGGTTCGGGCCGGGAGGGATGACCAGGGCAGAGCTCGGCACCAGCTGGGGTCGGGGGGGTCTCCTCCTCGTCCCCCCCGCAGCCTCACCCCCCCAGCTCCCTTTGGGTCCCGCTCCATCTCAGTTTCACCGCGCCGGTGGAATATTCCCATCTGGCATCATCTCCTACGGCTGCCCAGCGTGCGGCACGAGGCTGTTTACCCTTTGCTAGGGAAAAGGAGCAAGCCTTAAAAAAAAGGCTAAGAAGAAATTAATTCAATTAATAAAAGGAGCCCTGTTAGAGTATGGAAATTATTTACTGAAAGGGGGGATTTGCCAAGTATAATAAACCTGGAGCAATTTTCTCTCATCTCCACTTCGCGGCGGACAGCGTGATTAGCCCCTCGTTCTTTCCAGCGATGACATTTTCGTTTGTTAGTAGCTGGGCAGGACTCACATCGCTTCCCCTGGCTCCTGACGCGGGGTTTTGCCACAAAACAGCTTCTTCATCACGAGGAGAGGTTTGCTGCCCTGCAAGCTGCGTGCGGGGGGTTTTGCTCTTGCAAGGGTACAGACCTGGAAGCCGTTGCGGAGATTTGTGTCTACACAGAAGGGATTTCTCCTTCTCCGCTCCAAGCCGGGGTTCCATCCTTCCCCGCTGCCTCTCCAAGGACTCGAGAGGCTTTACCCGGAGGTACGTGTCCTCCGGCAGCGTTTCAGGGGCTGGGCAGTGAAATCAATAACAAAAATGATGCTCGGCTCCTATACGGAGCTTTAAATCTTCAAAGCCCTTTACTGGCATAAACTCATTAACGGGGAGGAATCGAATTCCTAGTCACACAGGTCCCAAGGATGCAGATCTTGGGGGCGATGGACCGGAACGTATTGTAATAAGAAATAGCTGCTGTCGGTGGCCCTACGCGCGGGAGGGCCCCGAGGAGCTGGGGAGAGCAGATGGAGAAGGGAGGGCTGCGATGGAAGCCGTGCCCAGGCCAGGCTGGCAGCATCCTGGCAGCAGAGCCGCTTCCCCTCCTTGCAGCAGCCGGCGGGCCAGGGTCGGGGAGCCGGGCTCCGCGCTCCCCACGGCCCCCCTGGGTCTCCCGACGCAGCGGAGGAGAGTCCGGCATCATCTCCTCCGCGGCTCCGCTTCCCTTTGGGAACATCCCACCCCTGCCGAGCCCCTCCGTGCTTGGAGCATCCCGGTCTCCTCCAGCCCCGGCTGCCCACCCTGGAAGATTTGTTTAACCCAAGCCAGAGCGAATGGAAAAATTGGGGATGTTCCACCTGGATCGACTGCGCGGCCAGGGATGGGGCGGGCGGCGGGGAATGTGGGGGGTGAGTGGAGGGCTGCAGCCCTCTGCCCACGCTGCATCGCTCCGCGCTGCCGTACCCGGCACAGAGCACGGCGTGGGTCGGGGGGAAGGTGCCGGGGGGGACCCCTGGGTATTCCTTACAATCCGCTCTTCCTGAGGCGCTGGGCAGCCCGGGCGGGCTCCCAGCTCGGCCAGGTCTCCTCCACAGCACGTCCCAGCGCTGCGGCGTGGGCAGCACCCATGGGTCTCTCACCCCGGCCCCCACCTCCCCAGGGTGGGACCCCCTGGGACCCCCCAGCACTGCCCGCTCAGCCCATCCCACCCGGCAAGGGATGCTCGGGGATGGATTTTGGCCAGGGTGTCCCACGGGGCGAGCCAGCCACCCCCAGGACTCGGGGCACGCTCCCACCCGTGGCCCTGGCCTCGTGCCCATGGTTGGGTGGGGAACCACAGCTCCTATTTCTGGTTTTGTCCCTGGGAGGTGCTCCAGGAGGGAGGACGGGAACACCCTGACCTGGTCCCCGAGGTCCCCGAGGTTCCATCTGTGGGATGGGTCGAACACGCCCGTGCCCAGGGGACGGCTGTGCTGGGAATGGGGAAGGGAGGGATGTCCTGCACCTCTCCTCTTCCCCATCCCTCCTCCCTGTGGTCCGTTCAGTCCCTGTCCCCGTCCCTGTCCCGGTCCCCAGCCCCACCGAGCCCCTACGGCAGCAAAGCTCCGGGAGGCTCCTCGGCACGTGGGGGCACGGAGGGGTGCAGGGGCATGGAGGGGTGCGGGGGCACGGAGGGATGTGGGGACACGGAGGGATGTGGGGGCATGGAGGGATGTGGGGGCACAGAGGGATGAGGGGGCACAGAGGGATGAGGGGACATGGAGGGATGCGGGGGCACGGGGGTATGTGGGGGGCACAGAGGGATGTGGGGGGCATGGAGGGATGTGGGGGGCATGGAGGGATGCAGGGGCATGGAGGGATGAGGGGGCATGGAGGGGTGCGGGGGCCACGGAGGGATGAGGGGGCACGGAGGGATGAGGGGGCATGGAGGGATGAGGGGGGCACAGAGGGATGTGGGGGGCACGGAGGGATGAGGGGGCATGGAGGAATGAGGGGGCATGGAGGGATGTGGGGGCCACGGAGGGATGAGGGGGCATGGACGGGTGCGGGGGCACGGGGGGATGTGGGGGGCACGGAGGGATGAGGGGGCACAGAGGGATGAGGGGACATGGAGGGATGCGGGGGCATGGAGGGATGCGGGGGCACGGGGGTATGTGGAGGGCACAGAGGGATGTGGGGGGCATGAAGGGGTGCAGGGGCATGGAGGGATGTGGGGGCCACGGAGGGATGAGGGGGCATGGAGGGGTGCGGGGGCATGGAGGGATGAGGGGGCATGGAGGGATGAGGGGGGCACAGAGGGATGTGGGGGGCACGGAGGGATGAGGGGGCATGGAGGGGTGCGGGGGCATGGAGGGGTGCGGGGGCATGGAGGGATGAGGGGGGCACAGAGGGATGTGGGGGGCACGGAGGGATGAGGGGGCATGGAGGGGTGCGGGGGCATGGAGGGGTGCGGGGGCATGGAGGGATGAGGGGGGCACAGAGGGATGTGGGGGGGCACGGAGGGATGAGGGGGCATGGAGGGGTGCGGGGGCATGGAGGGATGAGGGGGCACGGGGGGATGTGGGGGGCACGGAGGGATGAGGGGGCACGGAGGGATGAGGGGGCATGGAGGGATGCGGGGGCATGGAGGGATGCGGAGGCCGTGCTCATCCGGGGTTACCTTGGAAACGGCGCCCGAGCCACACGTCCCTGTCACCACCGAGGGACTGAGCCACAGCGGTGGCGAGGCCAAACGCTGCTCGCTGCTGTGGGGGTGACGGCGGGGGGTGTCGGGAAGTGTGTCACCCCGTCCCGCTCGATGGCCGGTGCGGGGCAGGGGGAGACGTGGCTGCGAAGGGGGCTGTGTCCTCCCCCCCGGCCAGGGGGGCATCGCCCAGCACCATGGGGGACAAAAACCCTGCGAGGGCGGCCGGCGGCTCTCCCCGGCAGCCGGACCCCTACCTGCAGGACAGGCGCTCCCCGCAAAGATGGAGCTTTAAATAAATAACGAGCTGCCGACATCTCCTGGCTCTGCTGGCAGCGCCACGCTGGGAGCCCTCCCCGGCGGCCCCCACGCTCCAAAATGCACCGGGAATGGTGACAGCAGCTGCCGGGAGCTCGGCCCGGGGTGGGGGGGGGGGGAGCCAGGGGAAGGGGTTGGGGGGGTTCTGGGAGGTCAGGGGGGTCCCCGGCAGGGCCAGCACTGGTTGACGGTGTCTGCCAAGGCTCTTCTCAAAGCCTCCTGTGATGGAGCATCACAACCTCCCATTGAAAATGTGATTTAAATGCTGAAAGTTGGCCGGGGGTGAAGCCCAGGGGTGCTGGGATGGATGCAGGGATGCGGGCAGGGCGTGGGGATGCATGCAGGGCACGGGGATGCGGGCAGGGCGTGGGGATGCAGGCAGGGTGTGGGGATGCAGGCAGGGCGCGGGGATGCAGGCAGGGCGTGGGAATGCAGGCAGGGTGCAGGGATGCAGGCAGGGCGTGGGGATGCAGGCAGGGCACGGGGATGCAGGCAGGGTGTGGGGATGCAGGCAGGGCGCGGGGATGCAGGCAGGGCGTGGGGATGCGGGCAGGGCGTGGGGATGCAGGCAGGGCACGGGGATGCAGGCAGGGCATGGGCATGCGGGCAGGGCGTGGGGATGCAGGCAGGGCACGGGGATGCGGGCAGGGCGTGGGGATGCAGGCAGGGCACGGGGATGCAGGCAGGGTGTGGGGATGCAGGCAGGGCGCGGGGATGCAGGCAGGGCGTGGGGATGCGGGCAGGGCGTGGGGATGCAGGCAGGGCACGGGGATGCAGGCAGGGCATGGGCATGCGGGCAGGGCGTGGGGATGCAGGCAGGGCACGGGGATGCGGGCAGGGCGTGGGGATGCAGGCAGGGCACAGGGATGCAGGCAGGGCACGGGGATGCGGGCAGGGCACGGGGATGCGGGCAGGGCGCGGGGATGCGGGCAGGGCGTGGGGATACACGCAGGGTGTGTGGATGCGGGCAGAGCGTGGGGATGCGGGCAGGGCGTGGGGATGCGGGCAGGGCATGGGGATGCGGGCAGGGCGCGGGGATGCGGGCAGGGCGTGGGGATGCGGGCAGGGCACAGGGATGCAGGCAGGGAGCAGGCAGGGCAGGAGGATGTGACCCAGCCATTTTTCCCCGATGGAAGATGCTTCATTGCAAACACGTTTGCGCGGTGGAGTGCTCCAGAAGCCAGTGCAGGCTGGGGGAGGCAGGCAGGGGCGCAGCCAGCCAGAGCCTGCAGGCAGGGTTCAGGCAGAGGCCAGGCAACCCGCGCGAGCAGCGCGGGCAGGGAGGAGAGGGCTCGGCCAGCGAGCCAAGGAGCCTGAAAGGGCAGCCACAGGCTTCAATTAGCCAAGGAGCGATGGCAGCATCCTGCCTTAAATAGAGCCTCCGCGCCCGGCCGGCGGGCAGGCAGGGAACCGTGCCCACGGGCAGCACGGCCCGGCACCCCACGGCTGCCCGCACCCCGCTTGGCCGCGGTCGCGGTGGCGAGGGGACGCTGGGGATGGAGGTGCTGGGGGATGCGGGTGGGCAGGGTGCTGGCGTGGCCGGGGTGGGTGCTGCCGGGTGGGGGGGAGCGGGGCCAGAGTCTGCTCTAAAAGCAGCTGAGAGGAAGGAAGAAGCAGCTAAAATAAGCAGGTGGGTGGACAGGGAGGAAATAATAGTGAGGCTGATAACGAACGGGCTGGGGAAGGGGGAAAAGAACCAAAATGTCCCCAGGAAATAGGAACCGGCCCCCGGGAAGCAGAGGGAGGTCGTGGGGGGCAGCGGCACAGAGCGGGCATCCCGAGGGGGGAGGGATTGGGGGGAACCGAGGGGAACCGGGGGGAACTGGGGGGAACTGGGGCTCCTGTGCTGCCGGGGGTGGGTGTGCGGGCAGGGGAAGGGCAGGATGCTCTGCCCGGCAGTGTGGGAAACGCCGGCCGGGAGCGGGGTCAGCCCTGGGCCCCCCACCCTGCTGTAGGCAGGGGGAGAGCAGGGGGTGGGTGCGGGCAGAGGCACCGTGAGCATCCTCGGCGGGCGGGTGGGAGCCCGTGGGTGAGCCCCCCAGGAGTGAAATGCCGGGAAGAGGCAGCAGCACGGGGCTCCGGGTGGTTTGGGTGCAGGCAGCCGCCGGCTCCCGCTCCGGGAATGGCCCTGCTCGGTGGTGGCGGGGCGACGGGGACCGAAACCAACCGCCCAGCACTCAAGGAGCAATTCGGGCTGGACCCGAGGGAGACGGGGCAGGGGGGTGGCGGGATGCGAAATGCTCTTTCAGGCAGGGTCCTTCCCTGCCCACCCCTGCCTGCAGGCTGCCAGCATCCCGGGGGGCTCCGGCAGCATCCAGCCTCCCCTCCGTGTAACGCAGCTGTGGGGGGGACGGGTGCCAGGGAGGCCGCGGGGCCGTGGGGCTGGGGTCAGGGCCAACCCAGGTGCTGGTGCAGAGGGCTTGGGGTGCCGGGGGGGAGGACATGGGGGGCCCGGAGCTCTGCCGTGGGGAGCGGGAGGAGGCAGCTTGGCCGGAGCGCAGGATGCGCAGGGCCGGCTGTCGCTGCTGCCCTGGGAGTTTCCACATTAACCGCACACTGTTTGCATCTGAGCATTTTCCCCTCGCCAGGGCTGCCGCTGCCGGGGGTTATTTCCTGCCCTTTGCGCTCTCCCCCCACCGCCCCGGCCTGCCCGAGCCCGGCTGCTTCCTCTCGTCCGCCCCGGGGGCTTTCCATGCTGCCAGAAAATAAATCTCATGCTATTTTTAACAGAGGGGAAAACGCCAAGGTCTCCTCCAGCCTGGGCTGCTGCGGCACTGAGTGCGGACGGGCACCCCCGGAGAGATGAAGGAGGGAGAGGAATGTGCGGGGAAGGATGTGGGCAGGCAGGGCAGGCAGGGCAGGCAGGGCAGCGTGAGCCCGGCTTTCATCTCCCTGCCTTCGGGCAGGATTTTGGGGAAGGCAGAGAGGAGGGTGCTGGGGGGGTGGGGCTGGGTGATGGGGGACCCCCCTTCCCCTCCGCCATGGCCCTTTGCAGCAGACAGCCGCCCCCGCCGCGGCCGCCCGGGCCCAGCGCCCTTCATTAATGTCACCCATCACCTCCCGCCCACGCGGGCAGGCGGGGAGGGGGCGATGCGGGTGGGTCACCCCACGTCCGCCCCCGCCGCCCCGGCTGGGAGGGGATGGGGGGACCGGGAGACAACAGCCGTGACCCCCCTGGAACGGGACCCACGCAGTGGGGTGCCCACGGTGCCCACCCTGCACCAGGGCAGCACCAGCACCCCGAGGGAGCTGGGGATGGCAGAGGGTCCCCCGGGGTCAGGGCTGGGACGGTTGCTGTTTTTAACCCCCGTAAGTGCCTTAGGGAGGCTGCGAGCGGGATCAGCTGGCTAATGCCCAGCGGGGACGGGGGGGCTGCGGAGCGGATGGAGCCGATGATAACCGGGGGGGGCACGGAGAGGCCCCCCCGCCACCCCGCCGCTCCCCGAGGGCGGCTGTCCCCGCTCCAGACTGGGATGCCGCCATCCCCGCTCCCACGAGCGTCTTCCTGGCTGTAGCAACGTGAGCCGGGCGACTTGCGCTTTCCCGTGACTCCAGGAGCTGGAGATTTATTCTTTGCAAGGCTCCCGCTAAAATCTTTTCTCCTGCCCCTGCGCCCTCCCGTCTGAGCAGGAGGAGGTCCCCGCTCTCCTTCTCCCATGGGGAGACGTTGCGCAAAGCCCACGGCCGGCGGAAATGCGGGAAGAAAAGCAGGGAGAGAAAGAGGAGCTGGTTCCAAGCGCCGGGTGGGAGGAAAGCAGAAAACAGGAGGTGGAGGTGAAAATGTCAAACCCAGCTCCCGCTCCCCGTCCCGGGGCTGGCTGTGCCGCAGACACGGTGCTCGCCGGTGGCTTTTGGTCCTCGCCCCTCGTCACCGAGCACATCTCTGCCTCCGGTCCCCAACATGGCGGTGATGCCGGCTGCCCGGCGGCTCAGCCCGTGCCGGAGCTCTCTGGGAAAACCTGAGCTCCGTGTTCCCAGCCCGGGTGCCTCCGGCCGCCTTTGATGCCGCTTTCCTGCGGTGCGGGGAGGAGCAGCGCGGCGCGGCCGGGGCAGCCGGCGGGAAGGGCCGTTCGACGCCCGTCGGTGCTCTGCGCTGGGAGGAAGGGGGACGTGTCCCGCCAGCGTCCCCCCGGTCCCGTGGGCATCCCGGGGCGGCTGGCAGGCGCCTGGGGGTCAAAGCCCCATGCGGCTCCCGGCCGGGGGCTGCCCGGGGGTCTCCTGCCCAAGCAAGGGGAAGGGGGATCCATTTTGCTCCAGCTCAGCCCGAGCTCTCGGGGTCAAGCAGCGCTGCCCGAGCTCCCGGAGAGGGACAGGAGTTCGCAGGGTGCAAGACAAGGCAGAAACCCCCGGGGCTGGCTGGGACGGGGGGGCCCGGCCGCGTCCCAGCATTGCCCCGGGCTGGGGGTTTCCAGCGCCGGGATGGGGCAGTCCCCGTGCCGTGGGACACCCGCAGAGCTCCAGGCTGGGCTTCACCTGCGCCTGCCCCCGGCCGGGCCTGATCCTGCCCGCGGGGAAAACCCTGCTCTGTGCCCTGGGACAGCCCAGAGCATCCCTGGGGACTTGCCCTGGGAAGGGGGATAACTGAGGTCTGGGGACCATCCGCACCGTGGGGCTCGCCGGGATCGCCCGGAGTGGGCCTGATCCTGCAGCAGAGACCTGATCCCGCGGCGGGGGCCTGATCCCGCGGCGGGGACGGTGCCGAGGGGCTCTGCCCGTGGCCAGATGGCTCCGAGGAGCCCTAAGCTCCCCATAATGTCCCTAATTGTCCCACAGCGCGGGAGCAGGCGGCCCAGCCCAGCTGGTGCCTGCGTCCCCCTGCGGCAACGGCTTTGGGACCTCTGGCTATTTTTAATCCCAGGAAGCTATTTTTGAGGAGAGAGGCTATTTTCCCTGCCCGCGGCTAATCCTGTCTTGCTTTTCAACCTTACCCAGCTATTTGCCAGGGCCTGGCGATGGGCAGCTCCCTGCCCCGGGGCAGTCAGCATCCAGGAGGATTCGGGGCAGGAAGAATTGGGTGGGAAGTGCCAGGATGGGGTGGTCCTGCACCCTCTGTCCCACTCTGCCAGGTCCCCGCGCAGGGCTGGGGCTGCTGGGCGCCTGGCCTGGCACTGGGCAACGGCACCGCGGTGCCACGGAGGGGAACGTGGCCCATTTGGGGACACAAGCTGGTGGGTCCCCCCCAGCCCGCCCCGGCGGGAGCCGGGAAGGCCATCAAAGGATGGGGATGCCAGAGGTGACGGGGCCGCGTGTCCCCTGGGCGTTGCGGGGACCGTGGGGTCCTGGGAGCGCCGGCAAACTGGGACTGAACTGGAAGCAGGTGTTGGGCACGTCCCGGAGGAGAGGGGCCGGTGGGGAGAAAGGCTGGGGGTGCCGGGGGTGCAGCCCGGGGGGGAGCGGGGGGCACATCTGGCCGCGGAGGGGTGGCAGGAAGCGTCGTGCTGGCTTGGCCCCCCCCGTGCTTGGCCGCCTCGGGGTCCCGGGGGGGCCGTGCCGCTGCCAGATGTTGTGCAGCTGTCTCCGGCGCTTCCTCTCCCCCCCGCGCCCCGCGTCCTCCGGGAAGCTCTCCCCTGCGCTTCCTCAGTGGGGAGAGCAGGGGGAGACCCCCGGCCCCCCGCTCCTCCGGCCCCGGCTTCCTGAGCCGCCGCGTCTGGCTGCTCCCACATTCGGCTCTTTCGCCGCCGGCTCACCCCCCCACCTCCTCTCCCACCTCTCCCCGGCCCCTCGCTCCCTTTCTTCTCCTGCCAGCTGCCCCCCGGCTCCCGGCCCCGGGGGGTCTCCCCCCTCTGCCACCTCCGACCCCGGGCCGCATCCTGCGCTCCAGCCCCGGCTGCAGAGCTCGCCCTGCTCCCTGGGGCAGAGAGGAGGGCAGGGAGGTGGAAGCGTCAGGCATCATTTATTGCTTTTCTTCCCTCTTCTCGCCAAGCGTTTTGCATTTTCCTGCAGTGCAGGGGCCGGGCTGGCCGGATCCTGTCCAGCACCCAACCAGCCCCAGCACCGTGGGTAGGGAAAAGCCGGGCGAGCCGCGGCGAGCGTGGCCGTGGGCTGCCGGGGAGCGTGGGCTGCGGGAGCCGGGGGAGATGCTCGTTGCCGGCAGCTCACGCCAACTGCGGGACGCAGATAGGATTCGGGGATTAGAGCAGCTTAGGGAGCAGGGTTTTTCCAAGCGGCAGATGGTGCTGGATGGATCCCAGGGTGAGGTTAGCAGGGTGGGAAGCAGGTCCCCGAGCAGCCCTGGGCAGGGCAGGGGAAAATCAGGCAGAAGCAGGGAGGAGGAGGATTTTCGCCCAGCCCGTTTCTGGACAGGAGCACGAGGGAGGGCTGGAGGGCCAGATTCCCAGCTCCCAAACGTGCAGGGTGCCAGCGAGGATGCCCCGCGCTGACGCCCAGAGCTGGTGATAGCCGCAGTAGCAGCGGCTCTTGCACCCCAGGCCCCCCGGGAAGCATCCCTTGTGCCCCAGCCGGGCTGCGGAGCTCAGGGTCCTGGGGACGGGACGTGGCTCCGTCTCCCATTTGGTCCTTCGGCTGCACGTGTCCCCTGTCCCCGCGAGCGCACGTGTCCCCACGAGCGTGCGCGCTCCCAGGGGAGCATGGACCTCATCCTGGGAGTGCATGGGAGGCCCCGCGACCAGAGGCTTCCCCCCACGTCCCCCTGCACCCCCCTGGGGGGGCTCGGCCATGGGGATGGGGATGGGGGCAGCAGGGTGCTGCCGTGGGGCTGGAGCGGGGCGATCCCTCTTGTCCCACGGTGCTGGTGGCTCCCCGGGCTCTGCTGCGACTGCAGAGACGAGCAACTTCACCCCAAACGCTGCCAGGGGAATTCCTGGTGACGAGGGTGGAAACGAGCACGGTAAGCTGGTTCAGGAGGTGACAAGGTGGGGACCGGCGAGAAACCCCACGGCCGGGGAGGCAGCGCTGGCGGCTGGCACGGTGCGCTCAGGCAGCCCCAGGAGCTGCTTTGGAGCTGAGAGTAGCCAAGTAAGCTGGGATAATGAAGCAGAAATTACGGTGGAATTAAATTTCCAGGTGGAAGGGTGCAATGAGGGGCTCCGAAACCAGCCCCAAAGAAAGTGGGAGGAGGCCAGGTGGCTGCAGAGAGGAGTCCAACCTGCCCCGGCCAGGATCGGTCCCACGGCTCCCAAGGGCATTTGGGGTGGGAGCAGGGGGTGGGCTCTGGCCGCAGGCGGGGAAGCCCAGCCGCTGTCTGGGGACTCAGCGACGCTTTCCGGGGAAGAGCGGGAGCCGGGCTGGGAGCCCCTGGGGCAGCCCGTGGGTGCACGGGGCTTTCTGCTCGGGGTGAGGAGGTGGGCGCGGGGACACCCCAGGGGATGCCGGGACCCCAGCCCACCCCGGGACGAAGCCACGCGATCCGTGTGTCCGCACCAAGCCACCCGCACCGGCGGGGAGGTGGCAATATGGGGGATGTCGGGTTGCTCCAGGCAACGAGCCGGGCATCCCGCAGAGGATGCTCCGGATCCGGCCCACGGGCCCCACGCCTGACGTCTGTCCTCCGGCCCCAGCAGCTGCGCCCACGTCCCCTCGGTTCAGCCCCGCTCGAGAGTCCCCGTCCCTTCCCCAGTAACAGCGGCGGCGGCTCGGAAAGAGGAAGCGTCACCCCCGGCGTCCCCCCACCACGGCCCGGGGGGCTATTTCGGGTTTGGAGAAAAGCGGAAGGCAGCACCGGGCGGGCGGCTGCTGCGGCGGCAGGCAGGCGATGCCCTGCAGCACGCAGGAGACGGCGGTGGATGGGGAAAGAGGAACGCCAACGCTGCCCCGCGCCCCCGCTCCCGCCCGGGGGACGGGGAAAGAGGATCTGTCTCACCTGAAGCATCAAAGGGGTTTTTTGGGGAGCACAAAGGGGGACTTGGGTGGCCCCCGGGGTGATGCCTGGGGAGTGACGCTCGTGGGCACCCCCTGGTTCTCCCAGCTCCCGACCTCCTTCGTGTTTGCCGGTGCCCCGAGACCGCAGGAGCCAAGGACGAGGCGGGGGCTGGTGCACACACTGTTTTTTTAACGCTGCTTTTTGCTCTTAAGAGCATGTTTTGCCACCGGTGTCCAGGTAAACGCCATCCTGTGCAGCCGCCCGGCGCGGGCCACAGCTCTGCAAGGAAGGGTTGGGTCTGGCTCTGCCAGGGAGCCACGGATGGGTGGATGGATATATGGATGGATGGGTGGGTGGGTGGATGGATGGATGGACAGATAGATGGGCAGATGGATGGACGAAACAACAACAACTCTCTACAGCTGCCTGACAGGAGGGTGCAGTGAGGTGGGGGTTGGTCTCTTCTCCCAAGTAACCAGCGATAGGACGAGAGGAAATGGGCTCAAGCTGCGCCAGGGGAGGTTTAGATTGGATATTAGGAAAAATTTCTTCATGGAAAGAGTGGTCAGGCATTGGAACAGGCTGCCCAGAGAGGTGGGGGAGTCAATGTCCCTAGAGGTATTCAAAAAACAGGCAGACGTGGCACTCTGGGACGTGGTTTAGTGGGCATGGGGGTGTTGGGTTGATGGTTGGACTGATGATCTTAGAGGTCCTTTCCAACCTTAATGATTCCTAGTTTTTACTTTCATTAAAAAATAATCCAGCCACCAAGCCAGGAAACATGAAATTAATTATTACTCTCCCCTTAACTGGTTTAGCATGGACTTGGTAGCGTTAGGTTAATGGTTGGACTTGGTGATCTTAAAGGTCTTTTCCAGCCTAAACAATTCTGTGATTCTATGATTCTGTGAAATGATGGATGGACAGGCAGCACCCACACTCCGCTGGAGGCCATCCAGCTGTGCCCCCTCCCCGCTGCACCCCCCGGGCGAGGCCGTGCCCCCCGTGTCAGCCTGGGCACAGACACTCTGCCGGGGTCCCGGGGGCTCTGCCGTGGGGGGAGCAGGATGCCGTGGGCCACCACCGCTGCGTCTGGGCACAGAGATAGCCCCACCGGCCACCGCTCCTGCACGGGGTTTGCTCCGTTAGCGCTTCACACCTGGGAATCGCGCTCGGTCGGGCAAAACGTGTTTATCAGCCAGCGCAGACTCGCTCCCGACGGGGCTAATAGCCACCGGCTTAACGAGCAGGAGCCAGGACTGCTCGGCTGGGCCCTTTGCAGCTGCGGGGAGGAGCGACAGGGAGAGCGGAACCCAGCTGGCTTTGCAGCGGGCAGGGAAATCTAGGTCAGGGCTTGCTTTAAAAGGGGGCACAGAGCCCAGATCACATCGACTTCCAAGTGAAGCCACGGAGCAGCGGCGTCTGCCCGAACCCAGCGCGGACGCAGGGAACCGGTGGCTGGGAAATATTCATGCTCAGCCCGGAGCATCCCCGTCCCGGGAGCTGCGGCGGCCGAGGACGCCCACGGGTGCTGCTTTCCATCTGGGCGGCTGTTCATGCAATTCCTCGCTTTGCTGGGAAACAGCCCTGATTTGTAATTTGGGCTCTGCCAGGGCTGGAAAACGACGTGCTGTCCAGAGACATGCGCTTTCCAGAGACACGGAGCGATGCCCGGGCACAGGGAGATGCCACTTGCAACGTGCCCCCACCCGTCAAAGCTGGCCCCTTCCCTCCCTCCGCCTCCACACGGCTGGAAGGGGATCAGCAAAGGGAACTGGCCCCAGGCCTGACATTTCGGCGTTTGCCAGCAAATGGCAAAAAAAAAAAATTAAAAAAAAAAAAAAAGCCCCAACCGAGCAAAAAGCCCAGCGGCAGCAAAAGCGGAACTCGGGGGAACGTGGAGGGTGCAAAGCTGCGGCTGCCAGGGCGAGCGAACGCCTCTGCAGACGGCACAGGCATTTTGCCCCCAAATTCCTGCCCAGCCCCGGCAGAGCCGCAGCAGTTTTGAACAAAAGCAATGATCCTCCATAAAGAGGATTTCCGCCCCCCCTTCCCCAAATGCAGGATTGGTCTTTGCTTCCCAACACCCTCCAATGGCTTGGGATGGGGAATAATTAAGTTGGCAGCATGATGCATTTAATTAAAAGCCAGCGCTTGAAGGTAGAGCAAAATTAGCCGCTGGAGCAGCGGATCTGCGGAGGGCGATCCTCCGCGTCCCCACGAGGCGCAGCCCCATCCCTGGCTGTTCGGCGGGGCCGGACTTGGCAGCGGGGTTTCACGCCTGGCAGGGCTGGCAGATGCCACCACAGCTCCCTGCGAGCCACAGCTCTCCCGGCTCCTCCTGCTGCAGCCACCTCTCAGGGCCAGATTTTCAGGAACCCAGGTTTTGGTGAGCCCGGAAAAATCCAGATTTTTCACATGGGCTCAGCATTCGGCCACTCCCTGGGTTTCCACTGAGCCCAGCTTCAAAATGAGACCTGCGCCGAGGCTTCAAACTTCACAATAACCACCCCTCAAAAAAAACCCCAACAAAATAGAAAGCTGAGCTGGTAAAACGCTCCCCATCCTTTCCGTCGCAAGCAGACGCGCAGGGCTGCGGCCGTGATGGGCCGTGCCCCAGAAAGGGCATTTCCAGGAGCTCCGGTGGGCACTAACTGCAAACCCTCTGCTTGGGCGGCGAGGCGCGCTGTTGGAAAGGGCTCTGAAATGCCCATTTCCCCATTTATATTTGCTTCCCGTTTCGCGCCTCATCCTGGGCAACCCGAAGAGACCGAGCGGAAAAGGCTGTGAAAATGAAAGTAGCTGGAAACCAGGCTCCAAGCGGAGCGGGGTTTTTGATGGAAGCGGGTTGCAACATGGATGGAAGCGGAGCAGCCCAGGGCTCCCCGCACCCTTCTGCGCCCCGACGCGCTTCTCAAAACCCAGGCGGACACGGAGGCGGCGCTGCCAGGGAGTTTCGGTTCCCGCTCCGCTTCCAGCCCCTCCAAAACGTTTTATCGCCAGGGTCCGAGCTCTGCCTGCCCGTAGCAGGGGAGGGCGAACCCCTCTGCTCCTGCCACCGCTTCTCCGGCGGCTGCCGCTCGGCCGGCCGCAGGCGGGCCCCTGGGGAAAGCCCATTTTTGAGGCACATCTGGACGGGGCCCAGGGCCCCGCCGCGGCAGCGGGCACCCGGGGCGGGCTGGGGGTGCTGGGGAAGGCCCCGGGCCTTCGGACCTCAGACAGGAGCCGCAAACCCCGCAGCGGCTGGCGGGCGGGAAGCGCGGGGCGCTATGGCGGCGAGTTACCGGCGCTAATTAACGAGCAAGGCGGGAGGAGGCCGCCGGCACCGGCCTGCAGCGGCTCCTGCCGCAGGCCCAGGCCCGGGAGCCCCGTGCCGCTGCTGCCCCCTTCCCTCCGGCCGGGCGCACGGCACCGCCCGCCCCGCCCCGGCCCCGCTCACCCCCGCCCCGTGACGTCACCGCGGCCCGTGACGTCACCCCCGCCCCGCCGCCGTTTCCGGTGGCGAGGGGGGTGTGTGTGTGTGTGGTGGGGGGGTAGGCGGGGAACGTGGCGCCGTCTCCGTGGCGACGCGGCGGGTGACGCGTTTTCTCCGCGACCTCCCCGGAAGCGGGCGGGCGGCGCGGCGCTGATTGCGTCACAGGGGGGCGGTGGCGGCCGCTTCGTCTTCTTCGGCGGCGGCGGCGGCGGGAGGGTGCTGGGCGCCGGCATGGAGAGTGCGAGCCAGGGTAGGGCCGGTGGCCGCGGGACGGGCACTCGCCTCCGGTGCCTTGCGGCGGGGGGCCCCGGGGGCGGGACGGCGGCTGCCGCCGTGAGGGGAGCGGCGGCCCCCGGGCAGCGGGGGAGCTCCCGTGAGGGGAGAGGCGGCCCGGGGGCTGCCGTGCGGGTGGGCCCCTCTGGGGGCTGCGGCTCCGGGGCCCCGCGGAGGGAGCTGGCGGCTCGTTTCCCCCCCCCCCCCCGGGCCTGCCCGTCACCCCCCGCCCGTCACCCCCCCCCCCCCCCCCCACCCGGGCCTGCCCGTCACCCCCCCCCCCCCCACCCGGGCCTGCCCGTCACCCCCCCCCCCCCCCCCACCCGGGCCTGCCCGTCACCCCCCCCCCCCCCCCACCCGGGCCTGCCCGTCACCCCCCCCCCCCCCCCCCCCACCCGGGCCTGCCCGTCACCCCCCCCCCCCCCCCACCCGGGCCTGCCCGTCACCCCCCCCCCCCCCCCCACCCGGGCCTGCCCGTCACCCCCCCCCCCCCCCCCCCCCCGTGCCTGCCCGTCACCCCCCCCCCCCCCCCCCACCCGGGCCTGCCCGTCACCCCCCCCCCCCCCCCCCACCCGGGCCTGCCCGTCACCCCCCCCCACCCGGGCCTGCCCGTCACCCCCCCCACCCGTGCCTGCCCGTCACCCCCCCCCACCCGGGCCCGCCCGTCCCTCCCCCGGGCCCGCCCGGGCCCTGCGGGGATTCAGCAGCTGCTGCTGGGCAGAGGAGCTATTTTCGACGGGCAGAGCGCGCTGCTTCAGTCGCTTGTGATAGATGCTCGTGGAGGAAACTCCGCTGGGGGTTTCTCTTCCTCTTTCTGTGAAGCCCCTGTGCTCACCTTTCCCCTCAGGCTGCCCGGGTTTGCATAACGCGCTTCGCTTGCTGGCTGCTTATTCTGTCTGCCCTCTGCTCCTTGTCTGTGACAGATATCAACCTTAACTCTCCCAACAAAGGTCTGCTGGCGGATGCCATGACAGATGTTCCCGTGGATAACGCCGCTTCGGCCAGGACCGCTGCGCCCGAGGGGCTGACTCTTGCCGAAGAGGAGGAGTTGAGGTCTGAGCTTGCCAAGGTAAACGGGCGCTCACGTTTGTCAGCGGGGCCGCAGTTGTGTTCTGCTGGGAAGGAACAAACAGGAGCCACAGGAGCAGGACTTGGGTTTTTTTTTTCCTTTTTTTTTTTTATTTTGCAGTGGTGTTACCTTTGGCTCGCTCAGCTAATTGTTAAAATGCCCAAAGCTGGCAGATACTTCAAACGCTGCGGTATGTTGCGTGCTCTTTCCCAGAATGACTTAATTTAGAGCTCTAAGGAAATAATGGCTTTTGATGCTGTAAGCTTAATCTAGGCTTTTAGCTCCATTTGAAGCAAGAAAATGCTTCAGGCAAGTGGTATGCAAAAGAAACTCAATTTTCCTTAGGAAACTGAAACAATGGAGCACTTAATGTGCTTCCTTTTTCTACCTTTTTCTCTTAAATAATTATTACACTTTATAGGCAACTATTTTTGGTGCCTATATGCTTTTGAAGAGCTGAGAGCTTGTAATGTATTATCCTAAATTTTGGGCACCTTTTGGGTTTTAAAAGCCAGTTTATAACTGAAATGTAGCTGAAGGTAATTGCAGCTGTTCTTCTGTAGTCCTTTCTTTCATTTGAGAGTCTTGTGGTGATTCTTTGACTTGCAAGTTTTAGGAAGGGAGGACTTTGCTGCTCTGGGTGGTCACGCAGATCTCACTGAGCTGCAGTTAAAGTAGAAATGAACCCTCTCTGCCTGGAAACAATTCCGAGAGTGCTTTGAAAATCTTGTAAGAAAGATCTCTGAGGAAAAAACTCTTTGCTTTCATGACATCAGAGGAAAAGAATCATAAGGTAGAAACCTTAGTTAATAAGGTTTGGCATTTGATTTTTATCTACTGGTGAAATTGCGGTGCTAGGAATGAGTTTTGTTCATCTTGGTGCCATTAAGTCAGCCAGTACGGTGACTTTTATGGATGTTTTCCCGGTCTGAGCTGCAGGCCTCCCATTCCAGCACCGTTCACGTTCAGTCGAGTTGTTCTGCGTGCACCCGAAGTTCCTATCAATGCTTTAAATGCCATGTTAATGAAATCTTGCTGGTTTTGAGGGAGGCAGAAAGTGGGCTTAATTTTCAGAATTTTCATGAACTGTGATTTTAGACAAACCTCTACCTCTCTCTAAGGTTGAAGAAGAGATTGGTACTCTCAGGCAAGTTCTGGCTGCTAAAGAGAGGCACTGTGGAGAGCTGAAGAGGAAGCTAGGTTTGACTCCCTTGGATGGGTTGAAGCAAAACCTGTCTAAAAGCTGGCACGATGTCCAAGTCTCCAATGCGTAAGTGTTGCTGGTGATGCACGTTTCACATTTAAATATGACTCTATAGTAATTATTTCCCAGCAGCGTATTCCAGGGCTCTTCCAAGTGGCTGGAGGCTTTTGCTCTGATGGGTATATAGAGGAAAAGGCACTTAAAACTATTTCATTGCGCTTATGCGTCAGTGTCTTTATGTCAGCATGAACAGAACTTTCGTGTCTGTGATCTGGAGAAATTGTTGCTGGATGCTCTTCCCCATGATGGCAGAGATCTAGATTGCCACTTAATGGTTCAATTTGCCCATTTCTGCCCGTTCTTTGAGACATAGGCTGCTGCTACCTTGTTCTGAGCTCAGGCTCAAAGAGAAGTGCAAGAAGTTTCAAAGCTCTGCTGCATAGTGTTAGTTCAGAAGCTATTTCCCGAGTCGTGCAGCTTGAATTAAAAAGCCTGCACTTCCTAGGAAAAAAATCTGTAATACTAGTGTGCGTTATGCATAGTCATCTTTGCCTAAAGAAGATCTGAAATTAGATGGACTGTTCCTGAACAGGCATTAAGGGTAAGGTCACTGCAGTGCTTGACAGTGCCAAGAGGAGAGTCAGAGAGGTAAGTTGGACCCTGCAGTTGTGCCTGGATGTGGGGGACTCTTGTACCCGTAGAGAGATTGTTTGGTCTAAAAAGTCTCGTGTAACTTAACTGGGATTTAGCACTGACAGTGCTACTGCAGACCGGATCGCTGAGCTGTTCATCTCGCTGTGTTTATTCTTCCCCTTTTTCCTCATTTTCCCTCCTACACCCCCGCCTGATTTCTGTTATTCCTTTGAAACCGAACTCTGTGTCATTGTCTTCTAAAAAATGAATATTAAAGTTATATTCATTAACACTTTCTGTTTCTAGTTATGTGAAAACATCTGAGAAACTTGGAGAGTGGAATGACAAAGTGACACAGTCTGACTTGTGAGTGCCTCGGGCTCCTCAGCAACACCTCCTTGCTCCTTGCTGCCTTCCCCGATTTGTGCTGCTCCTTGTTCTCACAGGCATCAGGGGTTGGTTGGGAGCTGGAGGCATGGTGAAGCAGGGCTGTTATTAGCAACATGACTGGCTTCCAGCTATAAGCATCCCTCCGCTGCAGAGGAGATGAGTAAACGTTACTGGTATCATCCCTCTCACGGTCTTGCTATTGCAGAAGAAAAATTCCAATCAGTTACCAGACCACATTTTATTAAAAAAAAAAAAAAAATTCAAAAAAATCAACCACAGTTTCCTTTTAGCTGGTCATTGGTAGGTTAGTCTGTTGTAATCAGAAGTCTTATTAGCGAACCTCTGTCTTTACTGTGAAACTATTTCTCTTCTCATTATTTGATGTGGTAGGAGCCAGTTTGATTATTGCCTTTCTGTATGGCCACAGGGGAGAGAGTGCCTTAAGGCACTGACCTGTCGCTGGAAAGAGGGGCTGTGCAAGTGCAAGTGTGTGTGTTGGCTTTTGAAAGCTGCCCCACCGGGGCTCTTGTGCATTGATCTATGTGGACCTTTTTGCTGATGTCAACACTAGAAAGCCATGAATTTTGGTCTTTGCAGTATATACAAGCAGGTGACAAATGCGGACAAAGAGCATCTGGCTGCTTTTGTCTCTAGAATATATTCTTTAATTGGATTACACAGGAATCATTTTGATTCCTGCTGCATAGCTGAACATAAAGGAGACCTTGAATGTTTTCTGCACTGAAGGTTCTTTCCCTTCTACATCTTGTGTTGAAGGAGGTGATTATTTAGCTAAGAGGAAAATGTGGATCGGGAGCATCCCGTCACTAGGCGAGACAGCTCTGATCTAATTGGGGAGAGTTACACTTCTGGGTGACGTGAACTGCCTGCCATATGTCACCTCCTCTGAGCGCTTCTGCGTGTCGTCTGAGCTGGTAGCAGACGCTTTCTGTGGTACTTGTATTTGTTCTGTACTTCCAGTGTTAATTCTCACAACCCCTAAGGTACTGTTTTCTACGTAGGGAAACACGATTTCTAAAGATTAGAAAATGAAACTAAGTTTAACAGTTTGTCCAGGTCATGCTATATGGACAAAATACAGCTTTGGGTGTGGCAGTCATTGTTTTTTTTGGCCTTGAGCTCAGTTCACTGCTCTGTGCTTTTAATACATAGCCACCACGCAGCATGTAGGAAGGGAGCAGAAGATGCAAAGTCTTTTGGTTCCCGACACCTTCTAAACTGCAGGCTTTGTTTCTTTGTGCTCAGTGTTTGAACATGCTTAAATAAGAAAGGAGCTGGGGCTTAGGTGTCTTCCCCACCTCTGGAACAACAGCTCTCTTCCTTCTGGCTGTAAGGGAGAAGGGGGGAAGCTATTGTCAGAGAAATAAAGCCTATGATACTGTAAGTGTAAAGAGACACTAATAATGTGGAAAGTGTCAAAAGAAGCATCTGACTGAATCTGGGCGCTGTATCTAACCTCCATTGTGTTTGTAGATATCTTTCAGCCAGCAGCACACTGGAGGACTGGAATGAAAAATTAACTCAATCAGAAGCGTGAGTGTCTTAACCTTCAGCGTTAACAAATGCTTTCATGACAGTTTGCCTCCACTAACTTCTGTGCCCTTGCTCGCAGTCCTCTGCTTTGACTAGATCTATTTAAACATTTATCTTCTCTAGCTTTCACTTTTTTAACCCAATAAATGCCTCTTCTGGGAGAGGGAACTTTTCCTTGGGTCAGTATTTGAATTATTTCATTGTAATCCAAGTGATACTCTTCAAATGCTTGCCTGCTCTCAGGAGAACCGACTGAAGCCGCCGGGTAGCCGAGACCTGTGTGACACGTGTTGTAACTTCAGCTGACAAGCTGTGGATTAGCCAGACTGACCTCTTCTTGTTACCCTCAACGTGCTCTGCCGGGAGCAGGAGCTTTTCTTTTTGCGGTGGTACCTGATGAGAACAGATAGAGCTGTAGCGTCCAAGGCAGCTGTTCTGTCATGCTGGGGCCCCAAATGGACTTGAACAGCTTACACCTCACAGCTGTTACACTCCAGTTGTTGGCTGCGAAGGTCTCTTAGCCATGGTTTTATTAAATGCCTGAGATTAAATTCTCATCTGGACTAAATCATGGAAGCGTGTTACGGAAGTTGGCCTTTGTCCTTCTCACTGCATCTTTCCCACAGCATATAGGGGATTCCTTTACAGTGATGCAGTGGGAGCAGGCAGGTAGTGTCATTGTTTCCTGAACCGATTTAAACCATGGTAAGGTAGGTCGTGGGTAAGCTGGCTTTTCCTGTTCTCTGCAGTGGGTATGAAATTGAGTCCTTTGAGCTGGCTTGTTACTGGCGGTGTGTGTGAACAGAAGGTTTTCTTCATAAGGCGGGTGAAAGATGAGCGGAGATAAAAAGTAGGAGTATCAGAAAAAACTTTAAAGTATGCAGATTCTACTTTCAGTGTTTGGTGTACGCTTTCTAGATTAAGAAGATGTAAATTGTCACTGTTTCACTTGCTAAATAGAATGACCTTGGTTTTTATGCTTGTTGACAGTGTGACAGACTCCAGCGGTGTTTAATCAGAGTTCCTCCCTGGGTGTGCCTGCTAGAATAGAAAACTTCTCGTTATATCTGTTTCCTTGTACTTAATAAGCGCCAGAAACGTGGCGGAAGCGTACTTTTGTGGAGCACTTAAGGCCTGAATAGCTGTGGCATGCTTGTTTTCCTGCTTGCTTTGGCACTAGGCAGAGTGACGATTCATGCTAGCAAGGTAGATGCTGATTAAAACGGAGAGGCAAGGGGGATTGAAAAGCAGGATTCCAGCAACGTTTCGGAAAACAAACAGAATTTCTACTTCCTTTGTCTAAAGCTCACTAAATGCAAAGAGTCAAGTTCAAGAAATCCAAGGATGAGGCTTTACTCGTATGTTTTGGGTTTGTTATGCAAATGCATCCTCTTTCCTGTTGTTTGAGCTTCTCGGCATTATAACTACCAAGCATCCTGACTGAACTGGGAATGGGCCTAACCCGTGACCTTACGGGGCTTTTGTGCGCTGCTGAATTCTCCTGGTAGCTGCCGTTCCTGGCCGCAGACTTGCCCTCTGCAAGCAGTACGGAGGGAGGACAGCAATCAGCCCAATCTGTCCCTAGCTCCAGTTTCGTTGTAACCAGGACACGGCTTGACTTATTAGATGGTTTGTGTGCTTAGCCAGACAGCACAAATGGTGATTGCTGGGTAAAAGCAAGTGAGAGGAAACTGATTGATGGATAAAGGAGGATTTGAGGGTGCAGGTCTGGCTCCTCCCTGTTGGAGTTTATAGGAGAGGGGCGCAATGAAGCGTTTGACCACCACAGGGCAGAGATCATTTCTGCAGCTTCTGCTGCAGCCAACTGCCTGTTAGTAGAGCAAGGTATTAATCAGAGCTCATATTTATTTCTCCCAGATTTGGATTACTCTATTGTGCTTTGTACTGGTGCTAAGGGAGGAAAGTGAGTGATTGTGAATTTAAGGCCGTGGTAAACCTGGCCATATCTTTTTTGCAGGAGAGCAGTTGCAACTTCTAGGTCAGGTCTGGGCGTAGTTAAGTTGCATTAAAGTCTTGTATAACCTGATCTCTGGTTGTCACAGATGCAGTTCCACATGTGTATCTGATGGCAGTTCTGGGTTAAAGAGCTCATCTCAGCTGCACTTTCCTGGCTCTGCCTCCTGCGTCGCAGCGGTGGAGGTGTGTGCATGCGTGTGGGAGCTGTGGATGCAGGACTAGACTGGCGATCTGGTCTGCCTGCTGCTGTCTTTTTTTTATTCTTCCAAGTTTATATTTCAGCTGGATCGTTTCCTTGATCTAGGTCACTTTGTCAGCACAAACAGTTGTGCTGGTATCGTGAAGGAGCACGACGCTCAGGCGGAAGGAGCAGCACTTGAGTGCTGGATCTTCAGTTATCTTAAGAATACTGCTGTCAAGTGTGGAAAATATAGTTGGAAAGTCTCTGGCCTTTATCTGCTGAAGCTAGACATAGTACCTGGGAGTTTGTAGTGTGTGCGTGGCGTGATGGTGTCCCTTGAGTCTGTAAACTGTTTGTCTCATCATTGGTGCTCAACGCTGATCTCCGAGTTGAGTGTGAAGCAGATGTACAGTCAGCACAACGTACTTCAGTGAGCACCAGGTCTTCGATGTTTCTGTGAGGCAGCTGTAAATTAAATCCCACGACAGGACTCGGGCGGCTGGGGAGGAGCCTAACTGCTGAAGGCAGGGATTGAGATCCTCCTCTTCCAAAGCACCTTTGGCCCTAGGGTTCAAACGTAGTTATTGCGATAGGAGGGCACATGTAAGAGCAAGTATCAGCGTTGATGCTGCCCAGTTAACTCCTAAATTGTCCTGAGATGACTGCTTCTTGCAAAAGATTGCGCTGTGGAGAAATAGTAGTGAGGCCTTGCTCTTGGGGCATGCTCAGGTTCTTCTGGAGCCACTGAATTTGGGAGGAATTGGTCTGCAAATTGTGTAGGTTATAGGAATTTTCTTTCCAGAGCAAGAAGAGGGAAGGTAAAGCTGATGCAGTTTTGCCCTGTTCTGCATAAGTCTCATGTACATTCTTGATTCAGAAATACTTGGCTGTGGTCTTAAACAAAAAAACCCCAACAAACCCGCATGTTGTAATTGGTGTTGCTTGAATCCAGTTCAGGTGCTGTGGTGCTGTCTCCTGCACCTTATGTCTGGAGAGAATGAGATGTAAATAATTCTGCTGTCGTCATGGTGCTTCAAGCCTTGGGAGCTCAGGCATGAGAGAGAACGCTGGGCTGTTTATAACGCCCTTCTCCTAAATGTCCTAGTCGGGCAAAAAAGTAATCTCAAGCTGAAATATTTGGAATAAGAAAATCTGGCTTAAATTGTAGAACTTGTTTTCCAGCCTGAGTCTTTTTTATTATAATTTGAAGAATGCCATAAATCTAGATGTTAATCACCAACTGTGGAATAGCTTAGAGAGGATGAGTTAATGAAAGTGGCTCAAAGAATCTTTGTTCCTGAGATTAGTCTCATCTGAAGGAAACAAAGGTTCTCAAGTGTCTGTCTTCTCCAGCTTTGGTATAAACTCAAATGTAATCAGCTGAGAAATAGAAGCGGTCAGACTTGTTATGTATTGTGGTTAATGGTAACTGATAGGAAACTTCTCTACCAATTTATTTCTAAACTGCAAGTTGTAGAGATAATGCTGATTCCTACATTTCTTTTCTACACAGTGATGTTAGTCTTGCCTCTGTCCTCCATAACCTAACACTACAACAAACGCTGTAACTTCAAGGCTGCAAGCATTTTATGGAATAGGTTCCTAGACTTATCTTTTTTCAAGCAGACCAAAAGATTGTTGTAGAGCAGATAAGATAAGACGCTATGGTATTAGAGTTTCCACATGGAAAATTGGGTGGGGTGGTTTGTTTTTTTTTTTTTTGCAAATGTTTGTCAGATTTCAGCATGTATGGTCAAAATGGTAAAGTGGAAGGCTTAATCCTATGCTTGCTGCTTTTTTAAAACTTCAAGTCTTTGAATATATGCAAGACTGGAAGGGGCTTTTTCAGTGAAGTCAGCGCAGCTCACTAACCTAGCTTCTTTCCTTTAATATGGGTTCCTTTTTCAAAATGGGGGGGATGCTTCTTGCTTTCAGATCCTACCCGTTAGTTCAATTTATGATGTTTTTTTTCTATTTAGTTATAAGAAGACCCAGGAAACCCTTTCCCAGGCGGGACAGAAGACTTCAGCAGCCCTTTCCAATGTAGGTTCTGTTATCAGCAGGAAACTTGGTGACATGAGGTAAGATTTCTGTTTTGCGCTCTGGTGCTTTGATCTGGGTTTCAAACAGTAATGAGAATTTAGACAATAACTAGGCTTTCTTCCATTTTTCTGCTTAGTTGGCAGCACGCTGCTGTTGGTGGTTTACCTTCTTCTGTGTGGCCCTGTACATCGTAGTTTAGGACAGATTAAATGCTTATTAAAGACTTATTGATGGGATAAAACCTGTCCTAAGGCATTTAAGCTTGATTTGGCTTAGGAAAACGGACAGAATGCTTTTAGCAGCCTTCCCCTTTTTACTGTCATATGGTTTCACTGCAGCTTTTAAGTCATATGTAAGTAACATTAAATGTTACCTTTTCCATTCATTACTGGATTATGGAGGTGTGTTTTCTCAGAGTTACTGTTTAGGATTAGAAAGGGGTCATCACTCCTGTGCTCTGTTATGTTTTAAAATGGGGCAAAGTTGGGATGCTGCATTTCACGCAGTTTCAAGCCCTATGTGTCAACTTTCCATGGAGGAGGGCAGGATGCCTTGCAGGCACAGTTATGTCATATAGATCAGAAGATAGGAATTGATTCAGAAGGTCGTGACAACATCAAAAATTTCTTCTTGTGGTTGGTGGTTATCTAGATTCCTTAAGCAGGTGACAGCTGGAATTAGCTGCAGATTTAAACCTCTCTGAATTGGAAAGTGGGGGGATGGTTTCCTCAGTTGTTGGCTGAGCTTCTTGCTCCGAGTTTCTCAGCTGTACAAAGTTGAATGTTAGAATTGGTGACTGACCTGATCTTCAGAAATATGAGCTAAAGATTGCTTTCCCCGTTAATGGCGATGACCAAGTTTTTCATGCAGAATACCTTGAACACACTTGTCTTGGAACTGAGAGCTAATTCTGAATATAGAACCTGTCTAGGGTAGTGAGGAAGTATTCTTAGAACTTGTATTTAACGTGATGTATCAGACCTTGGATTGAATGGGTAGTTGTCATTCTTTGTAGGGAATTTCCTATTCCACTGTGGCTGGGAGTATCCAAGTGGTAAGAACTTGTTGGCCTCTGATCACATAGTACTGATTTATTCTAGTTTTGTCCTGAGCGAGTTATTTACTGTGTTCCTGGAGGGTAATTTTTGGTGAGTGTTTTCAGTAGCTCACTTTTCTGAGTTTGGCAGAGGACTAGTTGGCTTCCAACCCTTTCCAGTATTCAAGTTTTAATTTTTCTTTCTTGGAAACTACCTAGTCTACTGGAAGAAGAGTTTTACATGTAATCGCAGCAGACCAATCCTGGCGCAAGATGTGGTGGTAATAGATTCTTTGCTAAACTGATAGTAGTGAAGTAAATCTGGTGCCTGACTTCTGCAGGCTGGTCAGGCTGTTGTGGCAAAGGGACAGGAACCGTGCTTTTTGGACCAAACGGGGAACTCCTGAACCAGTGTTGGCACCAGAAGAAGCTGTTTTGACAGGCTTGGTCCTGCCTGTTGTCTTTTGGTTGGGAGAATCCACTTTGCCATGCAGCTGCAGAAATGTTTGTGCCATCCCGGGAGCAGATGGTGGAGGGAGGGGATGCGTGGCCGAGTGAAGAGCGCGCCTGTTACTGCTGGTGACAGAGCTGCCCTGACGTAGTCGTAGTGAAAACTGGCTGTGGATGCTGGCCTGGCTGACTACAGACGAGTCAGAGCTTTGCAGCAATGGTATTGCTCAGCGTTAATCACCAATTTAAACACCTGCATTTCTTTTTATAGCTAATACCTTGGGTGATGTATTACAAAATAGAGGCAGCTTCTGTCTTAGCTTGGGAATCCCTGCCAAAGTTATTTCAGCAGAATTTGCTTTGTATAGGCGGCCCTGTGGGGGAACACAGTAATGATTTTTTTTTTTAAGACTTTCAGTTTTTCTGTGTGTATATAAACAGACTTCTGTCTCCTGTGCTGCATTCAAGTCTTGATATTTCTGGTTCCGAATAAGGTTTAACTCTGAGCATAAGCTTCTGCAGGAACTGTCCCGCTTGCTACCCTTGCCAGGTGAAATGGTGAACGGTGTTCTGATATGTGATCAGAGCTGACGAGGAGTGAAGTCTGTTGTATTGCTGTGATCACTTCTCTGAACGTGCGGGGATGATCTGTGTTCCCAGAGAATCTCTGTTACGGGCCTTGTAGCCTACACTGCAACCCCCATTACTGTACTTTTTTTTCCTCTTACACTACAAATTCACTTGTAAAGCAGGCTTATTTTCCATCACTGGAAGTGTTGAGATAACAGAAGGGATTTCCTTGTTTAGTCAGCCTTCACCGGTTGATAAATGCAAGGAAGGTGTGATGAATGGGACAAACGCCTCCGATGCATAGAGGGCGTAGTCGTAATTCCATTAAAAATGCTGGGACCAAAATGCTGTGAAATACAAGTAACGTGTCCCTGGGTTAAATCTTTAGGGTCACTGTATTCTGGTCAAAATAATTTTAAATGTTACAGCTGTGGAGATACTGTAGGGAGACATCGCGGACTAATGCGGTAACTGTGCGCCAACTGTATTAATGCTGTTGCTCTATTAGCTTGCCTTGAGGGGAGAAAATGTAGCTTAATTGGCGGGTGGGAATTTTTTTTTTTTTCAAATCTTGACCAATTCAGCTTTTTCTGTTATCTCCACTTCCAGTTAAAAAGTAAATTGGCTTTTAGACATCCTGTTCCTGCATTTTACTGATCCCAGTAAACTGCAAAATTGCGAGTGTTTTCTTTTTGTTGATAACAGCTTGCTTTGTAGTTTTGTGTCCCCCAATACACTTCACGTTGTCTGATGAAGTTTGCTGCTGTACATAATACTACAAGCAAACTCATTATGAAATGTCAGCCCGAGCCCCAAAGGTGCCTGCAAATTCCTGAATTTATGTAAACTTTAAATCCTTATGAAAGGAGGAAAAGGGTTACTGCTGGGTGCGGGCCAAGACGCTGAACAAACGAGCCAGTGCTTGTGGTATTGCATACAGAGTAGCATGGTGCATGGACATGTGTTATCTGCGTTCTTCTCCTTTGAGCAGGAGTAAGTAGAAAGTTAATTTATTTTGCATGCAAAGACAGCATTTCAAGGAGTCTGTCCTGCCAAAGAGCTGACTTGGATGCATGGGGAAATGAAACCACAAAGCCAAACGTCTTTGCTGTGGCTGTAAGGAAAAGCCCTTGTACTCGTTGCCAAGTACTTCAGATCCAACTTGCCATGACTGCTTCCTGCTGCAGAGACAAAAAATTATATTTAAGTGGAATAAAACGCTGCTTCTGGTAAGAGAAGCTCCTTTAGAGCATCCTCATAATCTTACCAGTAGAAGTAGGCAACCTTGGTCAGTTATTTCAGTCTACTGAGATGCTACAGCATTGCAAAATCACGCGTGGAAATCTGGTAACCTGGTTTGCCTTGAAACCTAAAAATGGGCAACCAGGTTGTGGGGTAAACATGACACATTTTATCCAGATGCTCTTATCTTTATTACGCTGAGATGTGTTTGCTCTCTGAGCTGTAACTCTTGAGATCTGCAGGCTTGGTGAGATAATGTGCAGATAACCATTGCAAGTTTCTGTTGCAGAAGTTCTCAACCAGAAGTCCTAGCAATGCTGTCTCGGTATGAGAGCTCGTGGGGGGAAACGGGGGAAGGAGGTATCTTTACCAAATTAGCTAGTGCTTGGTAGTAAAACCTCAGTTAGGAAAACATAATCTAAAAAAAAAAAAAAAATTGCATGAAAGCAATGGATAGGCATAGGTAAGCTGGTTTAGGTGGTTGTTGTTGTTGCACACCCACTCCTTTCCCTCCCCAGCACCCTGCCTCTAAGGTGCTGTAGGTGCTGCTGTTGTCCTCTGAAAAACTTCTTACCTTGGCTTATTTGAGTTCATGGAAAGCAATTGGGTTTTTTGCTTGCTTCTGTAACTTATTTTGAGAGGCTTCCTCCTGGGTAGTTGACTTTTGTCCCGTGATCCTATGACCACGTCCCTGCTTAGCTGCCCTGCGTTTGGTCTTCAGATCTGCACAAGTGTCTGACTGTTGCTTCCCTTTTCTCTCTGCTGCCCGTGGCTCTTCCCAGGGCTCACCCCTTCTCGCATTCCTTTAGGTAAGGTACTCTCCAAAGCTGCTAAGAGAGCATTTGTTTCTATGCCAGGCCCTTGCAGACGTTAGAGGGGAAGCCGATTATTTAAGCCTTGCCTGTACTTTGGACACAGACCGAGAAACCTACCACAAACCAATGCCCTGTAATTGACTTTTGTATCACAGTTGCAGTTTGCAGTTAAATACTCGTGCTCACTGTCCTATGTCTGGAAAACTAAGTTCTGGGCTGCAGTTGTTAAATAAGGGAAGAGAGGGCTGGCTCTTTGCGTTTCGGCTGTCCACAGCAGCCTGTGTGTGGACAGTAAGCGCTCAATGACCAGGGGTACGCTGCGCTTGCATGCTATCTGTCTAAAATTGTCATTTAACTTTTTCCTCCTTATTCTGAATGCTTCCGAGCAGCAGTTACTCCATTCGCCACTCGATAAGTATGCCAGCAATGAGGTAACGTAGCAAATACCCGTGTCTCCTGCGTGGGGTTGGTGGGAGAGTACAGCTGACTCTGTCATTATTGGGATTTTTGTTCTGATTTGTACCACTGGTTCCCTTCTTAAGCAGACCCTGCTCAGAGTATGGGGTAACCACATCCTGCAGTTTGAGTAATTCAGGGTGGATTTTTTTTTTACCCAATCTCTTTTTATGGTTATTAGCACCTGTGTTGTTATTGGACTAAGCGCAGTGTTGCAACTGTACCAAATGGAAGTTCACAGCTTTCGGAGGTCCCTGAAGGGCAGGGATTGCAGTCCTCCTCTTGCAATGCACAGCGTGGCTGTTGCTAATACCAAGATGAATCCTGACTTGAACCCTCTGTCTCCAGCCTGGAAGCTCCGTGCCCTTCCCACGTGCCCTCCCGGTGCATTTGGCAGTGATCTCCTTGCAGGAGACACGGCTGGTGGGGCTGGACGAGGCCCACAGAAGCCCCCTCTCTTCATCCTCATTCCAGATCGACGGAGGTTATTTTATGGGCGCAGATAGAAAGCGATTCTTTGGAACAAAAATAAGTGAGATGAGGCTAGTCAGCTCCCAGTGCTCCCACAGCCTAGCCTGGGGAGAGCAGCTCTGAGTAATTGCCTGGTCGGAATGCTCGCTACAGAGCCCTCCCCCGGAATGGTTTCCAAGCAAAGCAGCTTGTTAGGTTGTCAAACAACTGACCTGGTTTTCTTTGCTAGAACTATGAAATCCTCTGATTAATTTATTACACTGTGGTTTTTATGAGCATTTCCTGATGCAAATGATCGCTCCCATAGTAATAAAACTGCCCATAGGTACAGGCACATGGTCCTTCCCCTTCCTGCACGTGGGATGTCATATGGGAAACCAAAGCCTTTGTTTTAAACTCTTTTCAGCTTTTCCTTTCCATTATTTTAGGCAGCATGCTTTTAGTTGGAAGCCTTGTAAAACTAAGAGCCGGTTTCTTCTCTACTTACCGTGCACTGATTCCCTAGTGAACTAGGACTTGTTTCCCTCAACATTTTAGCTTGAGCAATTTGAGTGGATTGCAGACGGTATGAATGTTTTCCTTCAGAGTTTGTATGTGGTGTTCTTGTCTGGTGTGCCCGAGAGATTTGTGCCAAAGGCCGTGAGGAGCTGGAAGTGTTCTGGGTGCTGCTGTCGCTGCATGGGAGTGGCCAGAGAGCCCAGTCACGCTGCACGATTTGATTTAGTTAAGAACTAACTTGTCTTGATTCGTTCTTTGCTTTTTGTTCTCTCCTCTCTTCAAGGAATTCTGCAACCTTCAAGTCATTTGAAGATAGAGTTGGGACCATAAAGGTAACAGTCTGCTTTGTCTTGGAAACATATAGTGTGAAGCCTTACGCAGAAACTTAATTTCTGCAGTGTTTTTCTTGTAGACTAGTATTTGGGCAAAAGGCCTCTCGGATATGTGAAGTCTTTGCTACAGTAGGTGCCCCTGACAAGGGGGAATTGACTCGGTATTCTCAGCGCTGCCTTCTTGTTATCCTAACTCTATTCTCTCCATTCAGTCCAGAGTGGTGGGCAGCAGGGAAAATAGCACCGACGGCCTCCACTCCCCCTCGGGAGCCGGAGACAAGGCTCCACAAGACAACGCTCCTTTCTAGACCTGCGATGTGGCTTTGCACGGCTGTGCACAACTGTGAGAGCGAGCCCCCTCCCTCCTACATCTTCCCAACAGCAACAACATGCGAATCCACGAAGGGGCTGAGAGCCTGTCTGGAGAGATCCATCATTCATTCATAGACACTGCTGCTGGATCCAAGTCAAATAAAGAGAATGCAAAGTTTTGTACACAAATAATATTTTACACTAAAGTTTGTAGATTAAATGTATCACTGCTGTCCTTTTGGGAGAGCATGTAAGATGGAGTTTCCTTAAAGTAGCTCAGAAATGCCACTGGTATAGATAAAACCAGTTTTCCCTTGTCTGACATAACTTGGAACAGATACATCGCCCTGAGCAGCGTGAGGAGGGCAGTTCGTGGAGAAGCCAAGCGCATGGGCACCTTAGCTTCAGCTTCTGGCTACGTTCTCTGTTCAGGGCATGCCATGCAGCTACTCGGCGAGCTCCCAGGCTTCTCCCATTGCTGTTTTTTCCGGCTCTCATTGGAGTAGTCTGGTAAATGGGGTAAACGGTTGGTTTTGTTGGGTTTTTTTTTCTGGGCTCCCAAAAGGGAAACTTCACTTAGCAGCTGCCTCGTTGTTACACTAATGCTCTAGCTTTAACAAAACTAAAAATATCTTTATTTTTAAATGCAATGAACTTTAAAGAAATAAAGCTAAAAAAAAAAAAAAGAAGCTTTGGCGTCATATTAGGGAAATGCTCCCTTGGACTCCGAAACTGGATTGCAAGCCTTACATCACCTTCTGCTTTACTCGCTTATGATTTTTCTTTTTCTATAGAGAAAACTTTAGGGATTACAAAGCTGGATGTTGAGCACTGGAGTTTTGCATCATACAGTAGTAGCAGCATGCTTATAAGCCGGTTCTTGTGTTAAATTCAGTGGTGCACTCCCTTTCCTGAGTGTATGAAACTTGCTTCTCCCTTCTCAGTTTATGCCTTTGTTCTCAGAGGAAGAATTTCTGAAGGCTGCTAGCACCAGGGCCAGACTAAAAAGGCCAAAGCTGTCCCTAGCACTGCGGACGCGGTGTTGGAGGGGCTCTGCTCCGCTCTGCTCTCTGCGGGCTCCTCCATGTGGTACATCTGACTGTGACTGGATGGGTTTTTCGGTTGAAAGCCCCAGCTCTAATCTTGGTTTACAAAACTGGCAGAGAATCACAGAGCTCAACCAGTCCCCTCAGGGGCTGGATGTTTTGCTCTTTTGACGTCCAACTTCATTGCTCAGGAGCTGAAAAATTCTGAGTTTTCTTCTAGAGGCCTGATCTTATTCTAGGCAAGGTGCCTCCACGTAGAAATACCTAGAGTGAGCAATTCTGTGCCTTAGAGGCGAAGTGGAACTTACTCAGGTCTTTAGGCTTGCTTATGTGTACGTGTCTGGGTAGTTTTAGCGGTTATCACCCTGGAGGGACTGAAAGGTCTCTGGCCCTTATTTAGAGAAGCAAGTTTTGACACTTACCTGCTGAATAATCTCTGTTTTCCCCCACCCCGCTCCCCTCCCTCTGCAGCCCTGGGGACAGGATGAAACGCCGGAAGGCAGATGTACGAGGCAGTAGGTGGGGTGCAGGGTGTCGCTGGCGCTCCTTGCTTGACTGAAACTGGCCTCCCTGCGAGGAGCAGAGCCAGCGAAACGGGGACTGCTGGAGCTTGGCTATCGAACCGTTTCTCTTTACAGATAAAGACTGAGGAAACTTGTCAATAAAGCATTCCTTTGGGAGAAAATGGGGTGGATGTTCTTGTCTTGTTCTGTCTCACGGTACTGAAGTCCGCTCTTGGGTGCGTGTTATGAACTTGTCGGGCAAACACCAACTGCCTGCAGCCGCTTGAGGCGAGAAAGAACTGAAATATTTTATTGTGTCCTATCCCTCTGGCTTGTTTGTCCGTCGGCTCTCCGGATGCTTTCTCACGAAGGGATGCACTAAATACAGTCTGATGTTTCCTTTTCAAGAAGCGGAACACCGGCTGGCTCCTGAGACCTACCTGCGCTCAACCACGGGCTGGGGAGCTGCGAGACCATTGTGTTGCTCCCTTCGCCGCAGGTGACCCAGGCGTGCCTCCGCCTCCCTCGCGCCGTTTTCCTGAGCTCGGAGCGTGGGACCGCAGTCCCAGCGGTAACCTTGGCCGTGGGGGCTGAGCCTGGGGAAGCTTCTAATGTGGAAAAGCAGCAGCTGTGGCGCTGGCTGGGCTTTGCGGCGCGATACCTCGGGGAATCGGCTGCTTGGAAGCTCTGGCGGTCGCTACTCATTTAAACAGCGCGGTGCAGGGGGAGCAGTGAATGCATGACCGGAGTCGGGAGCTGCTCTCTGAAATATCAAAGGGCAGCGGGGAGCAGGCGGGGAGGTTGTGAGGGGCCAGCAGAGCTCTGCAGCTGCTCGGCGGGCTGTGCTATCAGAGCAAGGATGCCTGCCTGGGTTTGAAGCATCTGCTTGGTGGTGAGGTTTTGGGTTTTGTGGGGTTCGGGCTTTTCTTTGGTTTTGCTACTTCCGTAGTTAAAGCCACACCTCTGCAAGCGGGTCTAGGAGCAGCGGGGTTGGTACGGTGCCCAGTCCTGGAGGAGGGGTGCAGGGAGCTCCCCTGCGAGAGCCCCAGGGCTGGGGATGCGCTTCCACCTCCCCGGTCCCTTCCAGCGAGGGATCCCGGGTGTTTTGAAGGAACATTAATGAAGCCTTCCCTTCCTGGTTACAGGCTTGACAGCTCTTTTGTCATTTCCCGGTTTCTAAGCGTGCTCCTGGCAGCTCTCGCGGGTGCAAACCCCCGGTTTCCTTTGGGGCCGGCCTGTGGGCTGCAGCGTCCCGTGCAAAGGACGGGGGGGGGACGCGGCTTCCTCCCCTGCAAAAACCCAGGATGAGGAGCACACGAAGCCCCGGCAGCCTCAGGAGCAGCCGCCTGCTCTGTTGGAAGCGGGGGAGAAGGCGTTGACAGCAGCGTTCCTCTTCTGTTCGGCCCCTGCCCGCAGCCTCGGCGCGCCGGAGCTGCTGCGCGGGGCAGGCCGGCGTCCCTGCGTGGCTCTGCCGCTGCCTCGCAGCCTGGAGCTTGTCCTGGAGCTTTTTCAGAGTCGCTTCTCTCTCCTCCCTCTTTTTCCTGTTGCTTCCCTTAAACGAAACATCCCGGTATTAAATCTACGCTAACGAGGCCGGCAACGCGAGCTCCGTCGGGATCTTCGCAGGCAGCGACAGAGCCAGCAACCAAAACGCCGTCTCCTCTTTCCCGCTCCTCTGGTGTTACCGCATGGTTTTCCTTTGCTTTCCTCATCGCTGAGGACTTGCTGGCTTTTTTGACAGCTCCCGTGTTTCCGGGCGGGGGGGTCCATGCTGAGGGGATGTCATCTGAAAGGGCTAAACCTCTGACAATACCTGACTCAGATAGTTTTAGTTATCTGCTGAGACAGATATTTCGAAGAATGTGACTCCTTGTCTGGCACGATTAAAACAGACCCTGAGCAAGCTTGTTAGGCTTCCTGTGTAAAACACTGATAACATAGACTCAGGACCCCCGTGCTGAGATAAGCACTCAAGGAGCTGGTCTCGTAGCATTCCAAGGCCAAAGGACTGATGAGCTAATTCGAATGACCATAAATGGACAAAGGAAGCCCAAAAGTTCAACTAGCAGACAAGTGAAGAAGACTATTGGAGACCACCAGAGGAGCCCTGAAGACCACCAAAGAGGATGACTACGCCTGCGGATTAGACATTTGCATATGTTAATGAGTTCCAAGAAATCTCATGTTTATGTAGATGAATTCCCAGAAATCATATGAATATGGATAACTTGATAGTATAAAATCTCTGGAAGTTTGCCAAATCGTTGGAGCACTCATGGTGGAGCGATCCCCAGTGCTGCCCAGCGCTGTAATAAAGAATGCCTGCTTAATAGTAACTTTGTTGCTATTGAGTTTTATTTCGGGAACTTTCTGAAGACTCCGTTTCCTCTTGAGGAGAGGTTCGGACTTTGAAGAATAGTATCTGCGAGTTTTTGTATCACATCGACCGGGGACGCGGTGGCTGACAGAGGCTTTTCCCCCGGCCGTGCCGCCGGTGCTGCCTCCCCGGAGGGATGCTGGTCTCTCCCCGCACCCCCCGCTGCCATGGTTCGGCTCTGCCGGCTCCGTGGTGCGAAGCGCGGCGCCGGGTGACGCAGGCGGCCCCATCCCCACGCGTTCCCAAGCTGGGTGCTCATGCAGCAGCGTCTGCACTGCCGGGTCCCGCTGCCGGCCTCGGCTGCTCTGCTGGAAGGGTCAGGGGGGTAATTTGGGTCCGTCGCTGGGCGAGCACGCGGCAAACGGGTGGGAGCTGAGATTCACCGGGGAAGGGAGAGGAGCAGGCGCTCCCGAGGAAGCCCGGAGCCACATTTTGGGGTGTGCTGGCACCTGAAAGAGACCTGGCGGTCATCGTCCCCTGCCAGCAAGCACCCAAGGGACAGGCTCACCCTCCTGGCTTGACATGAAAACTTCCCAGGGGATTTGGGATGTTTCCTGCCCGTGCGGAAGAGGATGGGAGCCTTCATCCCAGCAAAGCACAGACCCCCTCGCTCCTGCGTCACTGGGAATTTCCTAAACCCCGAAGCGACGTGGTGGCCGGGCAGCGTGGCGTCCCCGGCCCTTGCTCTCGGTTCGTGCACTGTAATTGCCTGGCTTGGAAAGGAGAGGTTGGGGAAGTCCAGTGCAGGGCAGGGGAAAACCTGGGCCATCAAAAGGGAACCTGCAGAGCTTTAAAGGAGAGGGTGAGCACCCACGCCCGAAAATGGGACGGCTTGAGCGTGAGGTGCGAGGGCTTCATTGGGAGCGTCGAAGGTGGGGGGAAGCCGGATTGCGCCATCCCACGGAGCGGGAACCAGCAGATAAACAGCAGAATCAAAAAGCAGCTGATTGCGAAAAGCTAGAGGGAATCATTTTTCTGTGCTGGCACCGCGTCCCGATCCTCAGCCGAAACCGTGGCAAGTGTTTTGAGGAATTTGACATTTATGCTCCCGAGAGGGGTTGCACAACTTGGCAGGGTCAGGTTAATGGTTGGGCTGGAGGATCTTAAAGGTCTTTTCCAACCTAAACGATTCCATGATTCTATGAACTGCTCCGGCGGCTGGCAGCCTGCACCTGGAGCGGCCAGCGCCCAGAGCCCAGCGCTGGCCCAGGGCTCCTAGCCCCGGGGCCAGCTCCCTGCATCCCTGCGGGTGCGAGCGGCCTGGGCTGGCCCTGCGTGGGTGCCGGGGTGGGTTCGGCGTCTCTTCGTGGGCTCAGCATCTCTTTGTGGGCTCGGCATCTCTTCTTGGGTGCAGACTCCGCGCACGGTCCGAGGTGCGAGGTCAGCGCTGGGGAGCCCCGCGCGTCGCCGGTGTTTTGGAGAGGGAGAGGCACCGGCTGGCCTCGGGAGCATCAGTGCCGGAGCTGGGAGCGGGGACTCAGCAGCTGCCGAAGGAAGCCGGGGCTGGAGCGAGGAGAGGGCGTGGGTGCGTGATTAACGGCGATGACTCCGTTTGGCAAATGGGATTTATCATCCTTCATTTCTTTAAAACGTTGAGTCAGAGGCAGCAGACGGGAAAGGCCGCTGGAGCCGTGCGGGGAGGTGACAACGCCGGCGGGGCCATGCCGGGGTGCGCTGCGGAGCCCGGGCAGCGTTCCCGCACCGGCACCGGGGTCGCCCGCTCCGGGATGCGCTGGGTTGGCGGGGAAGCCGGGCTTTTGCCCGCCGGTGGGAAACAGCAGCGTTCCCCAGGGAGCGGCCAAGAGCGCCAGGAAACTTGAGCAATTGGGAAAAACACTCAGACTCTTGTGCTTCGAAAAACCCTGTTTTCCCCTGTTTTCCTCTAATTGTAAGCGCTCGTTTGTTCGTTAGAAGGAACTGGCTCAGCACCGTGCTCCTGGGGCAGCGAGAGCTGGCGGCCCGCCGGCGGCGTGCAGGCGGCCGGCTGGGTGCAGCACCCCGAGCAAAGGCGCAGCAGGGTGAAGGTGCTGCACAAACCTGACCGAAACCCCAGGCTGGGTGCGCCTGAGCGCGGGGGCCGAACGCCCCGGACCCCGGCTGCAAAAGCAGCAAAATCCCCGGTCTGCAGCCCAAAGGTGATGTGAGGGTCCTGTCCCCCGCCCAGCCCCTGCCCAGCTCCAGCCCCAGCCCCAGTCCCTGCCCAGCCCTTGCCCACCCCCAGCCCCGCTGCAGCCCCCAGCCCCAGTCCCTGCCCACCCCCTGCCCAGCCCCGCTGCAGCCCCCAGCCCCAGCCCTTGCCCACCCCCTGCCCAGCCCCGCTGCAGCCCCCAGCCCCAGTCCCTGCCCACCCCCTGCCCAGCCCCGCTGCAGCCCCAGCCCCAGTCCCTGCCCACCCCCTGCCCCGCTTGCAGCCCCCAGCGCCACTGCAGCCCCCACCCCCTGCCCTTCCTCAGCCCTTGCCCACCCCCTGCCAGCTCCCAGCACTTCCCCAGCCCCTGTCGCCCCCAGCCCTTGCCCACCCCCTCCCCTTCCCCAGCCCCGCTGCAGCCCCCCGCCCCTGCCCACTCCCAGCCCTTCCCCAGCCCCTGCCCAGCCCCTGCAGCCCTCCGCCCCTGCCCAGCCCCTGCAGCCCCCAGCCCCTGCAGCCCCCAGCCCCTGCCCAGCCCCTGCAGCCCCCCGCCCCTGCCCAGCCCCTGCAGCCCCCAGCCCCTGCAGCCCTCCGCCCCTGCCCAGCCCCTGCAGCCCTCCGCCCCTGCAGCCCCCAGCCCCTGCCCAGCCCCTGCCCAGCCCCTGCAGCCCCCCGCCCCTGCCCAGCCCCTGCAGCCCCCAGCCCCTGCAGCCCTCCGCCCCTGCCCAGCCCCTGCAGCCCCCAAACCCTGCCCAGCCCCTGCCCAGCCCCTGCAGCCCCCAGCCCCTGCCGCCCCCAGCCCCTGCCCAGCCCCTGCAGCCCCCCGCCCCTGCAGCCCCCCGCCCCTGCAGCCCCCAGCCCCTGCCCAGCCCCTGCAGCCCCCCGCCCCTGCAGCCCCCAGCCCCTGCCCAGCCCCTGCCCAGCCCCTGCAGCCCCCCGCCCCTGCCCAGCCCCTGCAGCCCCCAACCCCTGCCCAGCCCCTGCAGCCCCCCGCACCTGCCCAGCCCCTGCCCAGCCCCTGCAGCCCCCCGCACCTGCCCAGCCCCTGCAGCCCCCAGCCCCTGCCGCCCCCAGCCCCTGCCCAGCCCTTGCAGCCCCCCCGCCCCTGCCCAGCCCTTGCAGCCCCCCGCCCCTGCCCAGCCCCTGCAGCCCCCAACCCCTGCCCAAACCCAGCCCTTCCCCAGCCCCTGCCGCCCCCAGCCCCTGCAGCCCTCCGCCCCTGCCCAGCCCCTGCAGCCCCCAACCCCTGGCCAGCCCTTGCAGCCCCCCGCCCCCGCAGCCCCCCCCCGCCCGCTCCCTCCCCACCCCCGCCCCCCCCTCCTCGGCGGCCACGCGCGATCTGCGGCGGGCGGGAGCCGTCCCCCGCCGCTCCCTGGTGGTCTAGTGGTTAGGATTCGGCGCTCTCACCGCCGCGGCCCGGGTTCGATTCCCGGTCACGGAAGCTCCATTTTTTTAACCACGCTCTCCCCGCTTTTACGCGCCCCCTCCCCTCGCCCCCCCACGCCGCGTGCTCCGCGCACCCACGAACACGCACGGGGCGCTGCGGGCCCGCGCCCCGCGGGGGGGGTGCGGGGGGTGGGGGGGGGGTGGTGGGCGTGGGCGGCGCGCAGGCGCAGTGCGCTGGCTCCGCCCGCCGTCGGCGTCGCCGGGTCCCGCTCGGTGTCCGGCAGCGGCTGAGGCATCGCCGCCGCGACCGGCGGCCGCTCCGCGCCGCGAGGAGCCGCCCCCCCCCGCCCGCCCCCGCACCCTGGGGCCGCCCCCGCCCGGGGCTCCCGGCCCCCGCTCGCCCCGGGGCCCAGGTGAGCGCGGCGCTGGCGGTCGCCGGGCCCGGGCCGCGGGTGGAGGCCAAGATGGAGGCGGGGGGGGGCGGGCGGGAAGGCCGTGAGGGGTGGGGGGGGCGGGGGGCGCCGGCGGCTCTGCGGGGCGGGCCGGCGGGTGGGAGTCCCCGCTGCCCTCCCCCAGCCCCGGCACCGCGCTCAGGGGGGCTTGGGGGCCGCGTCCTCTGCCCCCGAGCTGTAAAGGATGAGGGGGGGGGACAAAAAAATAAAAAACCCAAAAAACCCCCAAAGAAAAGGCCTGGAAAGGTGAAATCCAAATGAAAGTCATGGGTGTTGCGCGTGAGGCGTGATGCACGGAGGAATCACCTTTTCGCCGGAGGAATGCGGGAGGATTTTTGCTTTCCCTTTCCTTGCATTGTGCTGCTTAATTTAAAAAAAAAAAAAAAAAAAAATTCTGTAACCACTCAGATTATTATGTGCTTAATGAATGACGTGTTAGCAACGGGAAGTAAATCCAGCCTTTATAACGAGAAACTTGCCAAGGCAGCATAATTCTTTTTTATTTGTGCAGTGTCTTCTGGTTCTTGAATTAAGAATTCCGGTCAGGTAATTCTGGGGATAGGGAATGCGACCGGACGAAACGGAGGCAGCGGATTCACCGATAGCGCCTCGCTCTTGCTTTTATGCTTTATCAATATCTCGCTGCTCCGCACGGAGTGACACAAAGCCGTTGACTTTATTACCGGGTTACATTACAGCCACGGAGCCATTTCTCCCCCGGAGAGCAAGGTGAAAGCCATCCGTATGACACGGAAAGGAAAGCCAAACGTTTTTATCTTTTTTTAGGTTTGTTTTTATGGGGGTGTTCATTTTTTCATGTGCTGTGAGACGTTGCTGTAGAGCTGTGTGCGCTTAATATTCTCTCCCCTGCGGTAAAGCTTAAGGAAATGGCATAAATTGGGTACATCATCTTACGGCGGCATGAAATAATAGAATTCCCCTAGCCGATGCCTGCCTAATGTTCTCATGCCAGCTTATCTGGAGCAAATGGGAATGTTTCGTGTGTGTTTATGTACCGTCTTAGTTTGCTGCTATTGAAGCAAAAACTTGTAGGCCGCGTTCACCCAGTGGCTGACCGGTGGTGGTTCACCCATTTCGTTGGGTAAATTAAGCTATCAAAAGTATGCAAATCTGAAAGGATTTCCTTTCGAAATGCGTCAGGATTGTGCCTATTTAAATTCTTGGATAGGAGCAGCCACCTTTAAGTGGAATTTATTCTTTTGACCGCAATTTCAGTAGCGGCGTTTTCAAGTTCTAAGGCATCTGTTGGTTTCAGGCTGCTTAGGATCAGTGTTTGCATTTTTGTTTGCTTTTGATAGAAAATGATAGAGTCCTAATCTGACTAAGAGATCCCGAGAAATAGATGCCGAATTCATTTGCATTAATGAATTAGCTCTAATAATTCAAGTACGCTGTGCTCTGGGAGGGAGAGAAGAGGGGAAGCAAAAGCTGGAGTCGAAGACAAATTGACTTCAATATATAGAGTTTAGGATGAAGTTTATTTTTATTGAGCAGCTTCCTGTGGTTTTCTTGCTGTGCTGTAAGGACTTCAGAGAAACTTGCCATGATGCTGACCGTGCAGAATCTGTGTGGTAGATAACAGACAACCCTGAGTTTGGAGATAAGGTTTTCGGTCAAACAGCTTTTTATAAGCATAAATAAATGCTTCTTTCCCTCCCTCCTTTATTTCATCTCGGTGATTGTCCACGGCATTTAAATGAAAGGGGAGATGCTGCAACGTGGTCACGTTCCTCCTAAATTTTTCATGTCTGTTATTGATAAATTGCGGGCTGTAGGTACAAAGTACTGGTGAAACCAAAATAGAGATTTCCCAGCTCCACAGGGTAGCCGTGCGCTATATTTAACCATCTTTTATCAGCGAGTGTCTGAAAAAAGTAATGTCTTTGTAGTATGTTTTGTCTCGTAGGGTAGACCTTGTGTCCGTGTTGATTATTCCCAAGAAGCAGAAGCACTCTTTTCAGTCTTTCCTAAATGCGAGCGGTCTGCCGCCTGGTCGGTTGGTGGTTGTCTTGTTTTGCAGCAGGATTGCAGTAAGTTGGTGTGGTTTGTGGCTGAGGTGGTGCAGTCACCAGCCTGCCATCAGTTACGGAGTTACCCAAGATGGTTGGAGCCTGCCGGAGCTCGTTTTGCAGCGGAGGATCAGAGCAGGGGTCGAAGTCCAGCTGTGCCGCGGCCAAGCTTTCCTTATCTTGCCGTAGGAAGGCATCCATACAGTCAGCGGTGTTCTCTGGATCTTCATGCTTCGGAAAAAATTGAGTGGTACCAGGATATGACTTGGGAACCTGACAGTATGAGCGCTGATTTTGGGGCCTTGGGGCTAATTTGCAGGGTATGCTGTGAGGGAGGTGGTAGTTGTCAGCAATGACGTTGTTAATCGTCATATTTCTTCTCTTTGTGAGCTTCAGGAACGATTTTTGTCTGCGTTTGAGCGTTTTGATAGTGAACGGTAATGGAAGCCTAACAGGATTACTCTTAAGAAGTCATGTTCAGGTTAAATGTAAAAAGTTGCTGATACGACTCCTTCTTCGACTTTATGAATTCAGTTGCCAGAATATCCTCTCTGGGGAAGTGGGCACAATTTAAGAATGGGAAGTGGTTCTGCAAATCCTCTCTTGTCTGTTAAATGACTTAACTTACAGTAACGGTGCTGCAACTGGCCTGTGATAAGCGCCATATTTCCCTCTTTTGATCAGTTTGCCAGCATTTTCTCCTTTTTAAGTATGACTAATGTTAATAACCAGGTAAAAATATTTTTTCTGTATGTTTGGGAAGGGGTTGGCAGAACTCTTCTGCAAAGCTTGTACATAGGACTGAGCGCCAGTTCCTCCCCAGAGCACGCAAAATGGCATCTGCTGGCATTTTCACTGCTCTCCCGTCAAGCCTGGGGATTCATTTAAGGTAATTTTAATACACTGCCTGATTTCCTTCACAGTTTGATCTCGAGCCGTGCAAGTCCTCCTTGTTTGGCTTCGCCGCTTGTGTTCTGGCTCGGGGCTCTGCCGCAGCTCTGCTCACAGCCTCTCTTCTCCTCCAGATTTACCTGCCTGGGTAGAAACCGAAGCAGCGGTAGAGAGGGATTGCCTCTGCCTAGGAAGATCTGGCTCTTCTGTCGCTCTCCGCTAGTCTGAGGAAAAGACCTTTTCGAGGAGCGGGTGTATGCAGTTTGGCGAGTGGCTCGGTTTCCGTGAGGTGACCCCAGCCTGTAAGCAGATGGCACAGAGGGCTGCAGCGGGCCGGTCCACGGTCTCGGGAATTGGTCCTGTGGCCACCTGTGCCGTGAGACAGATGGGTCGTGGCCAGGTACGGAGGGAGGGATGAGGAACGTGCCTAACGCTGAGGACCAAAGCAAAGTGTTGCGCTGGTTTTTCTTAACGTGAAAAGGTTCTTTTCCCTGTGCTCCAGTAATTGGAGTAATTTGAATTAACCGATATTGGTTTAGAAGGGTCCACGTCAATGTTTTTTGCATATTTAACTCTCTACCTACCTGTCCTGGCCATCAAAGCTCTTCCACACTTTCAGAATGATTTGGTGAGCGATTAGACATTTGCAAAAGAAAAGACTTGGAGGATAAAAAGGAAGTTGAGGAGTGATCTTGGTGCACCTGGTCAGCGTATGCTGCCAGCAGATGCCAATGCTTGTAATCTCTCAGGAGCTGTTTGTGAATTCCTACCATTGTTTCGATGTATTTTTTTATCCTTATGGTTTTGTTACTATGTCAGCTACTATGTGTTGATGCTGGCTGGTTAACCAGTGACTGCTTTTAATCTTGAAAGACAGGAGCAGGAGTTTGAATGGTGCTATATCTTAAGATTTACTTAGGAGTTGAGTTAATGTATTTTCTTAATCCACAAAAACATACGAAGCACTGTTGTTAGAAAGTACATGTTTTTGCTTCGGAGGCAGTTTGTTTCCTACTTCAAGCAGTGTAAACTGATACCAAAGAACTGCATTCCAGAACGAAAGTGCCTCAAAAGATTGTTTAAATATTTTTAATGAAGAGATAGTAGCTACCAAAAAAAGTAACTTTTTTTTTTGTGTGTGTGGATAGACTAGCTAAATAATAGTAATTGTTGGTGGTAGATTGCGGGGTTTTCAGTGCATTGTTGATGTGTAGGTTTTTCTCGGGAGAATGTGAATAAGGTTGCTTTAGCATATGTTCAAATTTCTTCCGTCCTGGCAAATTCTCCTAATTGCACTTACCTTATATCTGCATTGCAATAAAATGTGCCTTTTTAAAGTCCTTTTCTGCCTTCTTCAGTAATGCTGGAACGCTTTCAGTGCCAGCCTGTTGTAGGGCCAACTGTAAGATTTCAGTACGTTTTTCTTCTGGGCGCAAGTTTTTCATCTTCTTCTGCAGGCATCGGTAGAAGAAAATGGAAGGTGCGTGGTGCGCAGCGGTACGGTAGCTCCCATGCAAACAGAATGAGTCTTCCAGGCCCGAGTAAATTTAAAGTAGCAGCTGCTATCTCCTCTTTTGTAATCTGCTCAAGGATTTTGTAACAAGAATTGAGTTTTTCGATGAATTTTTTTCTTTTTAATATACTTCAGTACCGTGGCCTGAACTTTGTTGGGTGAATGGTTGAGCAAACAAAACCCCAGTGGCATTTAGTTCCCTCTTATCAAGGCACTGGTAAAGAACGAGTTTGTTTTTCCATGACATGATACATAGTTCTGTTTGAAAAATTTAGCGCAGCAGCACGAAATGAGCCATCGGGAGTGTATTTTCATGAACTGGGATTTTTGTGATGCTCTGATGGCTTCTGATAGATGAATGATGCAAGTAAATAGTTCTTTAGGTCTGACTGCAGCGACGGGCAGTATCTTAATGCCAGTGTGGAGAAGTTGATAGAAGAGCACAAACCAGAGATCCAGCCAGCACCCCACACTTCCTCCGCTTGCCTTCTGGGCTTCCTCTTCCCTCTGAGAATATATATGTATATATCCGATAAGAACCATTTTTTAAACTGCTTGCTCTAGGAACACTGACTTAGATCATCCTGCTTTTGCTTTTGTCACACGGGGCTTCACCGTCCTTGCTTGGTTTCATCTGTGTCTTACTAAAGTTGCGTTAGGTGGCAGTGGTCGGGATTCTGGAACGTTTGTGGCTTTTACAGGACAATCTGTAGAAAAGGTGAATATATAGGAGCTGTACGTTGATAATATTTTGCAGTGCAGATAGGAAAACTCCAAAGCTTGCTGTTATCATTACAGTAGCCAATTATGCAGTTACAAAAAGTAGAAACTTGCATTGGTTTTCTGTTTGCTTTTCCCCTTTAAATTTAAATTTTTGGCTGTATTTCAAATGAAACTATTCTTTTCCCTTCCATCTGTCATTACATATTTTATGTCTTAATGGAATTTTCTGTCACTGTGATGGTAATATCTTAGCAATTTTATTTATGCTCAGAAATAGTTTGTAATTTTTGTGTCACAGTTCCAGTGCGTGGCATGTAATATGGGCCTGTGCCGAGACTGGGTTGGTCGTTAAAGAATTTTCCTTATGATTCTGCTTCTCATGGCAGGAGGATTTAGGGACACTTACTGTAAAAACATAATTGGGTTTAAAGCTTTTTGTAGTGAGGAGGGGGACTTGGGAAGCCTAACTCCGGGTGTTTTTGTGGGCAGCGACTAGTGATGGTGTCTGCAGCAATCTAGAAGATGCCGAGTTCAGGAAATTCATTCTACCAAGACTAGATTGCACCAAGCAAGATATCTATAATTTCAGGTTGCATCTGTGGTTACTCGATGGTGTGCAATTAAGGGAATTTGTTTTTAAAAATGTTAAGAAATGTCTTAATTTTTCTTCTCTGGAGTTACGAGGTCAGCAAGAAAGTTGGCAGTCCTGCTCCTGATGTTTAGAAGTACGAAAAGGGGGGTCAGCAGACGAAATGGGTCGTGTCAAGATCTTGTTCAGATACTGGAGCATGGCAGTGTGTCTTTGGGAGATGTGACGCTGTGATAAGGGCGGGTAGAAGGGAAATAAAATTAACGAGTGTTCATGTGCTCTTACAAAGGGCATACGGGATCCTTGTGAAATCGTCTGGTATCCGCCCAGGGAATTGAAGCAGTACTTTTTTTTTTTTTTTTTAAAGTTCTGCTCTAGTTCGGGTCCATCAGGGACTGGAGTTACCCTGATACAGTTCCAGGTCAGACTGATAACAGCTTTGATCCGAAACAGTTGGGCTGATCCGATACGCCTCAACTGATGGGATCTACCTGGCGTTCTGGGCAGGGAACCCAGCTGCGTACCGCGAGCTCTGGAAGAGGGTGGGATGGTTCCGCGGGGCTGGTGGGACCTCCTGGGAGCAGGTGTCTCTTTCTTTTCCTTCTTGCCTGCGTGGTTTAGCTTTTGCCGCTCCTAGATCCTCTGCTCTTCCCAGCACCCCCTTGGCATCTCCTGCTAGTCCTTGAGGAGGAGGGAAGGGACCGTGAAATTGTTCGGTGCCTCCACTGAAATTTGAGGTGAGCTGTTTCTCAGAAGCTATAACCAGACACATTTCCCGTGCTAAATTGAGTTAAAAAACCGGATTCAGTTACTGTTCAGAGCAGTGAATTGATTTAAGTTCCAGGTTAATTCTGAGTTGCTGTTCTTTATGAACGTTAGGAATATTTTCCATCTGATAACAAACTAACGAGCTCTGTCGCACAGGGACGCTGCTTCTCCACACGTGTATGATTCTGTGTGTCTCAAGGAGTTACTCTGGTCTAAGTGGTGAAAGAAAAATAGGTGATGAACCATGTCTTTTCTTCAGAAAGTTTCTTTTATCATCGTTGGGGGTTGGTTTGACAAATGACTAGTCAGTCAGTCATTCTTTTGAAGGCCCTAACATTAATGTCGGGAAATAACATTCTTGCTTGAGTGGACCGTTTTTATCACATAGTAAAATAAATGCATATTGAACAGAAATACTTTGCCTGGACAGTAATTAGTGAAAATATTTATCTTCCGTAATAACTGTCTACCTCTTCCTTTCTTTTCCTGCAAAGTTCCCAGTTTCCGCACTCACTCACTTCATTCTTGTTGCCCTCTTAAAAACTGCTTTGCCACATTTGCTATTCACGACCAACTTAGGAAAACCAGGCAATCAGAGTCAATCAAAAGGTGTTTGGAAGGTGCGTACTTACAATTTCCCAAGTGCACCTTGGTATTTCACTGAGTGGCTTGGATAACAGGGACAACAATCAACATGACTTTATTTTTTATCACTGGTCCCGAAATGGAATGTATGTTGGATGAAATATCTGGGATGATGAAAACCCAGCATCTTCTGTTGTTGTCCTGTAATGTGCAATTCCTTACCCTGGTTTCCTGCATCTTGTCTTAAAACCACATTTCTTCCAGTGACTTGTTCTGTTAATGTCTTCCGTCTAAAGCCCAGTTAGTTCCTCTTGCACGTTAAAAATTATCTTTCTATGATGACTTTCACTCTTCCTTCCTTGCTGTTTTGAGGCAGATTACATGCATAGATGTATAAAATACTATTTTAAAATAACCCTAAATGAAGAAAGGTGCTATTTTGCAACTAATTCTGTTCCTCTGAAGGATCTTCAGGAAGGCGCACTCTTGGTCCAGGGAGTACGTGTAAGAAAACGCTGGTTTAACGTTGCGTTGACAGCATCACGTCATGTATACAGGCAGACTGAAGATGTCTATCATACTGTGGTGTTAGGTCAGAGGGAGGAATAAAAGCATCACAGTCTCAAAAACTACAGGGTTTTCTGGCTTTGTTCTCAGTTATTACTTTAGGTGGAAAAAAGACTAAATGTGGTAATTCTCTATGCTGAAACAAAAAGCCATGTGCATTAGAAATGGCACCAAGTAAATTATGCATCAGTGTAATAGTGGCATTTTTGTCCTAAGTCCTATTAAGTGTCATTCCACTCTGGAAATTTAGTTTATAAAATCTATATGCATTTAGATGCTCTATTTCTTATCCCAATTATAATATTAGAAAAAACAGTTACAATCAAAGTCTAGAACATGTTTTTTCCTTAAGTGCCAGGTTTGCAAACTAAGTCTACGGTCTGAAATTCAAGCTGTGTCTTTTCTTGTTAATCACTAGCGAGTTAGTGGGAAAACCAGTAGGACAAATACCGTTCTCAGTTGCCTTATTATTTCTAAATTATGGTCTTGCCTTTTTTTTTTTTTTTAAAGCAGCCATGAAATACTGCTGCCAGACTGAATGGCAGAACTGAGGATGTGCTTCATCGCGCAGTTTGCAGATTAGATGTATGCAGAGTGAGAAAACAGTGGAAATAAATATCAGTATGGTTTCTGTAGGAGTAGTACAAGATAAATCTTTTTGTTGGTGAAATCACACTGTATAGTTAGAAAATGCCAAAGAGTTTACCTCCTTTTCCATAAGAAAATGTCAGTTTAAATTAAGATGACTTTTAACCCAGTCCTGTGATTTGTTTGGATATTTCTAGCCGAATGAGCCAGGTGGAGACAATGTACAAGGTCTGAGGTCCTGAGCATCTCGCGCTCCAGGCTGACTCGGATGTATGAATTGTGTACTGGTTAATATATTCTCGGTGTGTTACAAGAATATAGTTACATTAGCAATGGATTCGTAGTGGTTTTCTTCAGTGCCGTGAAAACTGTTTTTGATCATTAGGGAATAAATGTGTCGTCTCTCCCAAGGTGCTTTCTGCTGTGTCTTACCGTGTGTTCACCTCTGGACGCAGGCTCTGGTTTCGTTGACCTAAGATGAAACAAAAATACTTGCAATGAAGGCGTGCCCCTCCAGCATCACCCAGCCTTCAAAAGAAAGGGAATTTTGTTGTATTTTCCTGCCAAAACAACAGTAAAAGTTTGAGTGATATAAGCTGTGCTGGTCAGTTCAGATTTTATCGTGAAAATCTGACCTTCTTTCATGCTTCTAAACGTGCATGTGCTGGGGAGTTGAACGGGGCAGGTACAAAACTCACCTCCTCGTGCCTTTTAAACCATTTTCTGTAACATCTGACACTGTCCAGCGAGGTGGAATCTGTTGTATGAAGATGACTGAAGAACGTCTTGCGTGTCCAAAATATATATATTGTGTGTGTTTGTATCAATTAGTTTAGTAAACCTGTATTTATGACTTGCCACTTCACTTGCAGGTTTTTCAGGTCCATTCTACCACTCCGCGTTTGGGCAGGGACACTTCTCATTTGCAGAACTGCGGGGTACGCTTTGAGGTCTTGCGATCGCTGGGGGAGTGTCGTCCCTAATTCGGATGAGACTGGCTGTGGAAAAAACAACTTGTGGTTTCTCCGCCAGTGAGCAAGTTGTGTTTGGGGCAGAGGTTTACCCGGGGGCCTGGACATGGTCTGCCTGGGGAGCTGGGTCTGCTTGGGTTTGTGCTCACCCCCGACTGTAGCACAGCGTTTGAGTTCGAAGGGGTTTTCTGCTACAGCCTGTGCCCTCTTTGCAATCAGGGTAGTTCCTGGGAATGCCTTGGTTTGGGGTTTTTTGAGGCTTATCTGGGTAGTGCAGTGTGGTGGCAGGCCGTACTCGTGTCAGTATTGGCAGCTTGTTCGTGCCGAGTGCGGTGATGCTAGGGTGGAAAAGAGCATGCAATTTAAAAACCATGGTGACTAGAATTTTAATCTGTAGTTTTTTGAAAGCAGTGGTTTGCAGGGTGTTTTTGAAAGTTGTCAAAAGCGTTATTTTCAACCTTAAACGTCCTTTACAACACCGATTGCTCTGTCCCGCCGCGTTTTTCTCAGCTGCGGGAGCGACTTCGTATTGTGCTTGCGATGTTTGACTAAGGGGGAACGGTGCTGATCGGTGCCTTTACGCCAAGGACCTGTCACCCCAAGGTGCTGTAGCTCTGCTGACCTGGATTCCTGAGCTGTTGTCACGGCTTGGAGCGCCTTAACGTGAAGCTGTGCCGGCAAATCCCCCGACTGCCAGATCTGCGTCGGAAAGTTACGTCAGCGCGTATCTGTTGCATAGAACAGGTTGTTACCGAAACGCGGTGTCCATGGGCGTATGGATGTCCTTGCTAGGCACGACCGCTAGCACAGCGGCTGATCACCGGCACAGCTCTTCTCTTTGCCGGCTCTGCTGGCTTTTCTGGCCGAACCTTGCGGTGGTGGATGCAGCCGTGCAATTGGGAAAGGAAAATGAGCGGTGGGGTTCATTGGTTGTGTTTGGGGTGGTTGGTTTTTTTGATATTTCTTATTAGTATTCAATGTCGTCTGAAAAGACGACAAATCTCTTGTGCCGTTTTTGCCTTTTTTTTTTTAATGGTCTAATGAAGAAGTCTTTGAATGTATGTTAGGAGCCCGCGTTTTTCTGTTTTTTACGGGAGGAAATGAAAATGTTCTTTTCTCTGGCAGTTTCTGTGAGGAAGTGAAATAATGAAATAGTAAAGTCTGCTCCCCACTTTCCACAAAAACTGGGGAAATACAGTTGAGCAGTTAGGAGAAGAAAGGATTTTTAGATATGCTTAATTTTTAAAGTTTGCAAAAGAAAAAAATCTTTGAAGCTGAAGTCTTCACAACTTAACTCAGTGGGTACAAGCGTTGCTTGAATAATTATGCATCTCCTTAGGCTGGGAGGACCTGACCAGATACATGAGGTAAAAGTAAATTGGGGGGGAAAAGTTTCTTTTCTGCCTGCATTATTAAAGAAATAAGCTTAATTTTTAGAGTAAAATCTTGTAAATTACTAAAAACTATAATTACCCTGTGAAACAGAAAGAAAGGCTCTGACATTACAGGGACGATTACACTGGATTCCCGGTGGTCGTATAAAGGCATGGTTGGGCTGGATGATCTTGAAGGTCTTTTCCAACCTAAACAATTCGATGATTCTGTGATTTTAGCTCTGCTTTTCCTGAGCTAGGTGGCTTGGTGGGTGGGTGTTTCTGGAAACCTGGCTTTATAAATTCTGCTGTTCCGTTCTGCTCATTTTGCTTTTTTTATTCATAACTTTTTGAGAGGAAGATTTGTGCGCTTGGTGGGGGAAGAGAGAACTATTAGAGAACTGAATGGCAGAGATAAATAACCTGAAAACAGAGGTAAAGTTTCTCAAAGGGAAACACCAGACTCGATCATTTTAGATCAGGTTGAAGATCTGTGAATTGCCTTCTGCTGTCCGTACAACCTGGTCTTTGGTTTTGCTTTTTTACCCATTCAAATAAATGGTTCATTTCAAAGTCATTAACAAAAACTGTTCATGATTGAAACTGCCAAGAGTGGTTATTTGATAACAAAGCAATTCCAATAATAAATTAGCTGTGAAAGAATTTTGGTCTGCATTTTGCAATTTGTAAAGCCATACCTGTACGTTATTTAAATTTGGGGGGGGATGACCCCTTATTTACCTTTTCATCTGCCTCCACCGTTGATAGCAAGAGAAGATAGGAACTTTCTTTTTCCTCCGTCTTCTGGTACTGTAGATGAGTACAGAGGGTAATCTTCCCCTGCCCTGCCCTTCCAGATTAATTTCCAAGAAATCTCTTTTTCTTTCCCTTTGCTCAGCAACTTGTGATTTGAAAGACGGGTTCGCGTCTGGGAAGATCGCTGCGTCATTTCTTTTGCCTCTCGGACTGCTTATATGGCTTTTTAAAACGTACTCCGTAACCTCACTTTGTTCCTTCTTTTTGACCAGGCAAAAACTGCCTGTGCTGTCAAAAGGTGCTGCTCAGACCAGCGTTGTCTCCTCAGCCTGTTGAACAGTGGTTTCGATTCCCTTATTGCACGGTTACTGCTTCATGCAACAGAAAACTCGTCCTCACCTACCGAAAGCGGCGGAGCGTTTGGAGCGGGCTGGCCAGAGGTCGGTGATCACCTTTGGACAGTTGATCCGATTGCTGAACCTTTTGCCACATGAGTGAATAGACTTTTTTTTTTTTTCTTTTATTGCTGTTTAAAAGCCTGTAGTTGTCTTACCTACAGGTGTGCCATAATAGTATAAATCCCGTTTTTACGTGAATAAACCCATCTGTAGTTCCAAGACTTCCTCTATATTTTAAAGGTTTAATGCTTTGACTATATTGGTATAGTCATTAGCAATATGATTTTTTTTTTTTAAATTGATACAGTTTATTCGACTCGCCTAGCATAAACGGAGCTGTACCTCTGTGTCGATGCTTTTGAAGAAGTGTGAGATATTTCTTCTTTGGAAGAAATAAGTGACATCAGTATCACTCCACCCCCAGCAGTGAATGTTGTGGTTTTTCTGATTTGTTCTTATGAACGTGCATGCTATGAGTAGTTACAGCAATTCAAACGCTGCATGGGTTTATATAGAGAAACAATTAATGAGGCAAGCAAACAGAACTACTGTTTTTTCATAAATTTTCAAACAGCTCAGTAAGCAGAGGTAGGGTTTTTTATAGCCGCATACAGTTTGTGACACTTGCACTCTGCCATATAAACTACTGTAATGCCATAAACAGTAATTTAATTTTGCTGAAGGTTTAAATAGGAGCAATGAAATCCTAAGCAGGGAATCCACTAAAAAAACCCCAGGGTTTTAAAGTAATTCTTTTAGTGGAGGAGAGATGACAGAAAATGTGAATCTAATACTTTACATTTTTTTTCCCCCTAATATGGAAAACCTTCAGTAGGTTTGAACCTTACTCTTGCGTAGGGTGCAATGGCACAAGTCTTTATAACAGGTTGGTCAATCGGACTTAAATGGCTAAGTTTTAATCTGCTAAGCTTATTAGAGAAACAACGCTTGCATCGCTGTCGTTAAGTTTGTCACAAGTTTCCGTGTAACATCTCTTTCAGGCATTAATGATGGATGTTATGTGAACTTAGACTTGAATTTAGCAGAGGAGTCGTGTTGTCCCAGACTTCATTTATTTAAAAGCTCTGTGTGGTTTTTTTTTTAAACCCGTATTTAAGATAATTTAATGAATTTAATTTAGTGTCACAGTCTTTCACTGTTTGAGACCTATCTTCTGTTCCAAAAAGCAAATGAACTTGGCCATAATAAGATTCTTTTTCGTGGGAGGAAGATACATACCTTTGAAATTAATTCCCTGGATACTAGGTTAGCTTTATGTCAGGATTTACATGTTAAACCAGAATGTTTTTACGGATAAGAGATTTCTCACAGGACCTTTAGCAAAAGGCCACACACTGAATAGCAAAATTTAGCTAAAAGGCTTTTGTGCTGTGGTATAAAAAATATAAGCAACACCAAAACACTCGATTCTTGGGTGCTTTAATGAAATAGTAAATGTTAGTGCTTCAGTTAATAGGTTAAAAATTACTATTTCAAGGCAGCTAGAGGAATGTTCATGAAGAGTACTTTAAAATATTAGTAGTTTTCTGAGTGCACTTACTAGCCGTTTTGCTTTATCTTCAGCCTTTTCACATCATTTTTCCAATATGCATTCATTTTGCAAGTGAGGTGAGCAAGTAAGGCTGTGAAAATAAAGACTTGGGAGTTTCTGTTTTGTCTACTGAATTTCTTTCTTTATTTTATTTATTTAATTTGCTGTAACTGCAGCATTAATTCTTTAAATACTTGATAACTATGATATAGCTCACGTACATGATGGAGATGGATTATGAAGCAAGGTATCCTAAAGATCCTTATCTCTCTTTGTGAACATACGGACCAGGATGATGACAATTCTGTTGACACATTTGTTGAATAAAAATGGTTCTGTGTCTGTCAGAGGATGTTAGGGTAGACAGAAGAAACAGATATGCTTTTTATTGAAAAGAACAGATCTGAGAATGTGTCTGATTTCTGTAAGGAAAAGGTAGAATCTGTCTCTTGGTTAGAGGAAGAAAAGGTGCTGAGCGCTGTTCCTGGCCACACTATATGGGGAAAGTATAATATTAGATAAATTGGATTCAAATTTGCAGGACAAACGAGGTTAGAAGAGCTGGTTTGGCTATGAGCAAAATGGTTGAAAGAACAGGCAAACAGGCCTCCTAAGCGTATTTCTTCATTTGTGTTACAAAACTTATCACAATTTGAATGTGTTGCTGAATTTCGTTTGTGTTCATGTAGCTTTGCTTGCTTTTGTTATCTTATCTTCATCATTCTTTAATCTTTTCTTCTGATTTGCATGCTTACATATGTATTGTCTGCCTCTTAAACAATTGCTTATTCCCTTCCCCAGACTTTTTTTTCTTTGAGTTTTTGTGGTTTTTTGAAGCTGGGTAACACCCATTAATCTTGATTTTTTTTTTTTTTTTTTTTAAAAAAAAACCCTTCCGTTTGTTTTCTGGCATCTGTCCTTTCATTTTATCTCCTTCTGTTTGTATTGCGCATATCGCGCAATAAGGAGGGAAGGTATTTACAAGTAATTACAAGCAGGGTATTATGTAGAGCTCTGGGTCAGTGGATCTGGCCTGCTGAATAACGAGATCGGATGGGTAGATCCAAACATTCCTGAGTCACTACATTCGAATTGCCAGTTGCAACAGAAACCAAGCGAGCAGAACCCCAGGAAGGCGTGCTGCGGCGGCTGCCGCGCTGGCCGGGAGCGCGCGGTGATGCGAAATAGCTGGCATGGGTTTCTCAGATACTTTGATTTTTTTATCAGTAGTAGTTTCCTTTGGAATTTATTTTGGTCTTGTTCGGTTATTTCCAGCTGTAAGTCAGGCTTTCTGCTGTTAATGAAACTTTGTGTTGGCATAACTGAGAGACTGAAGAAAATCTTGCTACTTGCATCCATACTAAGATAAAAAAATTACTTTTCTGTATATTCTGAGTTCTGTACATAGCTAGATATTGTCTACGTGTGCTATAAAAAATAAAGACTTTTCTGATGGAGTTTTGATGAAGCCTGGGCCGGGATCTTGTATTTGAACTATTTGAAGCTTCTATCCACACATCGTCGTATTTTCATTCACTTCATTACATGCTAGATGTCGACTTTAGCAGGATAGCTCATTTTGTCAAAGGCAAGCAAGTATAATCAAATCGCCAAAGTACAATTTGGACGTTGCTTTCTTCTCCTGTTTCGCTCACAGATTTCCAGCTGCGCACATCCAGAAATTGAGCATACTGTAGCTGTTTTTCAGTTTGTCAGCATTTCTGAAGCTTAGGCTGCTGTCTGAAATGGAATTAGTGGTAAATTTAAAGATGGTCTTCATCTAGGTATGAAGGCAGAGCTTATTTAGGAAAAAAAAAAATTACTGTGCATCTGCTAGCTAGAGATTGAAAGAGAAGATTTACAGTGACCACAGGCAAAAGACATTGAGGGGCTGGAGCGTGTCCAGAGAAGGGCAGCGGAGCTGGGGCAGGGTCTGGAGCACAGGGCTGGTGGGGAGCGGCTGAGGGAGCTGGGGGTGTTCAGCCTGGAGAAGAGGAGGCTGAGGGGAGACCTGATCGGTCTCTACAACTGCCTGAAAGGAGAGTGTAGTGAGGGGGGTGTTGGGCTCTTCTCCCATGTAGTTAGTGATGGGACGAGAGGAAATGGGCTCAAGCTGCGCCAGGGGAGGTTTAGGTTGGAAATTAGGAAAAATTTCTTCACAGAAAGGGTGGTCAAGCATTGGACCAGGCTGCCCAGAGCAGTGGTGGAGTCCCCATCCCTGGAAGCGTTCAAAAAACGGGCAGAGGTGGCACTTGGGGACATGGTTCAGTCTGGTCTACCCTTGACTGGTTTAGTGTGGGCTTGGTAGTGTAGGTTAATGGTTGGACTGGATGCTCTTAAAGGTCTTTCCCAACCTAAACGATTCTATGATTCTGTGATTCTATCTGAATAAGTCTGTTCTGGACCCCAGCGTCCTAAGAGCCGGGGCCATAGTTCTGGTTGCTGACCCCGTTAATCACCCGCAGCTTTCTAAAGATCGCTTTAAAAATGTTCTGCTGTTGATCACTTTGTAATGAAGGAAGCGGCGGGCAGGGAACCTGGCAGCTTGGATATGTTCACAAAATAGGGCATTTTGCATCTGAGAGTCCTTTAATATTGCACGCGCTCTTGAGTGTGAACGCTTAAATTCTGCCTGTAGCTTGCGCACTCCCCGCCTTTCATTTTTCAGGAAGAGTCCTCTGACGGTATCTATCAAATGAATTAAATAGATCCATCAACGGGAAGCTGATGATTTAGTTGTTGGTTGGTTCATCCTTACTGATGTATGGATATGCTGCTAAGATCAAGCAGCTTCTTACAGATCGCATAAAACAAACTCTGCGGTCAGCAATGCCAGCAGCTGAGTGGGTGTATTCCCAACACATCTGTCTGCCACACCAAAAGCTTCCAGTTTGTGAAAGGCGTACTTTTTAATTGAACGGGGAGTTTGTTTCTCGAGTGCATTCAGAGCTTGTTCTTTGGAATCTGTTGAAAGGGTTTGGACGATGATTAAGCGATGACTTGCCGGGTAAAAGCTGCTCTGAAGTCCCACTCATGAAGTTTATTGGTAATCTAATGCATAAGTGACTTTGTGATTAATGACATGGATTAGATGTATCCTGCTTAATCGGAAAGATATTTTAATCCGTTGCAGTGATTTTTTTCCCTAAATTTTTCCATAGCAACATCTAGCATTCCCTAGGCTCCTCTTGCCCATTCATTCTCTTACTTCGGTGTGATCGGTGATCTGGAGCACTCTAACTTTGCCTTGACCGCTGGAAGAAGGGGTTTGTGTTGCTGGGTCGTCTCGGGTTCTCCTCCTCCTCGTACGCCGAAGTGGGACTTGTTTCTTCTCCGGGCAGTCTGCTTCAGGATGAGGGAATGTCAGTAGGATAAAACTGTGGGTTTCTTGCTGGACATTTGTCCTGGCAGAATGGGCTGGTGTTGCTCTACAGTTTAAGCACGACCCACCCTTGATGCCAGGTGGAGTGGCATTAGAGACGGCACGGGGACGTCCAGCTGCTCCAGGTCTCCATCTTCGTGGCGGCGCTGTTAATAACTCGCGAGGAAAGGTGCTGTACAGACAGTACTGGTTTTCTACAGAAATTTGAAAACGGTATGTTTATTTGTTGTGAAGGCCTCTGGCATCTGAACGCCACTAAACCCCTGGGGGCTGTTGCGGGGTCTGGCTCGGCTGTGGCTGCCGGGCGGGCTGCGTGCCCGCCTCGTGTGCGGAGCTTCTCGTCCGCTCCGCTAGCTAAGCTGCTTTAGCAGTCTCTCTCCAACAACATCACAGATTACCACGACTGGAAAAACACACTTCTCTTGTTTTAAGTACAGCTATTTCACAAATGCCTGAGTTGAAAAAGTCCAAAGTCTTCAACAGATAATGGTAATTAGAGTTTCTGTGCGACTGGTATCTTTATTTTCGACAAGTGTGTGTCTTTCACATGGTGGAAGGTTTGGGAAAAGAGGCTGAAGCTACAGATAAAAGCATAGAGCCCTCAACTCTATAAAATATTTGCAACTTTGACAGCTAATCAATTCTAAAGACAAGTATTTACATTGTGGAGACTTACTGTCGTATAAAATATTTTTGACAGTAAAAACGCGTTTTATTTTGGGCTTGCACATCAAGGCGGCATTTGAGTGAAAGCATAATGAACACACTTAAATGCAGCCTTTAAAATGTATTTTCTAGTGCCAGCTGACAGTGTTGTAGGAAGCTGTGTGCCCATTAAACGCATCCAGCCTGCAGCGTGCCTCCGCGTCCCCGGTGGCTTCAATACTTACCTGCTTTAATTGAAAATTCTGTATAAGTATAGAAGGTTAAATTTTTGTTATTTCCCTTCCATCTTGTCTTTAGCATGTTACGAAGGATTGTTTAAGTAATGTGATGATAATTTTGCAGTGAGCCCTCAACGTAAGAGTTAGTGAACAATTGATTTGCTTTTGTTTTCTCTTTAGGAGATTCAGTTTTAGAGGTGCGTGGAGGCTGTTACCACTTACCTTGGAATATTCGAACTAGACACCAGGTAAGTACTGTATTTTTTGATTTCTTGTAGCTACTCATTTAAATGTAAAATAATGCCGAGGAAACAAAGTTCAAAGTTTCTTCTAGAAATCTCTAATACCTCACAAAGCCAAGCTTAAAACACCTCGTATTTTTCATGGTAATACAATCTTGTATGTGTTTCTCTCCTCTCCCCTTTAAAAATGGGGGTTTTTTTTCACCCTCAAAAAATACCAGACTGTGAGAACAACTCTAAACGAATCTGAGACAGATGGACAGGATGCGGAGGCCAGTGGTGCTATTTCGTTTTTGTGATAAATCAATATTTACTAAAGTGTTTTCTGGCCTGGTGTTTTTATTTAGACTTTTACGAGTAAATACTGGTTGAGATAGAATAATTCAGTTTAAGATTAACACCTGTAGTTCATTTTCTGCGCTGGAAATCTTTGAAAAGCTAGTAATCTTAAATTTACCTGACATTATATTTTACCACGCAGTCAGTAACCAGAAATGCTTTGTGGAAGGCAAATCTTTCCTAAGATACTCTAGTGCTTCCTAAAGTTGTGTAATAAAGCATCAACTAGGCGTAATTTTTGTAGGAGCTGGCAAAACATCGTTTCCAAGCTAAACTCTTTAATACAAACTACCTGTAACGTTGTCAAGCCCTCTGCAATTTCAGTTTTAAGAGCATATTAGCAGGTGATTAAAGGCACTTGCAGGGTTGGTGCCCCGGTGGCGTTGGGCTGTGCTAGGACCGCAGCCTGCCTCTTCTTCTCCTGTCCAGCGCTTCCAGCATGGCTTCGAGTTTGTCTTTCTCATTCCTGTTGTTTTTTATTTGTCCCTTTTGGGGATTTCTCTGTTCTCTGTGTTACTGGTGACGTAGGGAAAGACTGGGAAGCTGGTTTGTTCCTCTGGCTTCAACCAAACGCATTTGCAAATGTGCAGTTTGGATAGAGAGTCTCCCTTAAGGTTAATGACCTTCCGTTATCCTCTGTCTAGTGGGTAAGTGTCATTTACCATGTCAGGAGGTGGTGGATTTTGGCCGTTCCAGCGCGATTTCACTTTTTGGAACAACTCTTGACAGCCAGGTTCCCTACATTGAAGATAGACACTTCACTAAAACTGTTGTGAACAGCACGTGTTTAAAGGTCTGTGCATTGGCGCGTGCATTTGTGGTGTGATTTTTCTTTTTTTCTTTTTCAGTAACTTAAACTTATGAATTAAGAAAATTAAAATTCCGGTGAAGATTGTACCCCAATGTCCTGCTGCAGTAGCATTTTTAAAGTTAACATTGTTTGCTTTCCTCTGCCCCTTCTGATTTTTATCAGTGGAGCTGAACAGCCGCAGTTCCTTTCAAAAGCAGTCTTTCCTCCAGCAAGGGGATTCAAGTGAGCGGCTGCGCCTGCGTGACTTACGTGGGACAATGCACAGAATTAATTGGAAATGGGAAAAATGATATTTTAGGCAACTTGGTACTTTACAGTTTCCAGAGTTTTGTTCATGAATAAATACTTAATGCTTCATCCTTGAAGGGAAATGAAAAGTACCACTGTTAGCCTGCTTTCGGATGCTAACGACACTGAAATATTGTTGATGCCAGCCGTCGAATTCGCCCTCCATCCCTTTATTGCTACAAGGCGGCTCTTTCTAGCAGGGATCTGGCAGCTGCGATTCAGCGTCGTTGCAAGCATCTGCTCCCTGTGCCAGCAGCGTCAGTAGCCTCCAGCCTTCATCCTGCTGCGCTGCTAAGCACGTTTTCTTGGAAAAGTCGATCCCCCCTCGCTGCCCCTTCCAGGTGAATTCTTTGCAGCATCATGCGGCAGGGTCAGATGCAGTTTTAGTCCTCCCTCCCTGCTTCTGCCCACCGGATCTGCTGTCACCCTTTTTGGTGCTGGCATTCATTGGGATGTTCTGTGAGGATCTAATTCCCTAAACTGGCAGAGAACTATTCATTTTTCTTGGCTGTAATAATAGTTTGCCATTTTAAGGCGTTAAATACAATTTACGAAAGGGTCAGTGAACCTGGCAGAAACTAAGATACCACCAGTTTCATGAAACTTGATAGGATTCTTTTGGGAAGTTAAAAAGACGATTAGTCTTCCGAAGGTTCAATTTACCATTGACGTATTTAAAATGTTAAGGCTGGCTTCCATATATAGCCTACCAGGTTTAATCTAAGTCTTTCAGCAAGGTGGTACCAATTATACTTACCCAGTCATGCTGAAAACAGTTGCATTTTCTGGTAGAGCTGACTAACGCAGGATATTCTGGTACACAGATGGTTAAAAACTGTGCTGTTTAATCCGGGGGATTACCTTTCCTCAGAGCCTTCTGAGAGAAACCTCTTCAGGGCATCCTGCTTGGTTAGAATGTGTAGCAGATGGCTTTTTGCTGCTGAATACGACACTTTTTAAAAATACAGAGCAGCTTTCAGTACTGTGAATTAGAGGAGCCACTTGTAAAAACAGTAGGATAGATAATACCCTGGTTTATGAAGTGCTCTGAACTTCACTTGCACCTTTATTGTCTGTTTCCTATTTAAAAAGCCAAAGGTTGGGTTCCTAGTAATAATACTCCTCTGTTCCCTTAAATAACAAGCTTCTCAGACAAATTCCCATTACCATCTTGTGCTCCGCTCTTCTGCCAAGGCCACCGGTTTTGAAAAACAGACTCCCCATTACACCGAGTTCCAGATACCCTGGACTGTTCAGATTGAAGCGATTAAAGATTGCAGCAGTGTGGAATTTTATTCCTATGCCTGTCTTTATTCTTGACAGGCAGCCTGCAGACTGATAGACATTGCCTGGATCAAATTGAATTCGTTTTTATTAAACAAATTGGCCCTAATTTAACAGCGGAGATTTTATTAAGCGGAACATAGTGTATACCTGTGATCTGCAGCATCTGTGCACCAAGGGCATGTTGATTTTAAAGGAAGTTTGTTACGCCTAAATAGAGCTACAGGCTTTAACCACCAGTGTTTGTAACGCCCTTGAAGCTCCAGTTTGAAGCGATACCTTTGGAAGAGCTCAATCAACATGCACGGTCTCAACCAGGATGCTTTTTTTTGGTTGGTTGGTTGGTTTTTTCCCCCCCCTCCCCGACTTCAGATTAATCCCGCAGGTCCCTGGCAAAGAGCAGTAGCGATAGACACGCTCCCCTCGGCTGGATGCTGGAAACGGGCGCGATAGAGCCACCGGAGAGTGTCCTAGGGAGGCTGCGAGGACGCGGCGGCGGTGGTCGGAGAGCAGGAGAAGCTGCGCGGGGGAGCCGGGGCAGCGGTGGGAGCAGGCCTGTGCGATCGCTAGGTGACCGGGTAGACGTCAGGATCATCAGTCTGTGACCTCCGCAGCGGGACCGCTCGGGCTGCGGGGCTGGGGGGCTGCGGCCAGGCTGGCCCATAGCTGCGGATGGGAAAAGGCCGTCGTGGAGCGTTGTGCCTGCTGTATTCCTGGGGGTGGGATTCCTTTCCTGAATTTTTTTTTTTTTTTCCCCTTTCACTGAATCGGATTGTGCCCAAATAAGTGAATCAGTTGTGTTGTGTCTTGCAGCACTCGATAGTTTTCCTCTCATACAGAAACCTTTCAGTAGCTGAACAGTATCTGTTTATAAAAAAGATTTTCCTCTCCCTACCCACGTATTCACCTTCCAGATTCAAGGTGTGTTTTGATTTCTTACCCAAAGCATTAGGGCTTAAACCTTTTTTTATTATTATTATTAGTAATAATTTATAGCTTCCTTATTAGGTAGCCTTCAATTGGTGGTGGAGTCCCCATCCCTGGAAGTGTTCAAAAAACGGGCAGATGTGGCACTTGGGGACATGGTTCAGTCTGGTCTACCCTTGATTGGTTTAGTGTGGGCTTGGTAGTGTAGGTTAATGGTTGGACTGGATGCTCTTAAAGGTCTTTTCCAACCTAAACGATTCTAGGATTCTATGAAGCTTACCAGAGCTGCCAACGACGACTTGAAGGGAATTAGATGAGCGTTTCCTAGTTTAGCCAGTGTATTCTGGTCAAAGAAACTGGACACAGTGCCCAGCGTTAAACTGACCTAAAGCTGGAGAGGCCAAATGCAGCGGAGTGGTTAACGGCAGGCCCCGAGACGAACAAGGAGCCGTAATGCCTATATCCACGCCCTTGCCACCCAGTCACGCTGGTACGGGCGTGACGCTACCCGTGTGTTGGCACAAACAGAACCGTGGTTTTGTGAGGCGTATCGACACTGTGAGGTCATGCCGAGAGCCAGGCAGCGCAAGATGCGATGCCTGGGAGTATTGCTTTCAGGTAGCCTTTTAGAAGCTGAAGTTATTAACTTTGTTATATAAGATAAAGGTTAACTTAGAAAAGTCTGGTGCTTTAAATACCTTTTTCAAAGACTGCATAATCTGGTGTAGGCTAACTGTAATGACATAATCCAAAAATAGCCAATAGTCTCCTCTTCGATGCTCATCCTCGCTGCAGTTCTGCAGCTAAGGAATGGCAAACGCTAATCTCCTCAGGATGTTAGAGGCATAACCATATCTGTCTGTGGCGTGGCACGGGGGACTGGGGTCTTTCACATTTGAATTTGGAGCAGGAGGTTAATTCACGTTCAAGTAGCATGATTTTAACTGTAATCCATGTTAAATGTTTGATCCGTGACTTTAAATTATGAGAGGGGGGATCTCCGGAGAGGGCAGGCATTCCCTCTTCCGTAGTGGGATGCACAGACCTGGTCAAACCGGGTTTTGTCCAAAGGATTCTGCTCGACCTGGTGTCAGTGATGAGGTGGGAGCCTGGGGTTTCGGAGGGTGCCTGGAGGGGTTTGTTGTTGTTTGGTTGGTTTTTTTTAATATAACAGAATGTATGCAATTGAAAATACAAATCAAGTTGCTTACCCCTGTGCAAGTGTAGTGCAAAAAGGCAGCCTCAACGTAATAGCAAGCTATTCTATGATTCTATCTGTTGTCAAGTTGTTTTTATAGCTATTATCACAGATAAATTATCTTAAGACTAAGAAAGAAGATGAAGTAGCTTTAGGGATGTGTATGTAGTACATATCTATAGCTATACCTCAGCTGTTGATTTTGGGTTTTTGGAAAGAAGAGTGTATACAGTAGTGATTCTAGGGTGCCTGGTGTTGTGCTGAAAATGTAGTAGTTGTTTTCATTGATAATTCACTGAGTTTTGAAACTTTTTAACTTGCACATCTGTTAAGAGCCTTTTCTTTTCAAAGCACACTTAAACCTTATAAAGGATGAATTTTCACGTGGAAGCTCTGGTTTCAAGGCTGATTTGGTTACTGAGGTCTGTGGTGTTCTTTGTTCAAGCATTTCTTAATCTCTTTTTTGGCAGGGGCCGGTTCTCTCTTCAGGTTAGTTCAAGATGGCAGACCAGAGGCAACGTTCGCTCTCTACCTCTGGAGAATCGTTATACCACGTGCTGGGGTTGGACAAGAATGCCACTTCAGATGATATCAAAAAGTCATACAGGTAAAGGTTCAAGTTCTATGCCTGTTGCCCAGTAGCACAAATAGCTTTAATTGAGTGCTCAACAGATGACATCTTGACGTATAGGCTCGAGTTGGTTTATTTAAACCTTTTGGGGGAAGAAAAAAAAAAAGTAAGAAAACCAGGTGAAAACATGGTTGTTTCTTGCAAAAATTGGTGTAAAAACCTGCCTAGGCTTTGTATATAAGTGCTGTTAAATTTTTACATCTCATCTCTAGTAAGTTGAATTCTCAAATATGCGGTATCGTTCTGATAGGTCTTTATCTAGAGTTGAACAGAGTTTTAAGACAGTGTGATCAGAGTTAAATTCTTCATGTTACGTAGCCTTGCGTCTGGCTTACAGAGACCACAGATGTGCAGTATTGCCCTTTTGTCCATCATTTCCAATTCTGGCACAGTGAGGTATAGATGAAAGATGCAAATAAGGATGAAAACTGAGTATCAGCAATGACTTTTTTCCTAAAAATCCATTCAAAATTTCTTATTCTATGTGGAGTTACTATTTTTAAAAGAGGATTTTTTTTACTTTATTTCATTTCTTAGAGTTAGACACATGAAACAGCTTCACATTGACCAAATAAAAACAAACAAAAAAAGAGTCCTGTAACATCCTTCCTTTCCACATTCCCCCCAAATCAGCTTAAATGCAAAATTGCTGCTTCACCTTAAGCATCTACGGTCTTGTAGACTATTTGCCAAGTGGCAATGTATTTAACATTACACTAGGGGTCAGTAGTAATCTTTACTTGAGGATACTCATTTTGGAAGTTGTTTTCTTTTAGTCTTTAACATTTACCAAAACATTTTCCCTTTCAAAGTTACATTTTAACTACATGGTGAAGTCCATGAATAAAGTGAGTCCACAGATTCTCAAAAATTAGCTGTGTCTTCCTAAAACCTTTAACTGGCAGTTTGAATCGGTAAACTTCAAGCCTTAGCAACTGGAAAATAATTTTACCTTCCTGGGGGAAAAACAGTTTTTCCTTTGGAGGAATGACCCAACTAGATCCTAGGGTGAAATGTAGCTGCTTCATGATTACCTGAACCTTCATCTGATCTTGTTTCCTCTGCTGCTCCTTCGCAAAGGGAGGACTGACGCCTCTTGCTTTCATTCCAGTTGAACACCCATTGCTGGGCTGTGGGGTTTGTGTATGTGTAGGAAATGGGAAATTAAAAATATTTCTCTATTGCAGCCTGATCGTAGCTAAGCATTTTCCCGGTTTATATAACTTCCCTCTCATAAGAAAAACCATGATTATTTCAGTCCTCACTCCTGCATTAGTGGCAACCCTGGACGTTCTTTACCCGAGCAGCATCAGTTACAGTTTGAGTATTCCAAGTGCACGCTCCATTTATTGTTTGAACGCTGCGATATACTTGCATGCATGTCCAAATGCGTGCTTGTACATATTTTATGTTTGTCTAAATATTTCCTCATGCAAAGTTGTCGTGTAAAAGTCTTCAGGCTTCTAGTGTATTCCTCCAGTATGGGACTTTCTGGTAATTTTCTGTAGGAGGCCAAGTACCTTTTTTTGGTGGAGGAGAACTGTTAGCATACGGTTCTGCTTCATTTTTCTACTTGGGAGCACAAATGGCTCAAATGGCCAAACAGCATTTTTTTCTGTTTATAAGGAGGTGTTTGGCCAGTTATTTCCACTGATTTTGATAAATAGCCTGGGCCATGTCAGAACTAGCAAATTTATCAGTGCTTAATCTGATTTTTTTTTTTTTTTTTGGTGCTATGTTTAGAGATCTCCAGGGACTGTAAACTGCTGTCATTTAGTTGTAAGAGATCTCGCATGATTAGGGGAGGTACGTTGTGATTTCCTGATATCTTGAAACTCTGAAGCTTTGTCTATTCTAGCAAGTCTTGAACTGAAAAGTACTTTGTTCCTGCACAGGAATTGGTGAATTAACCACACGTGATTTTCTATTCTATTTTTACGTTCAGACACTGCAGACAAGATGTGGCAGCTTGCTTTTATTTATTCCTTGGTACTATATCTCAGACTTGTGGTGTGTCTTTTTTCTGTTAGCTTGGTCTTTGCTTTAACAGGAGCAGAACTTACTGGTGGAAATTGCTGGAGCTGAGGGGTAGAAAAAGAGTACTACTTTTCTTCAGTGTCTCTCTTTTTTTCTATTGGATTTCTGAGGGCCAGATCCAGCAGTCTGAAGTCAATCCTGTGAAGGAAGCTAGACAGTGCTGTAGCCTTTCTTATCATCTAAGGAAGAATCATCAGAGAAGTTGAATCGCAGATGAAGGAAACCAACTGGAACTTGAAAGTCTCCCTTGAGTGACAGGCTATGGAATTTAAAAAAAAAAAAAAATCAAAACCCAGGAACCCAAATCCCTGTTTCTAATCTATAATGGTCTCTTTTTTCCTTTCTGCAGGAAACTTGCATTGAAATATCATCCTGATAAAAACCCTGATAATCCAGAGGCAGCAGAAAAGTTTAAAGAGATCAATAATGCACACGCAATATTGACCGATGCCACAAAGCGAAACATTTATGATAAGTATGGTTCCCTGGGTCTGTATGTAGCAGAACAGTTTGGTGAAGAAAATGTGAACACATACTTCGTGCTATCCAGCTGGTGGGCAAAGGTAAATAAAAGCGCAAAGAGAAGTTATTCTGGATTGGCATTTAAAAGTCTTAAAAAGCTCCATTTGATAATTGTGCCTGGTTTTACTTTTGGAAATTGCTGAATTTCTGACACCTGGTAATTAACCTTCTCTTGCTGTGTTGCAATCTCTAGTTCAGAAGTATTTTTGTGTTTGACGCAGGCCTAATAAGCAAGACTTACATTGCTAAGAGAAGCTTGGACCCTTCTAGTGGATTTAAGAATGATGAGGATTTTGGGGGTATTCTTTTCGGTAATACCTGCGAAATGATTTTGCAAAACGAATCCTGACTGTGAACTTGAGCTCACGCAGGAGATCCTGTTTAGAAGCATGCTTACAAACTTGCTCAGAGGCTTCCCTGAACAAATGTCACGTCTTGAGCTCCTCTCTGATTTGAGAGACTCCAGGTTACTCGTTCGTTTGCCCATCCTTGTTTCTTGTGCAGCCGAAAGAGTATCACCAGTATAGCAGAGTTACACTGCAAGCTCACATTTCCTCACAAATGCATGCAAAAGCTGTTTGACAGCATTGCGTGCATGGGGTAGATGTAACAATTGTTGTATAGATACCTTCTAGGAGTCTTCTGCCAGTACCAAGGAATTGCTGTATTTTACTGGACTCAAATTATTTTTAAGTGTAATATGCTTCTGTCTTTTTAAGTAATAGATTTTAAAATCACCACATTTACTCAAAAGTGCAAAAAACCTGTATGTTGCGCGTTACGCATTTCTCATACTGAAATTGTCCAGGCTTTTACATTTTGGAGCTCACGTGATTGCAGTCTGCTTGCACAGAAAATAATAAGTAAAAGACAGCGTGACTACAAAGCTGAAGTATGAAACCATAACTGCACCAACTTACTTATGTAGTGACGTGACGCTGTTCATGGTGCTTTATGGCTGATTAAAATCTTTTCCTAGTCTCGGCATTTCATTTCATGGGTTCATTTTTCTACCCTTTGCCAGCATTGTCTCCATCTCTCGATTCCCCTGCAGTAACGGAATAGTTATATGAGCGTGCTGGTTTGCTGTTTTTAAAATTATTTTTTCAAACAATTACACAGTGACCTCTATGAAAATTTTTAATTTTGCCCATTGTCACTGTGATAAGCAGCTGGCAGACTTGGCTAGCTCTGAGTTGCCTTGCTCACATTTTGGTAGCCTCTAACCTCAGCACCCCGAACTCCAGTACGGTGAGCTTTGCAGCCACGCCTGCAGCCTTGGGTAGATCAAAGTCCCTGCTGTAGGTACATGGCGACCCGTGCGTCGGCTACAATCTGTCCTAAACTATTGCAGCTCTTGATTTTAATACAGATACACTTCTTAGACCTGTATCTTTTGCCAGTTGTAACAGAATAGTCCACTTAAACCTAAACTGTAGGAATTCTTCAAGTAAACCAGGTTGGCAGTATTCACCTCAGTGTACAATGTTGAGAGCCGTAGCCGGTTTTGCACATATTTTTAAACATATCTTGGTGCTCAAGTATAAAACTGTAGCTAGTAAGTTCTGTCTCTGCATCGCTGTATTTTTGGTCTCCGGTTTACATATCTGAGTCTCACAAAGTCAGTGGTCGCGGCGTGGTAGGCACCGGTTGTGAATATTTCTTTGTCTCCTGTCCTCTGCAGGCCTTGTTTGTGTTCTGCGGGCTCATCACAGGCTGCTATTGCTGCTGCTGTCTGTGCTGTTGCTGTAATTGTTGCTGCGGGAAGTGTAAACCCAAACCTCCTGAAGGCGAAGAGCAGGAATACTACGTCTCTCCAGAGGACTTGGAGGCACAGTTGCAGTCAGATGAAAGGGGTAGGTAGAAGCACGGTGAGGTTTCTAGAATGCCCGTCGGTCTCCGCCCGAGCGCTCGGTGCCGCTGGTTAAGGAGCAGCGCTTGCTTTGCAGGGATGAGCGCAGGTCTCGGATTGTAGGTGATGGTGAGGGAATGCTTGTGGCACAAGAGTTACGCGGGTGACGCTAACACTGGAGATGCAGTTGCTGACATCTCCCCGAGGGTCTTCGTTGAACGTGGGGTCAGCTTCAGAGCTGTAGGTCACCATCATTTACCTTCCTTCCCACGTCGCTGCAGTAACGTTGCCGGGCGGACACGTGTGATTCCGCAAAGGGGCTCTTTCGCCCCAAAGGACGGGGGTGTCAAGGCAGTTTTGTTACTGCGTCAGGCGTAAAGGAAACGGGACTGCTACCCCAGTAGCTACATCTAACACTGTTTATGGAAGATATAATGCTATTTCTGTAGAATTAAACCATCATTTAAAAAATTGTAGAGCCTTGTGTGTGCTCTGATCATGTTTGTAATGGGCATTGCTGAATGGTGGGCGAGGATCAGCTGCTCCTACGTGAAGAAGGAAATATAATAAATGTTCCACGTGTAGACTTGAGTCATTTGGTATTGTGTGCGAACTGAAAACACTAAATTAACATCATGCTCTTAGAGGAATGTAAAATTGTGTTATCAGAGTGTTGTAGGGAGATGTAACTTAAGCTTACCAAAACATACGATGCTGGTTTTTGGTTTTGTTTGGGGTTTTTTTTTTCCCCCCTGGTGTGCTAAGCCTTTTGTCTCACTTTTCAGAGGCCTCGGACGCACCGATTGTGATACAGCCAGCATCAGCCACAGAGACGACCCAGCTCACAGCTGACTCTCACCCCAGCTACCACACTGATGGATTTAATTAAGTTAAGGAAACACTGTAATTAGAATGGATAAAAAAAAAAATACATGGCCAACTCAACACTAGAATCATGAACATTAGAAGTAGAGAATGGGGAGGGGGAATAATTCTGCCACAGTAAGAAGGCAGCTTTCCAACCTGCCGAAAATATTTTGTAATCCCTTCAGCCTTCTGTCACCTTTCAGTGTCGTATCTTGATGATACGTGAAGTGCTGTAGCATGCAGTATTTAAAGCAGTTTAGCTACGGTCTTGTTTCCTTTTTTTTTCCTCCCTGTTATTTTTTTTTTATAGCATGTATGGAGTTATGTTAAATGTCCGTGGTATAATGTACTGAGTTGTTACAATATAAGTGCGATGGAGACATTCTGCATTTTAAGCAGTGGTACTGGCCTAAAAATGAGATTTAAAAAGAAAAAGTTTCACAGAAGCCACCATTCTGAGCTGTCGAAGACCTTTAAAAGTTCACAATTTTCATTTGAGTGCAACAAACCAATTCTTTTATTCCTCCTCCTATTCCCACGTTGTTATCTAAGCAAGTTTACAAAGCCAAGAACCAAAAATGCCAGTCCTGCAGAGCTGGAATTCTCTTTAATGCTGGTTTTCAGCTTAAATAAATCTACCTTGAAAAAATAAGAAGGGAGAGTTTCCAATCTTTGAACAGTAATTTGATGAACAGCTCTTTATGTGTAAGGCAATTTTCAGTGACAAGGTAACCGCAAACTGTAGTTTGTCACAAAACCAACTGTGAATGGGCATATTTGGTGGTGGAGGTGGGATTTTAACCTCAAGCACAATTCTGTTTTCGTTTGAGTTCAGTCGTTTTCCTGAAATGCTAAAGACCAAATAGTGCAGCTTTTTTTGAATGCATGAGAATCTTAAAGTGAAACTGGGTAATTGGTTTTCACTGAGCAAGTGAGTAAAACGCAGACAGTAGGCAACAGCATAAATGTTTAAAAACAAATCGGTTTTAAAAAATTTGTGCTAATAATTTGAGATTCTAATAGGCAAATGGGGTATTATGTGTGGGTTTTTTTAAAGCTTTTGTAATATACTAGCCCTTTAATTTTCTCATGAACATCTTTGTGGAGCACTTAAATGGCTTTTTAAGAACACAACACCTTTGTGTTTTTGTATAATTTGCACATTGTCTTGCATTTAGACTTGTTTACACTAGTGTTTGTCTTTTCCTCAGAACAACTATGGGGAAACCATGGCAAGGTTTCCTGTACTATTTTGAAACCAAATCATGTTTGAATACTGCTCTAAAAACTGTGTTTTATTGAGATTTAACTGTTGAAAAAGCATTTTAGGCAGGTGCTGAATTGCCAGTATATTTTGTTGTTAATAATCTTGCTTTAGATGATACAGAGTCAGGATCTCGAACCAGAGAACCTACACTTGCCACTTTTAGCAGTTAATTACAGCCTCTTTAATTTTGATCTTTATGGTTTTATATCACACTGCCTCTACTGTCCTTTGTATCCCCCATCTCCCCTTTTCATTTTTCACCTATTTTTGTCGAGCGGCTATTTACAGCCTTCCTCCCGGTGTTTGCTTTGAAGGTCTTTCATGCTGCTCTGTTACAAGATCCGGGTCTTGCTTTTGAACGGGGTAAAGCGCTGCCGGCCTGTAAGAAAACCGTCAGAAAAATGAAGGTGACTCTCCTGCCAGAGAATCGTTCTGAATGTATTTTCACGCTATCTTTGCATGAACTGAAAATGATGGAGCACATAAAACCTGACGTGAAACAGCGTTAAACGTGCTGGGTGGAAGAAAATGTTCTTAACACCGTCTCAGTGCTAAGTGAGGGATGTTTGCAAAATCAGACTTGCCTGTAGCTGCTGGTACAAGCCCATGTTTGTTGCCTGTATGTGAGCTTGTTGCAAAGAAGCATGCTTGTGATACCCCATCAGGTCCCAAAAATTCAAAAAGAAATGTTAATTTTAATTAACTGGCTAGATTTCAGTAGTCATTTCTTCCTCGTTGATAGTCCTTTTAGACCTGAAACGTGGTGGTTTACTGGACGGTACTTTTAACTTTTTTCTGTCTGGAAAACTCTCTCGGGTGGCCCTGAGGACAGTCGTGTATGATTTGGCTCGAGGTCCTTATTTAATTAAAGTCTTTGTTTGACCCCTTGGAATGAAAAGCAGTTTTTAGGCTTAAAAAAATGTCACGTTGGCTGTCCTTGTAGATTTTGCCTGAAGCCTGTTCTTGATGTTGAATTGCACGCTGGAATATGCTTGAATATCTGCAGGCTTTGTCCCCTAAAACCTCACCGGTTAAAGTTGCCCTTATCTGTGCAAATTATGTTCTTGGGTTTAAAAAAAAAAAAAAAAAGTCACGTTAGGGTTTTGGGGGTTTTTTTTTGGCTTTGTAAATGAGCGTAGTTGATCAGAGCGAGTCGGTAGAATGAGGAAAAGGCTGTTTCTCTTGCACTGTGGTTTGTTATACTCCGCGTCCCCGTGTTCATCTGGATGGGTAACACAACACCAGCTCTTGGCGGTTGTTGCTCTACTGCGGAGCAGCTGTGATCCCCGCCGCTGGGGGGTGGTTGTTGGTGTTAATTCGGAATAATACTCTATTTCTTAACCCCTCTGGGCTGCTTCCCCTGAACTGGAAAGGCTGGCGGGAGGCTGTGGCTGCGGAGAGGTGTGCAATGCTCCTGGAGTTGCTCCGCAGGCTCCTGACATCGGAACCGAAACGTGGGCGGCAGATGAGGATCAGAGGCGATACCGTTACCCGTGCTCCGCGCTCCTTGGGAAAAGATGACATCCAGGATAAATTTGCTGGTTTAGGTCTTTGCTTAGCAAGGCATGGGTTTGAGAGAGACTGCTTTCCTTTGGGCTGTGTCTGTGGGTGGTGTGTGAATAGTAAATTAGTCTGTATGCTGTTACACGCCAGGACGATGTGTTAGGTGCTCCGAGGGAAACTACTCTGAGATCCCAGTTACAGGGAATGCCGAGAAAAGATGTTTTGAGATGACTATTCCTAGTTTCGGAAACTGTCTTAAGTTTTCCCATGTTACTCTATAATCTCTGAATTTAAGATTATTGTGTATTAATGTAGTTCTTCTTGAACTATATAAGCAAGCTATTTAAACATTGCTGCTTTAAACCAAAACTTGCGTAATTGGAAGACAAGTAGGTTAATGCCCGCTTTTTTCCCCTGCTCTTGTAGGTAAGGTACAAGAACATCCTGGGCTCTAACATGAGTTGCACTTCAAAATGGCCGAGTTGAATCCTAGTAAATGCAAAGTTGTATTGGAAATAACGTTTAAAAATCTGGTGCAAAAGATCACTCGGCAGTTTTGAGCTTGGGCAGACGGAGCTGCGGTGTCCCTGCCAGAGCTGCAGTAGCACAGCGTCGCAGGCGCCGCGGCCCGTGACCCGGCTTACGTGCAGAATGTTTCCTTCCAAAATTAAACCCGAGCGCTGTTGAGCTCTGTTCAGCGTGTTGCCAGAATTCAAACTTGAGCTTTGATTTTTCTTTTTTTGTTGTTGTTGTTTGTTTGTTTGTTTCTTAAAAGTTGTATCATTTTTTTTACAAGTTGCCTGAGACATCCGTTTCAGTAGGTCGGCCACCTCCATCTAGCTCATCGAACAACTCTTCGGCACCGATTTTCTTGGCGCTTGTAGCTCCTCCTGACGAGGAGGGCTGTCGGGGAGAATCTGATCCGGAGAGCTTCCGCTGGCTGCTGTTAAGGACCACTGACTTTATTCCCGAGCTGTGTTGCGTGGAGAGCCGTTCATAGCTTAGGGTGAGTAGGGAAAGCTCCTGCCTCGCTGCAGAGAGTGCTCAGGTGCCATCGTCCCTCCCGCTCGCGGCAGAGCTGCCGGAGGAGGAGGAGGAGGAGGAGGAGGTGCTGGACCTCGGTGCCCCGTCCTCCCCGGGGATGGGGAAATCCCCGACGCACTGTAGTACAAGGAATTGTACACTTCACTTGAAGTGAATGAAGGGGCATTGCACCCGTTAAATGCCAGTTTCATTTTGTTAGTGATGTTTGTAGGAAATTCTTAAATATTTATCTGTATATAAATTTGTTTATGTAAACCTCAGTGGCGTCTGATAGGGTGTAGATTTCTGCTGATTCCATGCAGTGATGTTTTAGAGCCATGATACCTTTTTAGTCTTATTTTTAGATTTGTAATATTTTTAAACTGCTTTAGATATTAGCGCTCATAGTGTTCTTAAAATGTGATGCTCTTCGAGGTTTGGGTGAGCACGGCCTGCAGTCCGATCGGAAACGCCTGCCGAGGCGAGGAAGGCTTGAGCACGGTACTGAGAAATGCCGAGTCCTGCAGCAGTGCTGTGGTCGGGGGAGCGCAGGTTTCAAACCCCTTCGTGTCAGCCTGTAAACGCTGCGGGTGCAACCAGGGCAGGAGCCTGACTGAAAAGATGTTCCTGTCCCATCTCTGAGGCGGCTGCGTGGTGCGGAGGGACACCAGCCTGCTTTTGGGGGGGTTGTAGCAGAGCATTTGTACTGTACGCGCTCCTTGAGAGAGGTGCCCGCTCTTCTCAGCTACTTTGTGCCCTTCGTCCGTCCGGTGCCCTGCGGTGTTCTGGACGTTTCCAGACAATTTAGGAAATGCGTTTGTGCTGCAGGTTTTCCTACCCGATGCAACTGGATATTGGCGCCGTGTTTTAACGGGAGACTTTTGCAAGGTGGTCAGGGAGGCTTCTGCAGCCCCCGCCTCGCGTTGTTACTTCTGGGTGCTGTTTAAATACGCATTAATCTTAGAGCACTGAAACGTAACCCCCCCCAAGTGCAAGTGTTTATAGTGTAAGGTCGGTATAAACTTAACATGCCTAATTATTTGACGCCGCTTCTCTGATGTATTATAGTGGAAATCATCTAGTTTGTAGTGTACCATTACACCAACAACTGCTTGAAATATCTTGAGAGAACATGTAACGGATAGCTAACGAGGTGGCAGGAGATCTGTCAGTGTTCAAGTCCTGCGAGAACCGTGGTCTGCTCCACGTCCTGCGTCGGGAGGCTTACGTGCTATCTGGGACTCGGCGAGGCTGAAATTCCCATTTCCTTCCCAGGAGATGCTTTCTTTACGAGAAGAAACCGCGTGAGGGAAGCAGTCTTTGACGTTTGCACAAGCCAAATGCCGTAAATCTGGAAGACAAACCTTCATTTGGAAATGCCAACGTTATGTGCACAGTTGATTTTTGTTGTTAAAAGGATAGATGCTGGGAATTTCCGGTGGTGAGATATATATATATGTATATGTATAGAGGAAGCTCTTATATAAAATGGCCATTCATTCTCGAGTGCTGTTGTCTTCTCTGCTCCCTTTCCCCACAACCAGCCACGTGGGTGTACTCTTGCAGTCTGAGCGGTTGCTTGTCGTGACCCTTCCAAAAATTGAACGAGCTACTTGAATTCTGTGAGCTGCCCCTTGTCCCCGGCCCCTCCGGCCGGAGCTGGGCCTTCCCTGCTCCAGCTTTCCTTCGGAGGAAGGAAGGGAAACCCAACGTAATGAGGAGGGCGAGGGGCCGTCTCTGGAGTGACTTGGACTTGCGCGGGCTGGCACTGGGGTGTCTTGGTCGATGCGCTCATCGCTAGAGGTGTGGTAGAACACGTTGATTTGGGGTTTTTTTTTTTTTTCCTTATACTAGTTTTTCTCCACGTTGTACTCTCCAAAGTGGGGCTCGGTGAGCCCACAGAGCAAGGTCCAAACCCGCGCTGTAGGCTTTGGGTTGCAGCATCATGTGTGTGTATGTATGTATATATGCACATATGTATATATTTATACAACAGGTGTGCACCTAGTACTTGCTGCTGTTTTTTCTTTGGTGGTAAAAAAAGTGAAATTTGGCTCAAAGTACCGCTACGAACTCTCAGCCAGACAAGCGGAAGGCGTGAAGTTTGTGTGTCCAGAATTGTGCTTTCTCCTTTCAGCTGCAGGAAAAAAAACCAAACAAGATCCGTCAGGTTCCGTGACCGGTGAGGGAAACGGTGGAAGGATCCTGTTGTATAAATACATGGGTAGTACAGGTGGGAGAGCTGTGCTGTTTGAAAAGGAAAAGCAATCTTCTACTCCCCAGGCCTTCCCTCCTTGCTCGAGTGCGTTTACGCTTGAACGATGTGGTGCCGTGGCGCGGTCCGGTTACTCCGGTATGTAACTCCGGTTACTCCATTCGCGGTGCTTGCAGGTTGGGTTCGTAAGGACTTGGAGTTACTGCGAGTCGTAAAGCTGAAGTTAGGCGGCCATCTGTCGAAAGGCACGATGATTGTGGCCGGCGTACGCGTGAGCACCGCCGAATCGCTTCTGGTCGTACCGGGTAGAGCCCGCAGCCGGCCCTCCGCGGGCCTTTCGTTCCAGGGGCCGTTGCCCGACGTAGAAAACGCCGGGGGTTTCTGCTTCGCGGCAGAACTTAGGCGTTTGAGGTTCTGTTTGTGTCCGTCGCGGTAGATGAACTCTGGGGTCTGCCACGTTCCAAACGCTCGCTGTTCCCTCGCCTGGACGCGTGCCGCCCGAGCCCCTCGCCGTCGTTCCTTCCTTCCGCTCGTCCCCACCTTCGCCCGCTTTCCTGGGGCTGGGCGCGGACGCTTTGGCTTGTGTTACCGCCGACACCCGAGGCGGTTCGTGTTCGTTTTGCGTGTGAGCAAGGCCCCGAACTAAGGAATTCGTCGCGGGGTTTGGTTGCGTTCGGCCTCTTTATGGAGCCTGAGGGAGCCGAGGACGCCGGGAGAGAACGCGTTTTGCGTTTGCGCTGCACTTCAACTCGGGCGGGGTGGGGTGGGGGGAGCCCATCTTTAAAAAAGAGAAAAAAAAAAAAAAAAAATTGTAAAAAAAGAAAAACCAAACCACAATCGAAGTATAAATGCATCTGAAAAGCAATTATAATATAGACATATATATATTTTGTTATGTTACTAAAGGACCATACTTTGAATTGTATGTAAGTAGATGTGGCTGTCTGAACTTTGTGGATTGTAACACTCGATACTACTGAGCTCCTGTACATACACGCAGTTACGGCAGAAGGAATTATTTTATGTTTTAGCATGGTAGTTTGTGTATTGTACGTCTGAATATAAACTAAAATAAAGATTGCTAAGTTATCTGAAACCACTGTTGTAAAATAAATGTTTTCAACGCAGAAACGCGCATCGGCTTTTTCTTTCCTCACCTTGCGCCGCCGGAGCTCGCCAGGGAGCCGGCGCGGCCGCGTGCGGAGCTGCGTGGGACGCGGGAGCCGTCTGCCGCTGTCCCCCGGCCGGGCACCGCGCCGCCCGGCAGCTCCTCAGCTCTGCGGGCGCGGGCGGAGGCAGGGTCCCCGCCGCAGGGACCGCAGCTGCTCCCGTCTGCCCCCACCGTGGAGTCCCCGGCGGTTTTTGAGCATTAATGGCCAAAGACCTTTGTACGATGCCGGCCCGTGGCAGGTGTTTGGGGTGTAAATTCAAGTTACGGTTGCCAGGCGGTGCGAGAAATGATTGCAGGGTGCTGGGGAAGGGGCCGGCTGCTCCGGCATCGGTGGTCTGTCTGTTTGCAGTAAAAACAGTCTTCTCGGAAGAAGCTCACGTTGTCGGAGACTGGTGTTTTTGCTCCTAGCGTTGCCGGTGGAGAGACACAAGCAAAGATGAGCGGAAGATGTGCCGAAGGCTGCTACAAGACTTGTTTCCAAGGCAAGGAGGAGACCCAGGCGGCGTAAATCTGAGTCCCGCACCGGGGTCCGTGGCGGGTGAAAGCCGGCACTCGCTGCGGGGCGGCACCAGCGGCTTTTACTGCCCGGGCGGCTTCCCTGGCATCGGGCGTTTTGACGAGGTAAATTCCGCACGTGATGGAAACCCGCTGGAAGGAGGTAAGCACAAAACCGTGACGTTTCAACCCGGCAGGACTCGCCCCGGCGTCGCAGGTACGGCCTCGGCGCGGCCGGGGGGTGCCTTGCGGGATGGTTCCCGAGGGGAAGCTGCCTCCCACCGCCCTCCCCTCGTGCCAAAGCCGAGTCCCGGCCCGGAGCCAGCGCGACGGGGCCCCGGCGGGGGCTTTGGGCGGCTGCGCTGAGAACCGAGGAAGGGCTCCCGTGGCACCGTGCCCCGCCGTGGCTTATCGGTGGCTGGCAGGAGCGCGGGCAGGGCGCAGCGAGCAAAACGCCCGCTGGCAGCCTGAGGCTGGAAACATGGGAGCTGAGCAGGGACCGTTCCGGCTGCCTTTTGCTGGGAAAAGGCGTCCCATCCTCGGGCACCTCCTGGCCGTGCTGCCCGCAGGGTGCCGAGGGATGGAGCGTGGTGGCTCTGCTGTTTAGGCAACGTGACATTTTCTGTTGGAGACTTCTGGTTATTCTTTTTTATTGGCTGTTTCCCCCTCATAACGAATTAAACCCCTTTACGTGTCGCTTTGGGGTTCGTATCGCGGCCTGCTTGTGTGTACGAATTTCATCTCCCCGCCGGCTCGGGGTGAAAGCCGGTACCCGCGCACGGCCGTTCGTCGTGGGCAGGCTGCCCTGCTTCTCTGCCTGCCGGCAGCGCATCCCTGGCTCATCCCAGCCGGCACAAGCTGGAAATCGCGCTCTTGGGGACCGCAGGAGGGAAATTGGGCACCACGTACGCCGGTGTGGTACAGGGGGTCACCGACGAGCAGGAGATCCAGAGCCTCAGGTCCCTCTCCGGGCTCCCGGGACCACCCTGAGCCGTCCCCCGAGCTGGGGAAGGGGCTGCAGGGCGGCTGGGTGGGGGAGACGACGCGGAGCTGGGGCTGGAGCGGTCCCTCGCTGAAAGCACCCACGGTCGGTGCGGGGACGGGGGGACAGTGCCCCGTGGATGGCCCCGCACGCCCGGCTGGCCCCGCTCATGTCCCAGCCCACTCCTTGAGCGCTCCTTCTGCCTTAGGCGCCCGGCACCCTGCAAGCAGCAGAAATCCTCCACCTCCTCCTCCTCCTCCTCCTCCTCCTCCCGCCAGGTCTGGGGGCCTCGGCTCAGCCAGTCCCAGCGCGGCCCCAACTTTCCGAGAGGATTAAAAGTGCTTCCGAGCCGCTCCGGCTGCGTCAGGCTGTGTGTAATTGCCTCTGGTTTAACAAACCGGGTCTCCCTTCCCTCGCAGGGATTGCTGCTTTTGTGTGTTCCTTGCCTTTTCTTCATCATGGGAGAAAAATGTGCCATTAGAGGGAAAAAAAACCCAGCCCACAAAGCGATCACGGTGCCTTAGCAGCGCAAGGAGAAGCTTTGTCCCGTGTAACCACCGGCTTCAGAGAAGATCAAACCTGGTTTGAGAGACCCAGGGCTGCTCTCCAGGATATTTTTGGTTGCCAGCACCGGAGCTGCTGCTTGCGCAGCCCTGGAAGGAGGATGAGGAGGATGAGGGACCTTTGGGTGGCTGTGGGATGCTGGTGTCTGGCTGCGTGGGCGATGGTGAGGGGCTCACAGGTGGTGGTGATGGGCTCATGGGTGAGGGGGTCATGGGTGATGGTGAGGGGCTCACAGGTGATGGTGAAGGGTCACGGGTGATGGCAATGGGCTCGTGGGTGACAGTGATGCGCTCACAGGTGATGGTGAGGGCTCATGGGTGATGGTGAGGGGTCATGGGCGATGACAATGGGCTTGTGGGTGACAGTGATGGGCTCATGGGTGATGGTGAGGGCTCACGGCTGATGGCAATGGGCTCACGGGTGATGGTGAGGGGTCATGGGCGATGGCAATGGGCTTGTGGGTGATGGTGATGGGCTCACAGGTGATGGTGAGGGGCTCACGGGTGATGGTGAGGGGTCATGGGTGATGGCAATGGGCTTGTGGGTGACAGTGATGGGCTCACGGGTGATGATCATGGGTTCACGGGTGATGGGCTCACAGGTGATGGCGATGAGCTCGGGCGATGCTGCTCCCTCACGGGTGATGGTGATGGGCTCAAGGCGATCCCTCACAGCCTGCCGATGGGCTGTGGTGGGACACGATCACCCACGCCACACCCCACCCAACTCGAAACCCTCTTGATGCCGGGGCCTGTTGGTGCAACCTCATTTCTTATTGTGCGGCTGCTGGTGGGTTTTCACGTGCGTGTCCCATGCTCCCGTGCCTGCTGAGCTGCACCGCTCAGAGCGCTTCATGCCGGTGCTGTTCACCCAGGGATGCATCTGGGATCACTCCGGTGTTTTTGGGGAGACCTGCTTTGGCTCCACGGGTGGTGGTAGGGAACTGAGTAGCTCTGGGAGGGGAAAGGACGCTTGGGACCCGTAGTTGCTACAACCTCGCTATGTCAAAGCATTCCCAAACCCTGTGTGTGCAAAGAGGATGGATCCAGAGAGCAAAAAATCCGGGAGGAGAAGAGGAAAGGGTCATCACCTGACTGCCATGTTGAGCTGGAGGAGGAGGAGGAGGAAGGAAGCGCAAGAGCACGGCAGGTGCGAGAGCGACTTTAATGCACAACAGCGAGAGCAACACGTGGGACGCAGCGGCGGGGACCCCGCCGAGCGAGGAAGGGGGGGTCCCTGGGCAGCGGCATCCCCCCCCCAATTCTCCGCTCCGCCACGGCCGCTCGTGATGGGGTCGGTTCTCCTTCCTCCTCCCTCATTTTCCTACGCTCTGCAGCAAGAGCTTATTGCTGAGCGCTTTCTGGGCCAGTCTCTCCTCCCGGGACATCTCCAGGAATTCGCGCAGGAGGTGGAAGGTGAGGTCCAAGGAGTTGGGTTTGCCCTCTCGCCTCTTGCCGCTTTGCAGCGCCCGCGGGGTGCGGGGAGCCGGGGTGGGCTCTGCCCCGCGGGGTTGACACAGTTTTTGGGGCGGGGGGACGGGGACCGGGGGACGCGGGGCTCCCGGCCAGGGCTCCCAGGTGGGTTGGGGGGCCAGGGTCAGCCTGCGGGACGGGCCCCGGGGCCACTGCAGGGGCGAGCAGGTCTCCGAGGGCAGGAAGAGCAGAACGAGGACGGAGGCAGCCGAAATCATCCCGACCCGCATGGCAGCCGCTCCGGGGCCAGACGCCTGCAAAAGCCCCCCCCCACCCCACCCCGGACCCCCACGTCCCCCCCCGCTGCGGTCAGGGGGCTTCACACCATGGGGGGACCCCAGCCCCGGGGATGAGACCCCCTGGGGACAGAGCCCCCCGGGACGGGACCCCCGGGGACGGGACCCCTCCCCTCCCCTGTTCCTGGGACAGGACCCCCCGGGGCTGGAACCCCCCACCCGGGGCTGGGGCGCGACCCCCAGGATCTGGGACCCCTCTGGTCCTGGGACGGGACCCCTGGGATCTGGGAACCTGCTGCCCCCGGGACGGGATGCCCCCGGGAATGGGACGCCCCCCAAACCTGGGCATAGGATGGGACCCCCAGGATCTCGGAATCCCCCCAGAACTGGGACCCCCGGGGATCTGGGACCCCCCAACCCGGGCGTGGGACAGGACCCTCGGAATCTGGGAATGCCCGGGATCTCGGACTCCCTCTGCTCCCGGGATGGGACCCCCCCGACCCCGGGCATGGGATGGGACCCCCGGGATCTGGGACACCCCCCCCCCCCAGCCCGGGCATGGGACGGGACCCCCGGGAATTTGGGAAGCCCCGGGATCTGGGACGCTGCTGCCCCCGGGACGGGACCCCCGGGATCTGGGAACCCCCGGGGATGGGATATCCCCCCCAACCCGGGCGTAGGACGGGACCCCGGGATCTGGGAACCCCCGGGATCCAGGACCCTGCTGCCCCCGGGCGGGGACCCCCCCCCAAACCCGTGCATGGGACGGGACCCCCCGGCTCCGGGACCCCCCCCCCCTCACCGCTCCCGCCGCTCCTCCCGCAGCACGCGCCGGCCGCCCGCCCGCCCCCGCGCTATATAGGGGCGGCGGGGCCCACGTGACCGCGCTATAGCCGGGCGGTGCCGCCCCCCCCCCCCCCCCCCCCGCCCCGCCACTACCACGTGACCAGGCGCGGGGCCGGGCGGCGCGAGCTGTCCGCGGTGCTGAACGGCGGGAGCGGGGGGGGCACGGGGGGACACGGGGTGAGAGTGGGGGGACACGGGGGGACACGGGGGTGAGAGGAGTTGGGGGACACGGGGGGACACGGGGGAGGCACGGGGGGACACGGGGTGAGAGTGGGGGGACACGGGGGTACACGGGGGTGAGAGGAGTTGGGGGACACGGGGGTACACGGGGGTGAGAGGAGTTGGGGGACACGGGGGGACACGGGGGTGAGAGGAGCTGGGGGGGCACGGGGGGACACGGGGGGACACGGGGGGGAGAGGAGCTGGGGGGACACGGGGGGACACGGGGGGGACACGGGGGGGAGAGGAGCTGGGGGGGCACGGGGGGACACGGGGGGGACACGGGGGGGAGAGGAGCTGGGGGGGCACGGGGGGACACAGGGGGACACGGGGGTGAGAGGAGCTGGGGGGGCACGGGGGGACACGGGGGGACACGGGGGGGAGAGGAGCTGGGGGGGCACGGGGGGACACGGGGGGACACGGGGTGAGAGTGGGGGGACACGGGTGTACACGGGGGTGAGAGGAGTTGGGGGACACGGGGGGGCACGGGGGGGACACGGGGGGGAGAGGAGTTGGGGGACACGGGGGTGAGAGTGGGGGGACACGGGGGGGGACACGGGGGTGAGAGGAGTTGGGGGGACACGGGGGGACACGGGGGGGAGAGGAGTTGGGGGACACGGGGGTGAGAGTGGGGGGACACGGGGGGGAGAGGAGCTGGGGGGACACGGGGGGGACACGGGGGTGAGAGGAGCTGGGGGACACGGGGGGACACGGGGGGGACATGGGGGTGAGAGGAGCTGGGGGGACATGGGGGGGACACGGGGGGGAGAGAAGTTGGGGGGACACGGGGGGGACACGAGGGACACGTGGGGTGACAGTGGGGGGACACGGGGCACGTGGGGGGGGACAGACTGGGCGGGACACGGGGTACGTGGGGTGAGAGTGGGGGGGACACACGGGGGGACGTGGGGTGAAAGTCGGGGGGGGCACATGGGGTACCTGAGGGTGAGAGGGTGAGATTCTGGGGGGGGGACGCGGGGGTACATGGGGGGTGAGAGTCGGGGGGGGAGCATATGGTGGTCCACGGGGGTGAGAGGGTGCGAGTGGGGGGGACACGGGGAGACACGGGGTACGTGGGGTGAGAGTGGGGGGGACACGGGGGGACGTGGGGGGGGTGAGAGTCTGGGGGGGGGCACATGGGGGTACATGAGCTGAGAGTCTGGGGGGGGACACGGGAGTACACGGGGGGACGTGGGGTGAGTTGGGGGGGGGTCCATGGGGGTACCTGGGGGTGAGAGTCTTGGGGGAGCACATGGGGGTCCACGGGGGTGCACGGGGGTACGTGGGGGTGAGAGTCAGGGGGTGCACGGGGGTACGTGGGGTGAGAGGGTGAGAGTCGGGGGTGCACACGGGGATACGGGGGTGGGGGGGTATTTGGGGGGATTTATGGGGGTACGAGGTGTGCGTGCAGGCGGGCACAGTCGGTTTGAGGGCTGTTTCCATGGGTGTCAGAGGGGTGGGGGGGTTGGGAGATGAGGGGGCCCGGTGTGCGTGTGTGCGCGCACACGCGTGTGCAGGACAGACCCTCCACGCGTGACGGGGCCGACCGCGGTGCCGCAGGGCCAGCCGGCCGAGCCCCCCGGGACACATTTCCAGGCACCCAGACACGAACCCCCTCGGTCCCCTGCACGGTGGTCCCTGCGGGGCCACGCGTGTGCGTTGACGAAGGGGCGCGCCGGGACGCACACGCGTGTGCGGGGTCAGCCCCGAGCTCTGCGGCGCTTTGCTTCGCAGGGAAAGTTTTCCCCGACGGCACCGGCGTCGCCTTCGGAAGTTGCCCGGCCAAGGCAGCCCCGGCCTCCTTCCCAGCCCCGAGGCATCCCCTGGCATCCCGCGGATGAAAACTTCCCTTCGGAAGCGTAAGCGTGGCTTCTGGAGCGCGCTTTTTCCCCGGAGTACAAAAGGCACGGCCTTGCCCCGGCCCCATCGCCCACCGCCGGCTGCAAACGGGGGTCCGAGGGATTCGTGCGTGCGATTCGTTTGCTCTTTCCTCCCCTCCCTGCCGGAGCTTCCATCGAGCGGTGCCTGGAGCTCAGCAATCGCTTCATCTTGCAAAAGCGCTGCTGTCGCTAAAATTGAAATTCCCTCGTGAGGAATAAACCTGGGGAGACCAGCGTGGGGGAACGGAGCCGCCTCCCACAGCCACTCGTGGGGGCTCCTGGAACGGTTTTGTGTCTGCTCGATGTTGGGTCGGGACTTGGTGGGCGCTGGTGCTCCCCTGCCTGGCTGCTCCCTGCCTGTCCGGCTGCTCCCTGCCTGCCTGCCTGCCTGCTCCCTGCCTGCCTGCTCCCTGCCTGCCTGCTCCCTGCCTGCCCGGCTGCTCCCTGCCTGCTCCCTGCCTGCTCCCTGCCTGCTCCCTGCCTGCCTGCTCCCTGCCTGCTCCCTGACTCCCTGACTGCCTGCTCCCTGCCTGCCTGCTCCCTGTCTGCTCCCTGCCTGCCTGCTCCCTGTCTGCTCCCTGCCTGCCTGCTCCCTGCCTGCTCCCTGCCTCCCTGCCTGCCTGCTCCCTGCCTGCTCCCTGTCTGCTCCCTGCCTGCCTGCTCCCTGCCTGCTCCCTGTCTGCTCCCTGCCTGCTCCCTGCCTGCTCCCTGCCTGCCTGCTCCCTGCCTGCTCCCTGACTCCCTGACTGCCTGCTCCCTGCCTGCCTGCTCCCTGTCTGCTCCCTGCCTGCCTGCTCCCTGCCTGCTCCCTGTCTGCTCCCTGCCTGCCTGCTCCC